>NW_011494863.1:8811606-8852739 GCF_000754665.1 Bison bison bison
GCCTGAGGACAGTGTTATCTTAAAACGTAAATTATGGGAGTAGGTCTGATGAGGTCTTTACAACCTCCAGATATTCTTTGGATTATATAACTTCATTGTTAACACTAGCAAGTGGGTATTCTTTCTGCCCCCTTCTGATGCCTATGTCAGAAGCTTTCTCTATCTCCTTTATACTTTAATAAAACTTTATTACACACACACACACACACAAAAATGGCGATAGACATCTATAGTAAGAGAATTCAGTACCATGGTTAACTTTAGAAGGATGGTGATTGAGAGAGGTCTCAAGAAGGGGAAGTTTGGAGATGCTGGTAGTCTTCCACTTATTCATCTGGCTAGTAGTTATATGAGTACTACACATTGGGCATAGTTATTGAATTGTACCTTTATTATTTGTGCACTTTTCTTTACTATTCTGTACTATAACATCATATATACCACTATAGGGGCTTTCCAGGTGACTCAGTGGTAAAGAATCCACCTGCCGGTGCAGGAGACAAGGATTTGATCCCTGGGTCAGGAAGATCCCCTGGAGTAGGAAATGACAACCCACTCCAGACTTCTTGCCTGGACAATTCTATGGACAGAGCAACCTGGTGGGCTATAGGCTATGGGGTTGCAAAGAGTTGGACATGACTGAGCGAACGAACGTGGACATACTACTATAACAAAATGCCTAAAAAATAATAAAATTTGTAAAAATTCTGCTTAGAACTCACCAGTTCATTTCGTTCATCTCCAAGCAAGGTATTCCTGTCTTCTAATTTTCTTATCGTTGCATTCAACTCAGCTATTCTCTTTTGATTTCTTCGCAAATCCTACAAGAGAAAATTAAAATGGGAATTTCTTCAATAAAACTTTTCACAAAGTTTTAGAATACTGCTCTTAAAAGTAATAGGCTTAATTCCTTTCATCTGGCTTATGAGTTGAGAGTAAAATGTCCTCTTACTCAGAAGAGAGTAAATATTTACCTTATTCCAAACCCCCAAATTAACTGCTTGGGTTTAAGATCACGCCTGGTTGAAACTGCAAATGAATTCTATGTGGCACATACTCCCTGGGGCCCTGACTCCTGACAAAGAAAGTGGTAGAAAGCTGGATCAGTTTATGAGACCTGTGAGCTGTGAGATCAGGGTCATGCTGTGATTACATGAGGTTCAAGGAGCATCCCTTATGTCATGGCTGCACAGTGCTTCCCACAGGTTAGATAGGTGTCCTGTTATTACATTTAGCCAAAGAGAGTATAGAATAGGAGGTAGGGATGGGATCTGCAAATTCCTGCGTACCTTTGGAGAAAAAGGTCAGATTCAGAAGGCTAGTGCATTACCTCCATATATGAGACACAGTAGATTAATGGACAGACTTTGCTGGTAGATTTTGCCCAGATCAGCTGGCTTCCACACTGGTGTGACAGACATGGAATCACTTCACACATAGCAATCATAGATTAATTCTGTGCTCTAGAGTCCACAGGACCATTACACACTTACATGTCCATTATCATCTTACATGTTGATAGTGCTCTACTGTTGACAAAGCAGTTCCACACACATTATATCTCTAGATTCATAGTATCCTGGAAGATTTTGCAGAACTGAGAAGATTTAGGGAGGTCTAAGTTGTTCAAGTTCTCTATCAGTAGCTCAATAACTAGCATATATTAGATGCTATGCACCAGACACTATGCTTAACATTTTGCATATCTTTTCTCCTAACCTCAGACTAGCTCTGCAGAGTACCACTATTGCCTCTGTTTTACAGATGAGGGAACTCTGAGCTGTCAAAGGATCTGCTAAAGTCACACAACAAACGGCAGATCCAGAATTTAAACTAAAGGGTATGACTTCAGAACATATTCTCTTGACAATTTTGCTATACTGCAGGTAGGTGTCAGTGATAGAACTAAAACTTACATCTGCTAAAATCTAGTTCAGTATTCTTTCTCCCACCTACTAGGATACATATCCATAAATTATTCATTACTGAGTTCTAAGTATTAGCAATACTTTGAAATATCTATCTTTGTTCCTAAATAATACATTGCTATCTTTTTAGCAGATAAATACTTTGAGAGATAAAAGATATGAAAGTAAACTATATACAAGCTGATTTCTATCACTAAATTTCTAAAAATAATTTCTCATATCAAATGATGAAAATACAGGAAAATAAGTGTCAAACTCAACCAGACTTGAAGTTTTCAGATGATGGTTACGAATGGTTTAGTCTTTTACACAGTTATACATTTTGACCCCTGTACATGATAACCATTTTTACCAGTTTCCAACTCAATTGTTCATACAAGGGAAAATTCCAGTCTTGGCAAGAAGCAAAGTATTTTCATCTAATTGATGATTCTTAAAATACTGATGTATGGACAGGTATCATTTGGCTAGAAAAATTCTATGAATAATTTTAAAAGATCTGTAATTCTCTTGTGATCAGCTAATAGCAGTTCAGATCATTTTGTTGTCTATGAGGATAGAAAACCCTGTTCCCAAGATACTCCCTGGTTTTATAGCAGGAGATAGAATTGATTTCTCTGTAGTAAACAGGAAAAGAGCTTAAGTGAAAAGTAAAACTTAGGTACTAAATAAAAGATGACTCCTGAGTCTTTAACTTCAACTTGAATAGACTTACTGGACTGCTGCAGTGTTCAGAGCCGTCTCCTGCCCTTCCTGGTATTTCTCGTTTCGGACTGCTCATGTTACATTCAGCCTCCTTGACCAGAAAGAGCTGTTCATCCAAAGCCTCCTTCTGGAGCTGGAGCTTCTGTACATAGCCTGTTTGGGTCTCCAGTTCCTTTTCCAGAGAAAAGATGATCCTGTCCTTGGCTTTGATCTCATCCATCTGAATTAAATGACACCCAGGACATTTTATTTAACAATGCTGCAAAGAAAGGCATCTTCACAATGGTATGAGTTTAACTTCTTTCCGCTCATTGAAACAGGAAAAAAGAATCATGAATACGACAAGTATATTTAATTCAGGAATAAGGTAAAACTGGTGTCAAGGAGGGTAATTTTTTTCTCTCTAGTATATCCTGTGTAGATGCTGTGATTCAGTATATTGTTTGAAATAGTCTGGGTTGGTTGGTTATAGAAAGCAAAAGTTAACTCAAAGACAGGTTATTAGTGTTAATTAAAGACAGATACTAAATATTCTACTACAGTGTCTCCCAGGACAATGTGTGATGTTACTTCCTATTTGGGGGAACGATCTTTGAATTCCTTTTAAAAAGCAGTAACAACAATGAACAGCTCATTTGTAACTGAAGAAGCTTCAGTATTTCTAGTAGCCTCATCATTTTCTAAGGCCAGTATGTTTGCATTCAGGTGGTGAATTTGTCCCTCCATGGTTCATATTATATAGCTCCTTTCATTCCTATCCATTTTCCAGAGCAGCTAGTTCTTAGCAACCATTTTATTACTACCATCAGAAAATCATGGTTGGGACAAGAACAGGAATGGAAAACACCTAGCAATATTAGCCACTGTTTTCCCACCTGTATCTGTGGGATATATTTATTGCTAAGTCTGAGCATGGTCTCAGATAAACTTCTCAACTAAAGGCCAAAAGTATTTAGTACCCGTTGATCAGATTTCCACCAGATCAAAAACTTTCTGCCATCCCGGGGTGAGGGCTAGTGAAATTATTGTCTATAAACAATCTTTGAAGAAAGCATAGCCTTTGGGTAAAGCCTTTCTTCTCATTTCATTATATTCTATGAGAATATTAAAAATGGAAATAGAGTAGGCAAGTAGACACATTTAATATAAATAATATTATGCTGTTCTCCTCTTTATAAGAATGTCTCCTTACACATAACAAATCACTTTGTATAAATATTTCTTTGCTGTGTTCCTAAGACCAAAATGCATTTTTGAACATATTTGGGACAGAAATTGTGTTATACAATCACATTTCCCCACATGTAACTATTTGTGAGCTACTGCCTCCAAGTCACCTGATTAAATTTTAGATCATTTTGGGGAGGTCATGGTCCTGGGATATCATCTGATAACTTGGCAAGTAATCAAACACTGTCCTGTTAATTTGGGAGTAAAGGCATTGTCTTTATTTTTATCTCCTTGTAGGAGACAAGTCTAGTGTTACTCTTATCAGTGTTATTCTTATCTAAGTAGCATGTTCATTTGTTAGATCTGTTATCCATGGTTTATTTACAGTTTACCAGAGCTCTAGATCTGCGTGTTCCTCGTTGGTTTTGATGTACTCTGCATAAATAAACCTGCTGGGAAATCACCTCATCACACCCATATAATCATTCTCATCATCATAACTGAAATTTATTGATCTTTTAATACATTCAATGCATTCAGGGTCTTACATATCTTATCTCATTTTAAAACAATCCTATTATGTAATTCTGTTATCATCGCTTCTCAGGTGATGACTGAGGACCCAAAGGGTAAAGAGCTCGATCATGGTCATATGGCTAATAAATGATGAAGCCTGATTTAAAATACAGACTTATGACCCTCGGGCCCATGCTATTAGGCACTGTGCTATACTTATGCCAAGATTATCCTTCCAGCATTTTCTCAAAGTGGTTTTCTGTAGACTATCAAGTAACTAGTGTCAAGGAGTCTCAGTTGCACACTGGTTATAATCATGGACTCTGGTTTCAGAATACTGAAAATCTTCCAAATTCCTAGTTCTTAAGTAGGGAGAGGGTACATATCAGAATTCCCCGGGTAAATTTTCTACACAGGATCACTCCCATTTCTCTTCCTTTCTGTTCCACAAATGGAACTGGGTGTTGGGGTAAGAACAAGATTAGAAGGAAAAAATGAAGACAAGTACATCTGTATTACTGAAAAAGTTTCCTGTTTTTCTGTTTGCACTGAATTTTTGAACTAATATTCAGAGAAACTAGATTTTACACTGTTACTCAGAGAGATATCATGTCTGTCTCTGCAATGTGCCAGTGAAAAGAAGTTATGAAAAAAATTATAACCATGGATGGGTGGATATATCTGTAGACTTACATTGAAACCATTGACAAACAAAAACATTTAATGTAAAGCTTCCTTTTCATTTACCTACCTGCTAACTCCAGAGTTCACATCCTGATTCTTTCTTCAACAGCCACTGGTGTTTTAAAAACCAAAGGCAGGGCAGGGACCAATATTTCTGCACTGCGTTTGGTCTTTATTGTCAACCAATACAATAGCATGAATTGTGGATAAAAAAATTGCAAAGTTTGGCAAAGGCAACATTTACAGTCACACTGTATTGCAGTACAAAGAACATCACATATTTAATTTTGTCTAATATGTCCTCTGATAACCACTTTTTACATAAAATTGAAATCCTAGAGATACCGTCCAAGGGACATAATTAGAATTCTCAGAATATAAATGGTTAGAATCAACAGATACAAGAAGGAAAGTGTTTTTTAAGTTCTTTTCTAAGAAAATATTTTTAGAGAAGCACAAAGTACACTTGAACAGGTGATAATTTGATAATATATAACCCAGCTATAACTGATGCTAAACATTCTGAATACAGATGCAAATAAACACTTCTTCTAAGACAAGGTCAATCTGCAACATTATAGCTTTCACACAGTAATTCTATTTACTTTTAAGCATAGTGAAAAGACTGATGTGGCTTTTGGTCATACATATTAAAAAAAAAGCTTCAACTCAGTAGGGGTTGAAGTAAGTCTTAGAAATTGGTAATAGCAAGTAAGCTAGGTAGGAATGACAACCAATTTAAGAATTATAATGGTCCTTATTTTGAATTGCCTCCATTTACTCTGGGGAAGAAGATCTATTTGTAAAATGACCAGGGGTTTTATAGCCCTGCTTCTTGCTTTCAGACATGGTTCCTGGGGAGAAAACACATGAATCCCTCAGTATGTTCCCAGTGGCTGCCATTTTCAGATACCTTGAAAGCCAAAGAAAATCCCCCCGCCCCTGTAAAAACATTTTATAAATGGAAAGCCTACAAAACATGCCCATGTTGTTAGAGTATATCATTCAGAAAATTTTCATATACACCCAAGGAAACAAGAGCCATTAAATAGATAACTCTCCATACGTGTGAGGCTAGAAATATTCAATCTTTATGAGAAAGATGACTTCAAAATCTTCTACCTTTTACAATGCCAATTTTGGCCTGGGCGCACCTATTTACCTATCGACTTATCTTATATTTTGAACAGCACGAGACAGGAGGGCACTGTTAGCAATCCACTCACGAAAAAACACCTGGAAAAGCAAGCCCCACGGCTGCCTGAAGCCTGGAAAGAGAACGGTTCTGCCCTGGGTTACTAACCAGCCTCCGAATATCCCGCTCCGACTCCCACTTGATCTTGGAGATGGCTTCCTGGTGGGACTGATGCTCACTCCTGAGGTCCCCAGCCTTGATTTTATCCGCTTGGATCATGTTGCTCAGCGCCTCGTCCACCTGCTTCTTGGCCGTTTTCAGGTCCGCAATCTCCTGTAAGAGCTTAAGGCGCTCGGCATCGAACAGTTTCCGGGCCTCCTCACGGGCCTCGATGGTGAGCGCTGTCCTTACTTTGTCGCTGCTGCCGTCCCGGAGCGCGCACAGCGCTGACTTGAGCCTCTGGATCTCGCCATCCCGCACCTTCACTGTCCGGGCCATTTCCTGCTCGTGCTGCTTGATGAGATTCTCCCGCACGGCCTGCAGCTCCTTCATCTTCTCCTCGTGGAGCTTGGCTTTGAGTTCCGTCACCAGGACCGTGTGCTTGCGTTGCTCCAGCTCGCGGATCCTCTTGGCTTCTTGAGTCTTCTCTCGCTCGAGTTTAGATACCTGAGAGGCGAAAGGAGGAAGAGAGGTGAGCCTCATCAGAAAGATGTGCTCCTAGGCATGATTAGCAGCTCAGATCCCTGCGATCTCCTAATGCCTCATCTCTTTTCAAATTCTAGCCCGCAGTGGAAGGAGGGAGGGTGCCCGCGGAAAACCACAGGCCTTTTTATGCAGGGAGGACAGCATGTGAGGGCTTCCATGATAGCTCAGTTGGTAAAGAATCTGCCTGCACTGCAGGAGACCCCGGTTTGATTCCTGGGTCGGGAAGATACCTTGGAGAAGGGATAGGCTACCCACTCCAGTATTCTTGGGCTTCCCCTGTGGCTCAGCTGATAAAGACTTTGCAGGCAATGCGGGAGACCTGGGTTTGATCCCAGGGTTGGGAAGATCCCCTGGAGAAGGGAAAGGCTACCCACTCCAGTATTCTGGCCTGGAGAATTCCATGGACTCTACAGTCCATGGGGCAGAAAGAGTCGGACAAGTCTGTGCCACTTTAACTTTCACATTATGTGAAAGGAGGAAATACCCAAGGATGCTTCCAATACTTTGTTCAGACAAATGTTTGATGTTCTGGGGCTTTACTATTTTGTGTGGTCTTCAGGCAAGCAGCACAGGCATCACCCAGAGGCTTATAAGAAATGCAGGGGATCCATCCCAGATCTGTGAATGAGAACCTGCAGTTTAACCCATCCCCAGGTAACTGACATACACATTAAAATTAGGAAATTGTGCTCTAATGTTTTTCATCTTGGTGAGGAGTTCAAAATAGATCATCTTGAGATCATTCTAGACTACACATCCCTAGTGAGGTCTAAATTGTTAACTGTGCATGTCCCAGGATGCCCAGGACAGTCCATAGTTCAACATTTTGATCAGACTGAAAAACTGGTGCCTAAAGTGATAGCATAAAACATTTCCCTTTTTCTTCTTTTTCTTTTTTTGAAGAGAAGTTAACTGCTGCTAAGGGGGAAGTGAGGAATGAAGATGGTTGATATGTCCTCAACTTCACCTTCCTTACTATAGCAACTTGGTTTCACCCCCCCACCCCAAATTTTTACAGATACACACACACCAGCAAAAACCCCTGCAGTACAAGGACCTCTCTGCTACAGGAGGTCAGTGGCTGTTATTTCGGCTACATGGGTGTCTGTCTGCATTCTTCACTACCTGCACTCTTATCTCCCTCTCTCCCCCATCTGTGTCAACACTCTGAGGAATTTAATAAAGTATTGCTTCTAATCATTTTACTTGCAAGGAGAAAAAAAAATTCTCCTGTGTTTTGTACTATTTCCAATGGTAATACAGGTCTTTATAGATAAGCAATAGCACTGCCTTAATTTGGCTGTGAGTTTGTCCCTGATTTAGTAGATAAGAGTGTGGCCTGGTATCTGTAGCTTAAAAAAACCTCACTAGGCTCCTGTACTGTCCTCCTCCTACTGTCATTGCTGCTGCCTGTCTTTGTTCCTCTGTCTCAGTCTTTTGCACACATATACACACAGGCAGTAACCTAGAAAAAGGGAAAAATTGGGCAGCCCCAGGAGTAATATCTAGGTGAGTGATACTGAGTCTTTGCCATTTGTAAAATTAGACCATTTTGTAAAATAATTGCTGAGCCTTTCCAGCTGAAAAATTGTAAGATCCAAATTCTTTATTGAAACAATTGTAATTATGATGTAAAGTGTCTGAGATTTTACTTACCTTAATGGTTTACCTACCTTTAGCTAGAACAGGATTTTCTAAGTCCACATGGCATTCTATGAATATTTGATTTTAAAGGTACAACAATTATTCCCATGTAGGTTATTCTAAAAGGACTCAGGACACAAGGAGATTTGGCGAAATAAACAGCCAAGCACCCCCAAACGACTATTCTCGGGTCTTGCCTACAGCCCAGCCCAGGTCCCCTCCCAAGTGTCTGTTAGCGGATACATTCTAGAGCAGCGCTATCCCACATGGTGGCCACTAGCCACAGCGAGCACTTGTGATACTGCAAAGTCTAAACTGAGCCTGGCCCCAGGTATAAAATACTCATCCCATTTCTAAGACTTAGTATGAGGTAAATAATAATATATCATTAATAATTTTTATATTGGTTGAAACTATAATATTTTGAAGTTTTTTGCCCTTGTGGCATGTGGGATCTTCCTCAAGCAGGGATCAAACCCATGCTCCCTGCATTGGAAGTGTGGAGTCTTAAACAATGGACTGCCAGGAAAGTCCAAAACTATATAAAGTATTTTGGATAAATTAGGTAAAATAAAGTATACTATTACAATTAATTTGGCTTATTTTTACTTTTTAAAATTGTAGTTACAAGAAGTTTTAAAATCACATATGTGGCTTGGATTTGTGGCTTGCATTATATTTCTTTTGGATAGCATTACTTCAGAGTTCTTGGAGGTTCATTTAACGAATAGAGCTTTCGTCACACTGCTGCTGACATTGTCTTAGCAAAATCCTGTTATGATCTATGTGCCAGGGCTTCTTCCTGTTGGGGGATAGAATCCCAACACTTCAGCTGCCCCTTTCAGCTCTCAGATGACTTGGTTGGACTTTCAGCCCCATTTGAACTCCTCATTCGCCATCTCAGGCATAGGGCAGTATTCTATTTTCTGCACACACCCTGAATCTCTACACCTCTGTGCCTGCCTAAGTTTCTTCTTCCTGATCTGCCCTTCACTCAGTTCCTTTTGGGGTCCTCTCATTCCTCCTGACCCAGCTAGATGCTACCCTCTCTGGTCATATCACCCTGATCACCCAGGACCAAGCTCATCTCTCCTGCATTTGTCTTCTCAGTGCAGTTTGCTGACACCTCCTTGCCAGTCTCTTCCACATTTTTCTTTATGCTGGTTTTTTTTTTTTTTTTTTTTGCACACTTGTCTGTCCTCACCATCTCCTCTCCTACCCCACCTCAACTGGAAACTCCTAGAAGGCTGCCAGTGAGCCTTGTTCATCTGTCTACCCAGTGGTTGTCAGCACAACACAGAAGACAAAGAACATGTGTGAAATTAAAGAATGTAAGCCCGTATGTTTCCCTGGCTGGCCTCGTAACCAGAGGCAGGAATAATATATCCTGTTACACATTTTAGAGAACATGGGCTTGCACTGTTACCCAGGGTAGCCCTCATCCATCCCTTCCCTGTATAAAACAATAAAAGAAAAATACCCCCAACATATAATGTCTGCCTGTGTTCTGTTTGATATTTCTCCCAGTGTTCAGTAATGGCAGCCTAAATCTTACTTCCATTTTTTTTTTACGATGAACTGAAGAAGGACTTTCTAGACTATGAGTGAGCAAACAGTACCCCATGAGCCAAATCTTTCCCGCCCCCTCCCCCTTTGTGAATAAAGTTTTATTGGCACACAGCCAGGCCCATCCATTTCCATGTTGCCTATGGCTGCTTTCATGCTATAATGAAGCTGAGTAGTTTCATAGAACCTCTCTGGCCCACAAAACCTAAAACATTTACTATTCTGTACTTCACAGAAATGTTTGCTGATTCTTCTTTTATATAATGTAATTTTTGAAAAGAGGGGCCTTATTTTTCACTGAGTTAGAATCTCTGATAATTTACCTTCCATCTAATTTACCTTGGGGAAATTAACTCAAGTGATAGGAAATTATCATCTTCAATTGAAGATGAAATTGATCATCTTCAATTTCAGCAGGATGTATTTACGTTCCTTAGGCATTTGGAACAGTATCATGACCATAAGAGCAGATAGGTAATGAGTTACTAGGGGAATTTTAGCAGCTCTTCCTAAAACAATGAAAAGCTGTAGTAAAAATGGATAAAGGGTGATGAATTCTGGGTTTGTATTTTGATTTCACCATCAACTGTCTTTAAGAAAGTTGCTTTATCCTGAGGATCTTTGATTACACTTTAAAAAATACCTGTAAAAGAGATATTTTTAGGATTAAATTAGATAATGAATGGGAAAGTAGCTTAAATTGTAAAGTACTGTAAACTGTAAGGTAATATTATATTGGATATAAGAGGAAATACTCATGATCTGAAATTATTTATGTGAAGTTCTCTGCAGGTGTATTAGATTGTACAAGTTTGTGATTCTGTAATTTCTCTCAAGTTTTAACACTAATCTTTTATGTGTAGACTGGAGAAGAGATGAATGAAAAAGAAAAAAAAAAAGTGAAAATACAGGTGTATGGAAAATATACTCCAGCATGAAGACAAAACAAATAGGAACACACACTGGCATTTTCGTCCATCACTTAAAGGAAAGCACAGAATTCGAAAAAAAGAAAAGATATTGAATTATTTTTGGCACTTTTTAATGTCTATTTATTTGGTTGTCATGGAAACTGTCATTTTTGGCAGTATTTCTAGGTATGGTGTTTTGTTTTTTTTTTTAACTTGAAAAGAGTTTCACTATGAAGGAGATACAAAGAATGTGACTGACATCTGGAAGGAAAAAAGAGCCAATAAAAATTTTGTAGTAAAAACATTTTCTGAAAATTATTTATAGCTTAGATTGTACCACTAAGAAATAGATTTTAATATTTTAATGTAAAAAAAACTTAATGTAAATTATGAAAATGAGTATACTAAAAAATGAAGAACTACCTCTGAGTAATATGAAAAAATGTGAAGATAATATTTTGAAAGGTAAAAATTAATTAGTTGATTGAAGGGATAATGAATTTTTACTTGTGGAAATGTTATATGGACAAAAATTTCAGCTCCATCACAAAAAATAGTAGGCATTTATCGGGGGCTTAACTTACTATGTATTAATTAGGCACTTTTTTAAAGGCTTTACACCTATCAACACACAACATAAAGAAGGCTGATCAGGGTCCAGGTGGGCCAGGAGCCAGGTCAGGGTAGATCTCAGATCTCCTAGTTTGCTCTGAAAGCTTTGGCAAGCTGGGGCCCCAGACTCAGCCTCTGTTTACTCATGTGTTAACTAGGATTGGCGATATCTTTCTCATTTGATTGTTGAAAGGACTGACTTCCATAATCCAGCAAAGTCCTTTGGATAGGCTAGAACACATGGGCAATTAATAATTATTAATATGCTTACTCCTTGGAAGAAAAATTATGACCAACCTAGATAGCATATTCAAAAGCAGAGAAATTACTTTGCCAACAAAGGTCCATCTAGTCAAGGCTATGGTTTTTCCAGTGGTCATGTATGGATGTGAGAGTTGGACTGTGAAGAAAGCTGAGAGCTGAAGAATTGATGCTTTTGAACTGTAGTGTTGGAGAAGACTCTTGAGAGTCCCTTGGACTGCAAGGAGATCCAACCAGTCCATTCTGAAGGAGATCAGCCCTGGGATTTCTTTGGAAGGAATGATGCTAAAGCTGAAAGTCCAGTACTTTGGCCACCTCATGCAAAGAGTTGACTCATTGGAAAAGACTCTGATGCTGGGAGGGATTGGGGGCAGGACGAGAAGGGGACGACAGAGGATAAGATGGCTGGATGGCATCACTGACTCAATGGACATGAGTCTCAGTGAACTCAGGGAGTTGGTGATGGACATGGAGGCCAGGCGTGCTGCGATTCATGGGGTCGCAAAGAGTCGGGCACGACTGAGTGACTGAACTGAACTGAACTGAATACATGGTAGATATTAAATATTAATTTGATGAGCATTATTGCACATTAATATTTTATCATGCAATGTATACTAATACCAGGAAGAACATAAACCTAAATACCCATATTATGGTGGTAACATGAGCGCTACTATTATTACATTATAAGACCTTAGTAACTATGTTCCTAATAGAGATGTTCAAAGATAAAATTGGGTTTCCTCAAGATGTCCTGAGTTTCTTGGTGACATCTCATCTTAACTTGGAAGACACTGCTTAATGTATACAAAGAAGTTATAGGGGGTAGGGTGGGACAGGGCCAGAGGGTGAGCACTGAACAGAGATTTGAATAAAAGACTTCCTATATCCCTTTTACCCCAGAGGTTAAAAAAAAAAAAAAATCATTAGGACAATTTAATCCTGCTTCTGCTATGATAGAAGGAAGAAAATTCATGACTAGCTTCCGAGGCTTCCCATTATATTTTCTTCTTTTGTCCTAATTCTAGTTTTGCCTTTGAAAAATGCCACTGTAAATTCTGTTAAGAGGGTGATGTTTGAGCTTTAATGTGATCTTAGAAATCTAGGATTAAACATTGGACTTGCCTATTAAAGGTAAGGAGGGTTGAGAGGTTATCAAGAAAAGACAAGCCAGGAAAAGGTTCAGCTTGGATTATCTGCATCAGATGTAGCCAGAGATCTAAACGCACAGGGCTGGCAGGGGTTTTCATGGGCATTAAGTAATTCTCCAAAAGGAGATGGGAAGAGGGAAAGGCTGCCTCCATAGGAATGGGGCTCATAAGGGCTTCTCTGGTAGCTCAGCTGGTAAAGAATCCTCCTGCAATGCAGGAGTTCCCAGTTTGATTCCTGGGTTGGGAAGATTCCCTGGAGAAGGGATAGGCTACCCACACCAGTATCCTTGGGCTCTATGGTGGCTCAGTTGGTAGGATCCGCATGCAATGTGGGAGACCTGGGTTCGATCCCTGGGTTGGGAAGATCCCCTGTAGGAGTGCATGGCAACCTATTCCAGTATTCTTGCCTGGAGAATCCTGAAGGACAGAGGAGCCTGGCGGGCTGCAATCCATGGGATCCCAAAGAGTTGGATACAACCGAGCAACTAAGCACAACACAGCATAAGGGAGATTTTATACAACCTGGGGAAGTAATAAAAGCTTCTCTCTTTTCATTTGCTGCTTTTAGTTACTTAGGTTTCCTGAAAACAAAACTAAATTTGCAGAAAGCAAGAAGTACTGGATGCCCAGTGTGGGCCCTGAACCTGCAAACTCTAGAGTACTAGCCTGAGGAGAGAGAAGGTTGGCTGGTTTTTGGAGAGCACCCTGGAGGCAACAGAGGGCAGTGGAGTAAGAAAGCACCACCTTGACCACAGCCTTAGAGAAGATGGGAATTCCCGTTTTGGCTCCTCCTCTAGCTGTGTCACTGGGAGCAAAGGAATTACATAGAACTTGTGTTCTTTCTCAGTGAAATCAGAAAGTAATCAGATGCTGCCTTTGTCCCAGGCTCTCAGTGAGGACTGCTTTGCAGTCTAAAGGGCTGTTCTAAGGGTGGAAACTCCTTTCTGGAGCTGACCCTGCCCAAAGCAAGCATCCCAGGCCTGCCACCCTGCAGACTTGACCCTTAGAGGCCTATCCTCTGCTCCTGCTTCATCCCCTCTGTGACTGTGGGCTTCACTGTAGCTGTAGTCTGCCTCTGCGGGAGAGAATGAAACCCTGGGGAACTGGGTGGGTGGATTTCACATCTCACAGCAATCCCTGGTGTGCTTACACACCCTGGGCAGCAGATCAGTGTCCACGGAGGAGACACACAGGAAAATACCATGGCTTAATGGCTCAGTGCTGGTCCAAGAAAGACAGATCTGGTGGAAATATTTCCTCCACCCAAGCCTGGGGTGGCCCGCCTCAATCAATACTATATTGTACTTATGCCATGGGGTTTTGGGGAATGTTTTAAAAACAATCATGATAATCCACTCAACAAGTAGGACATGTCTCCTACATGTCGGGCAGCACTGTGAACACTGGGGATCCCTTACTTAGGGGTCCCTGAAGCAGACATGGAAGCATAGATTTCATTAGAGCACGGATAGCAGGCAAGAAACAAGCAAACAAACAAATAAAGTAACTTCAGACGTAAGTTTCAGACTTTCACTTTCTTCATAAGTACAGAGTCCTGTGATTAAAGCACCACAGGGCGATGTGCTAGATAGAGTACATGGAATGAAGGGACAGTGTCATGTAACTTGGTGATCAGGGAAGGGCCCTGAAGAGCTAGAGCAGATTCCTTTCCTGACTAATCTCGACTATTTTGAAAGGACCTTAGCTCTTTTATGTTATCCATAATCTGCTCATTTTACAGATGCACAAATGCAGGCCAAGAAGGGTCATCCAGCAGAGAGACCCCACCTGTGTTCTTTCCTCTCCACCACAGGCCCCCATAGTTACATCCTTTTGGCCCCTATGACTGGAGTCCAGTCAAAATGACCTACATATCTCCATGTTTTTTCCTATCAGTGCATTACAAATCTTTCAGATAATTTCTACTCACCAGAAGTTGGCCGTGTCTAATATTTTAGTTTCATTTCCCTGCAGTGGAAATGCAGGCATCTATGGGAGAAGGAGAGGGGCATATCCCCCCCCTCCCCCAACACACACACACACACACACTTCATTTCTCCATTTGAAATTTGCATAATAGTATAAAGAAAAGTTCTGACATTGTCTCTTCCTCTGCCTATGGTTTTCAGTATTTTCTAGACATTCACATGTTTTAAGTATAGCACTGGCTCTGCAAAACATGTAAACAACCTAAATGCCCACTGATGAATAAATGGATACAGAAAATGTGATCTATCACCTCCTATACACACACAATGAAATATTCAGCCATAGAAAGGAAGGAAATTCTGTCATTTGCAACATTATGCCAAGTGAAATAAGCCAGATAAAGACAAACACTGTATGATCACACTTATATGCGGAATTAAAAAAAAAAAAAAAGTAGAGCTCATAGATATAGGGAATGGATTGGTGGTTACCAGAGGCAGAATGGTTAGAAGATGGTTAAGGTGGTTAGAAGGTACAAACTTCCAGTTACATGGTAAATTCTGAGGATGTAATGTATAGCATGATGATTATAGTTAACAGTCCTCTTAACAATATTTGAAGATTGCAAAAAGAGTATATCTTAACAGTTCTCATCACAGCAGCTGGGGGTATAGCTCAGTGGCAGAGCACATGCTTAGCATGCACGAGACCCTGGGTTCAATCCCCAGTATCTCCATCTTCAGGGCTTCCCTTATGGCTCAGCTGGTAAAGAATCTGCCCGCAAAGCGGGAGACCTGGGTTCAATCCCTGGCTTGGGAAGATCCCCTGGTGAAGGGAAAGGCTACCCACTCCAGTATTCTAGCCTGGAGAATTCCATGGACTGTGTAGTCCACGGGGTCACAAAGAGTCGGACACGACTGAGAGTCTGTCACTTTCACTTTCATCACAAGAACAAAAACTTTGCAACTCTGTGAGGTGATGGCTATTGACTAAACTTATTGTGATAATCATTTCACAATCTATACATATATCAAATCATTATGTTGCACACATAAAATGAACACAGTGTTGTACACCAATTATATCTCAGTAAGACTGGGGAAAACATTTGGAAAAAGAGCACAGACGTGGGAGGAGAGGGGAGGGGAGTTGAAGACCCATCCCCGTCACCAACAAGCACGTGACTCTGAGTGACCTGCTTTATCTCACTGAGCCTCGGTTTCTGCATTTGTAAAATGTGGATAATGACAGTGCCCACCTCAGAGAATGGTAGTGAGGGTGAAATGTGATAACTGAATTATAACACAACATGTCTGATAATATCTGCTCAAAAAACACACACACATAACTTAGGAAGTAAACACGACTATTATCCCATGTGACAAAGGAAGACACAGGTATTTCATAACCTGCACAGGGTCACTCAGGTGCTAAGGGAAAGAGCTGGGATTATGTGAGGAGGAAACGAAGTTCTGACCATGTGTGACAGGTGGTAAACAGTCAACAGAGTCCAGCATTTGTGACCTGCTCTATCTGCAATACTCTCTGCAAATGTCAATGGGATGATTTGTCTTTCTGGAAAAATGAGTAATATCCCATCACTCCAAAGGTTTCCACTCTTTAACTAGTCCATTCCCCTGAGGTTAAATTGTTATCCTAGCCTTGCAGTCAAACTGAGACTGTGAATTCACATGTCGGCATTGTTCATGTTCTCTCTCTCAGAGCCTGGGCCTTTGGTAACACAATCGTATTTATTTTAATAAAACTGCTTTATGACTTGTTTGCCCTCTAAATTCCCTTTGCTCTTTGGGGAATGCTGCTGACAGGCGGTGAGGCTTTGCTGTCGCCCCTGTGCTAGGATTCTAATTAACTGTCAGGGAGAGGGAGTCTGGGGGAGGGGCAGAGGGTGGACGACAAGGGCAGTGCTTTCATTTCAGAGCCTGGCTTCTGGTCTCTTGTCAGAAAGAGAGATGACCCCTGACTGCTGGCTTAGACACCAGTGCCCAGCCCTGGATAAACAGGCAAGATAAACAGCTCTGTCCACAGTCAAGAGTTACCCCTTTTAAAAGGCTAGCACATATGGGAAATGGCAGGGTTGGGATCTGCAGGGCCTCCGCCTCTTTAAAATCTCATGAGCTTGCTCTCTGCAAACCAGGGGCAGGTTATGGTTCCCAGTACCCAGACGGAGAGCCTTCTTTCCATGAAGGTAGTTTGTCATCCTGCTGTTACTACAATTAAAGCAGCCTGCCTCCCTTGAAATGCTACGTTGCCCCAGGGAAAGTTAAAACCAATGAAATGTTCATAGCTTGTCGACCTGGAAGGAATTGCGGGGTGGAGTGTTTGTCAACACAAAGTCAAAGAACCACCTCCACAGGGACTGTCTGGACCGTGTGCTGGAATTGCAGTCCTGAGCCTCATCACTCCTACTTTATCAGAATCTTTGGACTCTGGGCCCAGGGATCTCAATTTTTAATAAGTTCCCTCCGGTTATTCTAATTTCCAGTGATGCTTGAGAGACAAGTATATGGAGAAACAGACTCAGTCATCTGAATTACAGATCGACACACTGAGAAATTGAAATTTGTCCCTGGGGAGACAGAAAGGCAATATTCTGGTTTTCTGACTCTTACACAAACATTTTTGACTTTGTTTTTGTTTGTTTTATGACACCACCTTCTTGTTAACTTTATGGAAAGTGAAAAATACCCTTCATAAACTTTACACTGGGGGCTGCTTATCCAAGGTCAAGGATTAACTGAAACAGGGGGCCAGGAGCTTTGGCCAATCCAAGCTTTATTATTGTTCAAACCAGGAGAAATACATTTGGGAGAAAAGAACTAATTAAAATGTAATGGTAAAGTCAAGGAAGAAGAGGCAGTAAAAAAGAGTAAGGATATATGTTGTTTGTGACTTGATTAAGAACATTTCCTTACTGCACACAGAGTTATCTCTTTAAGGTAATTTTACACTGACATGATTGTCTCTACTTTGCAAAAATGTCTTACGCCTGTCACATATTTCAAAATGATTTCCTGTCCATGACTCTGTTTGATATCCATACTGCTCTAATAAGAGAAGCATTAGCATATTCATTTAATGGATGAGACTCAGAAGCAAAGAAACTTCCCTAAGTCTAATTAGCAACTGACTCAAGCATAACAAATATGGAAGGGATATTACTATGAATTTTTTTTCAGAATTTACTATGTGCCAGGCAGCTCTCTGAGCATCTGATATGAATTTTCTCATATACTCCTCATCACTCCTTTATGTACGTGTCTAATTTAAACCTCCTCCCAGCTCTACAGGATAATGGTAAGGTATAAGGATAGAAATCACATTTCAGTCATTCATCTACTCATTCAACAAATATATGTTGAGCTTTTCAGTCCTGGACATTTATTTAAGCTCCACTGATAGAGAGGTAAGTGAGACTGCTGTCACAGAGATTACACTTGACTTGGGGGAGAGAAGCATTTAACAAATCAACATATAAATACAAAAACTGCGCTGAGATGAACCAGGAAAAGGCAGGCTTTAGGGAGTGTGTGGACCCAGGAAGTGCTCTGTTTTGGAGATTGTAGTCAGATGCTTGACTAGAGCTGACACTTGCAGGAAGTGTGGAAGGAGCATGCCGCTGGCTGGAGAAGAAGAAGGGCAAAGGCCCAAATGTGATGGGCGTGTGTCCCCTGGTTCAGTGAAGAGGCTGGAGCAGAGTGATCTGGGGACAGCAGTGGTGGGAGATGAGTCAGATGATGGAGAGCTGGAGGGGGAAGGTCCTGACGTGGTGGGGGAAGTCCTGTGACTGAGAGAGGTGGGCAGCCTTGCAGGGTTCTGAGCAGTGGAATGACATGATGGACATGCTTTACAAAGATATCTCTAAATGCCTCGGGGGAATGACTACAGAAGGCAAGGGTGGGACCCATCAAGGCCACATGCTTATTCATTTGTCCAGAGGTGGTGGTGGTGGGGGAGTATGCTCTCAATTTTTACATCTGGCTTCCTGGGCAGGCAGAGCTCATGAACAGGGTTTTCTCATTTTGTGTGTATCCTGTGCTCAATCCCTTCTGCCACACACAGGGAATCTCCCCAAGTGCAGGGGTTGTTGCCCCCTCTGGCAACCAGCAGACAAGAGCCCACTGAGGCAGGGCGGCAGGCGGGCCTCAGGAAGCCCCACTCACCTTGGACTTCTCCTGATGCAGCTCTATCTGGATGTCTGTGAGCTTGGTCCTGAGGTCTTCGTTGGCAGCTTGAAGGGCGACAATGAGCGCCTCGGGCTTCTCGCCCTTATTTCGCCCTTTCTTGGACATTATTCCCTTCTGAATAGAGTCTGTTGGTGTTGAATTCCTCTCAAGCAGGGGCTGCCATGTTCCTGCGGCTTCTCCTGGGTGCGATGGCTCAGCAGCTACTGCGTGTTGCCCCTCGGGAAGGTCTCCTCAGCCACTGCCCTGGAAGACCTGGGGAGGCAGAGACAGTAGTTACTGCCACGACCGAGACCTGGCCGCGTACCCGTCAGGCACTCAGCCTGAGCTGCCTGCGAGAGCCCCCTCCTAAGGGCTGCCGACCACTTGGCACATGAATTTAGGGCTGTCTTCCCAATGGGCTAGTCTGGTCATGTCAGTGCCCTGCTTAAAATCCTTCAAAGACCTATGAGTCCATACACAAGTGTATCTTTCACATCTCAGAGTGCTCTTTACACCCGAACCTGCCCATTCTCCTAGCCTTACTTCCTCCACATCACTCACATATCCTGGGCATAGAGAGTGTCTTTTAATTTTCTGATTCTTTCTCTCTTCCCATAAGGACTTTTCATTTCCCCCCATCTCTGCCCTGCCTCCTCACACGGTCCTCAGCCTCACATGCTGCCACACAGACAGTTTAGTCTGACCAACCCTCAGGTCTTAGCTGGTAAGTCAGTTCCTCCTGGAAGCCCCCACCCCAACCCACCCCACTCCAGGTAAATACAGATCCCTGTTTTTTAAGTGTGGTCACCTCCATGAGTCTGTAAGCTTTGTGAGGGCAGGAATGTGTTGTTCATATTTACAACTTGCTTCTCAGAATGCATCTCAGGGACTGGACATATTAGCTATTTAATTCAGTTTTGTGAAAGGAAGTCCCCTATGTGATGATCTGGGATGCCATCCTTAGAATTTTGGAATTATTTTTCCCTCAGTAGGTAACAAGGAAGCTAGCTATTGAAGCTCTTGGCAGGTAGGTGCCCTAACAGAGCAGTGCTTTGGTGTGGTTGTTCTGGTGGCATAGTAGGGAGAGAATGAGGAAGGGAGGCCACTAAACTTCCAAGGTGAAGGATGATGTAGACCCAATCAGAACAGCAGTGAGAAGACAAAAAAAAAAAAAAATGATGTCTCTTGATTTACAAATCTTTAAATGTGTCATAGGAACAAGGAGGTAAGAAAAATATAAATCCTAAACTGTTAAAGTCAGTGCAAAAATCATGACTAGATAAAGAAGATAATAGAGAGTTTCCCATGCAACCTTTCAGAAAATTGAGAGTTTTGTATCTCTAGAACTAAGTGGAATTCCTACTGATGATCCATATGTTCCAGTAGCTGCTGCTCTGTTGAGACCCCTGCTATTCAGCCTTGAGGACCGTGCTGGGATCCTGGGCTTTCTGCCATCCACCCATGACCACTGGGGCCATGTCTTTTAGAGACTGTCTCTAGGGAAAGGGGATAGGGAAAGGTTAGGAAGTTAGATCAGTCTGTTGCCAGCAGTCATGGAACTGTCCACCATATTGTCCACCACTCCAACGTCTAGGCTAGATGTTGGAGTGCTCCTTCATGCTTATTTTGCAAATGTTGCAAAATCATTAAAGTTTATGGCTGAGAGACTTCTAAGTGGTTACAATTCTTTGTTTCTAGAATTGAAATGAATTCAACAAGCATTTATTGAAAATTTGTATGACAAATACCACTAGGCACAAAGATAAGTAAGATAGAACTTAACTCCAAGCAGGTTTTGGGTGAGAAAACTCCCATATATACAGTTAACAGGTATCTCCTCTAGTTTGTTCTCTAGATGTTGCTGGTCCCCCAGGCTTTGTCCAGGTTCTCTCTACTGGTCCCACCTATAGGTTTTATGACCCCCTGTGTTATATTCATAGCCCTGACCATTCCCCAAACCCCAGACTTATATATTCAACTCCTTCTACCAAATCCACCTGGATATCCTATTGGTATCTCAAACCTAACCGAACAAATACAGATGTCTTTTTTTAACTAGTCCCTCAAAAACCTTATCCTCCCCAAGTTTTCCCATATCAATAAATGGCACAATCACATGCCCAGTTGTTCCAGATCTTAGCTTAGAAGTCATCCTTTCTTTTTTTATCCTCTATATACCCTATCCAGTCCACTAGGAAGTCTGGTTTGTTTTACC
This sequence comes from Bison bison bison, assembly GCF_000754665.1. Classification (NCBI taxonomy): domain Eukaryota; kingdom Metazoa; phylum Chordata; class Mammalia; order Artiodactyla; family Bovidae; genus Bison; species Bison bison. Next base: position 8,832,926 of record NW_011494863.1, read on the forward strand.
TATAAAATATGACTCACTTTATAGTCAACTTCTATCAGACCTTTATAGTGCTGTCACAACACAGGGAAAAGCCATTTGGGAAAAGCTTCCTAACCATATTGTTGTCTTGAATGAAGAATAGGCTTTTCATTTTCTCTTTTTTCCCCAATGCAAACAAACCTTTATTAGCATCTACAATTTACCTGCTACAGTAAACAGTCCTGAGGGCTCAGAGATATATCATATAGCCCTGGAGGAGCTCACAGTTGATTGGCTCCATTAGTTAGAGCTGCAGCAGAAAAAGGTAGTCCTGTTCAACTGAGAATTTAATAATGGGACTATCTACCAAAGGATGAGCAAAGCTAAGGAAGCCTATAAGGGCTGTGGAGGTATATATCAACTTTAAAAGGAATGAGCCATTTCAAAATGGCTCTATGTAGGTTAAAAGGGTAAGTGAAATACAGGTACGTCCCACAAACATGTCTTGTCTTGAAGCTTAAAGTGATTGAGATTTATCGGTTCGTTTGTTTACCATCATCAGTTGGAGGGGTCTCTCCCTTGTGCCTGAATGAAACCATACTCTGTTAACCTTTTCAACATAACCTCAAGAATTCTGACCTCAATGATCCTTAATTTCCTCTCACTATTGTGCTACCTGCAGACATCACTGTGATGGGTCTTCCAGTACTTTCCACCGTGGTCGACTCCATGGTATGTGTTGGAGTGAATGTATATTGTGTGGGCTTGGGACTCTTCTCTTTAGAGCTAGCCCTCTTCAGCTATGCCTTAGCCCAGTAGATGTCCCAACTTTTGGAAGCCAGATGATCACCCCTCCAGATTCCCTGAGCCAAGAATGGGCTTTTCCAATTGGAGATACTCAAATGGGGGCTACCCAGGTGGCTCAGTTGTAAAGAATCCACCTGAAAACGCAGGAGCCTCAGGAGATGTGGGTTCAATTCCTGGGTCAGGAAGATCCCCTGGAGGGGGAAGTGACAACTCACTCCAGTATTCTTGCCTGGAAAACTCCATGGATAGAGGAGCCTGGCAGGCTACGGCCCACAGGGTCACAAAGAGTTGGACACGACTAAGCGACTAAAAAAACAATAACAACATACTCAAATGACAGAGGCAGAAGCTTGAGAGAAACTCTGGAGTCACACAATTGATGTATGTAGAGAAGGTTATAAAACTAGGAGGAAAAACTCCAGGGTTAGATTGCACAGGCTCTTGCACAATCGATGATTAAATTTAATTTAAAATGATTTCATTATGCAGAAACAGAGAAACATGGCAGTATGTGAATGTAAATGTAATAATAATAATAAGTTATACTGACCAATCGCTATAAGCCCATCATTGAATTCAGCACTTAAAATACTGCTCAAATCTAATGTGCACTAAAGATGCAGTGGGGAATAAAACTATTCACAGAAAGATTAAGTAACTTGCCTAGGATGACTGAGTGGATAGCCGGTGGGGCTGAAATTCAAATCCAGGCAGTTTGAAACTGAGACTCAAGGTGTCTACCCTGGGCTACTCTGCCTCATGTTTGCATTTTAGAGAGGTAACTCTGGCAGTGTGATGGAGGATGAGTTACTAAGGAGGGAGAGACTGGAAGCAGGAAATCAGTGAGTCTGCTTCAGTGGTCCAGGCGACAGATAATGCAGTTCTAAATGGGGCCAGCCATGGGGATGAAAAAGGAAGCAGCAACTCTGACACTGGAGATGTTGATGGAATCACATCCTACCTTTAAACATTACATTCTTCTCTCCTGTTGTAAATAACGAGGACCAGCACTCTGTCACTGCTTGCAGCAAAAATGTGAGAAGCAACAGCCATATTTTACATTTTAATTTACAATCCTTTCCCCAAAATATAACATATGTGCCTGACTTAACACACTTTTAGTCTGGAAATTATTGTGAACTTAAGTCCCATAAGAGCCAGATAAAAGAATAGGATTAATAAATTAGACATGTTCAGAGAGAAAAAAATATGAAAGGAAGTTGAGGATGGGATCAACTTATAGACACCTACCTTACTGTAAACAGCTCATATAAGTATGGCCCTATATAACCCTCTGAAGTGAAGTGAAGTCGCTCAGTCGTGTCCGACTCTTTGCCACCCCATGGACTGTAGCCCACCAGGCTCCTCGGTCCATGGGATTTTCCAGGCATGAATACTGGAGTGGGGTGCATTTCCTTCTCCAGGGGATCTTCCTGCCCAGGGATCGAATCCAGGTCTCCTGCACTGCAGGTAGACGTTTTACCGTCTGAGCTACCAGGGAAGCCCATATAACCCTCTATTGGAGGGCAATTTTCCAAAGTCTTTTCCAGTTGTGATGGGTGCCTAGAAATCTTGTGATTCTCATATGTAATTTCACTAAAATGTTTCTGTTGCTTTGTGCTCTCCCTTCCCCTTTTTGGACAGTTTTATGAGATATAATTCACATATCATAAAATTCATCTGTTTTTTAGCATATTCACAAGGCTGTACAACCAATACTACAACTGATTTTAGAACTTTTTATCATACCAAAGAGAAAGCCCATACTTATTAGCAGTCATTTCCCATTTCCACCAAACTCTCCCAGCCCAGGCAATCATTAACCTACTTTTTGTCTCTATAGATTTGTCTATTCTGGATATTTGTGTAAGCAGAATCATAAAATATGTGGATTTATTTTTAGTAACTGGCTTCTTCTACTTTAAAAGAGTCATCCATAATATAGCCTGTATCAATATTTTATTTCTTCTTATTGCTGAATAATATTCCATTGCATAACTAAAACTAGATTTTATTTATTCCTCTGTCAGTTGATGGGGACTTGTGCTGCCTTTGCTTAAGCAGTTTGAGGTCAACCTTCTAGAGAGGCTGCCACATGCAGAGAGACACGGCCCCTCAAAGGAGTGTGCTCCAGAGCATAAGGGAGAGCTCTAAGACATCTCTGCAGATGCATGGGATGTTTCTGGACCACCCTCAGAGCCTCTGTCATTGATAACACCTGATGCAACAGAAGACCTGGAGGAGGGACAGAAGTATCTTTCAACAATGGGCCAATCTATCAGGAAGGAGGGCGTGATGGCTTCTCCACTTCAAACCACGTGAAGGCATTTTAAATGAGCCCTAGGTTTCCAGCTTTCAGCTGCTGATGGCAGTGCTGACCCCAGGGATCACTGGGAGGTATCAAAGGTAAGAATTTTAGCTTATCCTCTGGTCCTATCCTGTCATTAATCAGGCACCTCCCACAGCCACCAAGGCTGAGTTTCCTTGCAACCAAGTTTTAGATAAAGATATCAGAAAATTTAGAGACAGGCTCTTATGAGCAGTTGCATTTTAAAATAAGGATCACTGCTTGAGAGCAAATCTTAATGAAGGAATATATTATCAGTGGAAGAGTTTTGGCCATCATTCATTCATTCACTCCATAGACATTTATTGAGGAGGAAATACAGTGTAGTGTTTGAGAGTAAAGCTTCCCCAATTTTTGGTCTGGTTTTATTAAAATCTGTAAGACAGCTTTAGTGATTGGACCTCCACTCTGGAGATACTGATAGAGTAGTTGCTGGGTGATTCTGATGCACAGGCATCTTTGAGAACTCCTGGGGAAGAGTATGGACTATGGAGTCAGACAGACTTAATTTTCAATTTCACCTGTGTGTTTAGTAGATGTGGATCTTGGATAAATCATTAGTTCTCGGGTTCTCAATACCCTTCATCTCCAAAATGGGGGCGAGAGGTGCAGGAATACGTATAACTATGGCATTGGGTTGTTTGACAGTTACATGAAAGAATGTAAAAGATGCTCTCACACAGCTCATGATGCAGGAGAGGTAACATTTATTGAGTGTTTTCATTTTCAACTACTGGCTAAGGTGGTGGAAACAAACTAGGCAATAGGTGCTTTTCTCAAGATGCTTAATTTGAATTAAAATGACAGGGGATATTACAAATAATGATAATTCAAGTGCCACACTTATGGAAGGCCTCAAATATTAAAAAGCCATTCTTATTCTTGATCCTCTACAGACTTATTTAGGCATTGGTACAAACCCCTGAGAGAGAAACCACAGAGAGGGGGAGAGTGACAATAATATGAGTAGATGACACTTTTTCTTCCCTCGCCATGGTTTTCCCTCAGGTACCACTTCTGGAGAGTAAAAGTGGGGTGCTGCATTTGAAATAATCTTGGGATCATCTGCTCCCAGCTTTAGCCTTTTTATGTCTTTTAGAGTTTCAGTTCAGTTCAGTTCAGTTCAGTCGCTCAGTCGTGTCCAACTCTTTGCGACCCTATGAATCGCAGCACGCCAGGCCTCTCTGTCCATCACCAACTCCCGGAGTTCACTCAGACTCACGTCCATCGAGTCAGTGATGCCATCCAGCCGTCTCATCCTCTGTCGTCCCCTTCTCCTCTTGCCCCCAATCCCTCCCAGCATCAGAGTCTTTTCCAAGGAGTCAACTCTTCGCATGAGGTGGCCAAAGTACTGGACTTTCAGCTTTAGCATCATTCCTTCCAAAGAAATCCCAGGGCTGATCTCCTTCAGAATGGACTGGTTGGATCTCCTTGCAGTCCAAGGGACTCTCAAGAGTCTTCTCCAACACCACAGTTCAAAAGCATCAATTCTTCAGCACTCAGCTTTTTTATAGTCCAAGTCTCACATCCATACATGACCACTGGAAAAACCATAGCCTTGACTAGACGGACCTTTGTTGGCAAAGTAATGTCTCTGCTTTTGATTATGCTATCTAGGTTGGTCATAACTTTCCTTCCAAGGAGTAAGCGACTTTTAATTTCATGGCTGCAGTCACCATCTGCAGTGATTTTGGAGCCTAAAAAAATAAAGTCTGACATTGTTTCCACTGTTTCCCCATCTATTTCCCATGAAGTGATGGGACCAGATGCCATGATCTTCATTTTCTGAATGTTGAGCTTTAAGCCAACTTTTTCACTCTCCACTGCTGCGGCTGCTGCTGCTAAGTCACTTCAGTCGTGTCCGACTCTGTGCGACCCCATAGACGGCAGCCCACCAGGCTCCCCTGTCCCTGGGATTCTCCAGGCAAGAACACTGGAGTGGGTTGCCATTTCCTTCTCCAATGCATGAAAGTGAAAAGTGAAAGTGAAGTGGTTCAGTCGTGTCCAACTCTCAGCGACCCCGTGGACTGCACTCTCCACTAGGGAACCTCAATATCTATTTTTTATAACAAGATGTCCAGATTTAAAAATGTCCATTCAGCTGAATAGGGAAGATGTAGTACATATAAACAATGGAATACTACTCAGCCATAAAGAGAATGAAATGATGCCATTACAGCAACATGGATGGACCTGGAGATTATCACAAGTAAAGTAAGTCAGAAAGAGAAAGGCCAATACCATTATGATATCACTTGTATATCAGATCTAAAATGACAAAAACAGACTCACAGACATAGAGAACAGATTTGTAATTGCCAAGGGGAGGGGTAGGGAGAGATGGATTGAGAGTTTGGAATTAGCATATGCAAGCTATTGTATATAAAATGGATGGAGGAGGAAATGGCAACCCACTCCAGTATTCTGGCCTGGAAAATTCCATGGACAGAGGAGCCTGGTGGGCTACGGTCCATGAGGTCTCAAAGAGTCGGACACGACTGAGCAACTGAGCACGTATATAAAATGCATAAATGACAAGGTCCCACTTTGTAGCACAGGGAAATATATTCAATATCCTGTGATAAACCATAATGGAAAATAATAATGTATAACTGAATCCCTCTGCTGTACAACAGAAATTAACACAACATTGTAAATCAACTATATTTCAATAAAAATGGATTTTTAAAAATTTCTATTTGGAGCATCGTTGATTTTAAAAACACACATTTCAAGATTAAAATCAAGAAATTGGAAACATTTATTGATATTAAATCAGTTCATTGATATTTAAATATGTTGAATCTGTGCTATTGCTCTTTGGTTATAATTCTGGTTACACAGTCTGTCCAGGAAAGTAAAAATATCCTAGAAATCCCAATATGATGTCCAACTACATTTTCTATTTTCTCTCACATCCTAAAATACCTAAAAGTCTTTATCAGAAATGTGGTCAAGAAGGCATGGCCACTATTTATGGAGCACTGTTCTTGGTTTTTCATAGATGCAAACAATTGCAAGCATCATTCATTCCCACCTGCCAGTGGCTTCTGGATGGTAAGGGGAGGCAAACATCTGTCAAGAGGAAACAAATTCTAGAAAGCAGTGAATGATACAGTTGGCAAATGCTATGGGAGTAGCTAAGAGCAGACTGCAAACGCATGAAGACAACAGAGGAGGTGAGCTGAGCCTGAATGATGCTGATGCTGAATGTGCTACCTAATTTCCTGAGTTCTGCCTCTGGGCCGGGCGCTGGGCTAAGGTACATTCATCTTAGGTACAGGAATTTATCCCAGTCAACCCCTTCAGATATTTATTCTTATTACGTTTTTTAGGTAAGAAAACTGAGGCTCAGAGAAGTTAATTAACTTGAGAAAAATTAACACACCTAATGAAATGCCAGAGCTGCAAGTCAAACACACATCTGTCAGTCTCCAGAGCCTCTTAGCTATTATAATACATACTTGAAGAAAGGGCTGGATTCTTCCGCTCTGGTCGTGAGTAGGCTCAAGAGACGGCAAAGGCATGAACATATCAGTGGGCACTTACAAAACAGAACTGTGGGATGTGGTGGTTAGGAGCTTGGGATCTGAAATCACACAAACTGGTTTTGAGCCACACTTCCTGGATGTCTATTCTTGAGAAATTAAACTCTCTAAACTTTTGTTACTGTAAAATGAGGACACAAATATATCTACCTCACTGAGCTCTTGCAAGGATAAATGAACTAAAGTGTGTAAAATGATTAGAAATTATTATCATTGTTATCATTTTTTTCCAGGACTGAACTATCCAAGAAAAGCCAGCTTAGATTTCAAGGGAAGAAGAAACAATTTATCATTCCTTTGTGCTAAAAGAGACAGACCAGGAAAGGCACAGAGATCCCTGAAAAGACTAAAGCAATTCTTGCTTACGCTTTTGGCAAAATAAGATCTGCACTGGCAAGGTCAGTATTCCCAGGAGTCTCGGCTTTGCAGATGGTTCTGCCCTAAGCTATAAACTGAATAAGGTTGTTATTAATCTTAAGAGTTTCCAATAAGGCTGTTGCCTCTGAGTTATGATTTGAAAAGCAACTGTAATATAAAATTAACTAGAGTTCATGTGTATGCAACACTTCTCCATAATTAACACTTTGATACATCCACTGCACCAAAGCCTTGCTGGTTTGGCTAAGCCCTTCCCCCACTTCTTTTCCAAAGATGATGTTTTAGAATTAGATGTTGTTAGTGTTTAAAACGGATGAATTAAACTAACAGATTCTATTCCCAGTGACCTGCAGAGACATGCTGCTGCTGCTGCTGCTAAGTCGCTTCAGTCGTGTCCGACTCTGTGTGACCCCATAGACGGCAGCCCACCAGGCTCCCCCGTCCCTGGGATTCTCCAGGCAAGAACATTGGAGTGGGTTGCCATTTCCTTATCCAATGCATGAAAATGAAAAGTGAAAGTGAAGTCGCTCAGTCGTGTCTGACTCTTAAGGACCCCATGGACTGCAGCCTACCAGGCTCCTCCATCCATGGGATTTTCCAGGCAAGAGTACTGGAGTGGGGTGCCATTGCCTTCTCCAATCCGTTGTTTATGTAGGAAAATACATTCGTGAACTGTGCACTCATGAACCTAACACAGAAATTTAATATAAAGGAGGGGAACTGCTATAGTTAAAACGATAATCAACAAGGACCGACTGTACCACACAGGTAACTCTGCTCAATGTTGTTATGTGGCAGCCTGGATGGGAGGAGGTACATGAATGGCTGAGTCCCTTTGCTCTCCACCTGAAAACTATCACAACACTGTTTATTGGCTATGTCCAATATAAAATAAACAGTTTTTTTTAAAAGAAGGGGGACTGCTATTTAAGTTAGTCCAAACCTGGAGTTCTAGTTTCCTATATAAAGGGAATGTGGTGGTATGGCTATTGGGTCCAAAGATTTTAACCCTTTATACATCTATTAGAAGAAAATGAATCTAAAATGCTAGCATTCAACATAGTATCAGCTAAGCATCTTTAGGACTGCAAGGTGTCAGGCTTGTATGGTTCTTTGTGTTATTTTTTCTCTCTCCTGTTCTTCCACCAATTACCCTCTTTATCACATATAATAATAGCAATTATTTTATTACTACAAATTATTTAGTTAACACATAAATTTTTCATATGAAAGAATGTAATACAACCAATACTTTGGCCATCTGATGCCAAGAGCTGACTCATTTGAAAAGACCCTGATGCTGGGAAAGATTGAGGGCAGGAGGAGAAGGGGACGACAGAGGATGAGATGGTTGGATGGCATCATCGACTCAATGGACATGGTTTGGGTGGACTCCAGCAGCTGGTGATGGACAGGGAGGCCTGCAGTGCTGCAGTTCATGGGGTAGCAAAGAGTCGGACACAACTGAGTGACTGAACGGACCTGAATACAACCAAAAACCTATTGTTCCTGATGCATTTGTTTTTTATACTCAGGTTTAAATCTTCATATTAGAAATATACCCCCTGAAACGCAGTAAAATCATTCTCAGCACACATACAATAGATGTGTAACCTCTTTCAGAGGGGTTGTCAGGAAGGCTTGGTAGAAGTGACGTCTAAAATTAAGGCAAAGCAGGTGGGAGGATCCTTCCAGAACTAAACTACTCTGCAAACTCCACTAATACAGTTCCTTGTTTGGCTTCCTTTCTCCTCCTCAACTCTCTGGTGAACTCCATCCTACTCATCTTTTAGGGGTCAGATCCAGGATCATCACATATCACTTTCCCTCACACCTCTGCTCCATTCCCTGGGTGGAATAAATTACTCCCTCTCTTGGGTTTCTATTTGCACTTTAAAGACACTTCTTATAGCATTCATCACTCTTCCCTTAATTTAATGATTCATCAATTCACAAGTATTTATGAAACATCTGGAGGGAGGATGCAGAGACAGGGTCCCTGTTCTTCCCAGAGGAGGAATCAGCAATTTCATGCAGTCTAATAACTGCACACATAATAAGAGATGGGAATCAGGAAAGATTTAGGAAAAGTGATCTGTAACAAAGATCTGTAAGATGTGAAAGAATCAGCTAGCTAAGAGAGTATAAGAAAAACCATGTTCTAGGTAGAGGGAGTACTGAATAGGAAGGTCCAGGGGTAAAAAAGAATATAAGTGATGCTCTGGAGAAAAACATAGACAAGATCTTGGTGAAAAATATGGGAAAACTTCAAAGATGAACTTAGAGAGGTTGACAGGGAACAGTTAGTAGAAAACAGTATAGATTATGTTAGAGGGTTTGGACTTCATCCCCACAGTAATGTGTAGTCACCAGAGTTTCATACAAGGGAGTGACTTATCACATTTTGGTTTTAGCGACAGAGGATGAGATGCTTGGATGGCATCATCGACTCAGTGGACATGAGTTTGAGAAAACTCTGAGAGATAGTGAAGGACAGGGAAGTCTGGCCTGCTTGCAGTCCAGGGGGTTGCGAAGAGTCAGATACGACTGAGCGATTGAGCAACAAACAGTCCTTTGGCAACTGAGAATGAAACGGACTGCAGGGTTAAACACAGACAGTGCAAGAACATTCAGCAGGCGATGGCCATGATTCATTTATAGCATAGTTATTCTTCAGGTGACTGAGCCCACGTGAGGGTAAAACTGTCTCATTCATCTTTGCACTCACAGTACCTGTCACAAGGACCACCACGAAGCTCAGTTTCATTAACACTGGTCCAGATCCAAGGAAAACACTGAGAACGAGGAACATATTTCACAATTTCAACGAAGATGATTTATAATAAGAGTTCTTATGGAAAATTTCTTTTGCTTTGTGAAAGCGCCTGAATGACTGTTTTGATTTCAGGCAAAAGTAAAAGTTTGGTGTAACAGTTAAGTAAACAATAAAGTTAAGTAAGTTTTCATTTAAGCCGTGTTCTGAGATTTCATGACCCTTGCTGCTATTCATCATATTCAAATAAAATCGAGTTTAATTTCATTCGGCACTGAGTAAGTTATCTTGCATTGTACTACTATGACTGGATTTAGAGGACTTTGAAGGATGAGTTCAGCAAAGTAAGTTACTCAGTGCTATACAATCTTAAATGCAGTGTTCTTTCTTTCTGGATTGAAAGTATTTTACAGCTACTCTAGAATGAGGAGTACCAATGTCATTGGACGTGGGGGAGAAATATCAAACTAGCAGGAAATCACTGAGTTTTCAAGGTTAGACAGAGAAACCTCTGCCTAAAGTAGGCATTTGCTTCATCTGTACAGTATTAAAAAAAAAAAAAAAACTGGTATGTAAAATTAAAGAAAAATACCCAGATCACTAGAGGGAGTGAGCTTCAGAGAAAATGTATTTATAACTGAGAGCAAGCCTTTCTATTTTAGGCATATGTGAAACACATATACTTTATGCTATCGTTTCCTTGGTGACTGCTCTCAAAGGCCACACATTTTTAAAAAACTATCATAAAAGCACATGTGCAAAGTGTCAAACATGAGCAGAAATTTCTGTATATAGGATAAGAAATGAATAACCTGCTATTTAAAAAGAGGACAATTTCTGTATAAAGATTTATACAGACTAATATTACTTGAGTAAAAGCATGTAAAGTTTGCATATAATAAATATTGGATATACAGTACAGTTCTATTATAATATCTTCCCTATGTTATAATATGGTATCATGTACCAATAGTATAATAAGTTACAGAATATAGAAATGATTATTTTTTTATCATTTAGATTCCTATTTTGAGTTCTGTTCCTGAGGTCAATATTTAACTATATTTTTAAAATTGGTAAGATCTTGGAAGCAAGATAGTGAGGTTGGCTAATGGAAATTAGTCAATCTAGCCCCAATGTGTAGCCATATGCTATAGGTAAATCACTGTAAAATCACAGATCAGCAACTACTTCTTGAACCATAATCATGTGCAAGCTATTGTGTTAACATTGAAGATAGTACAACATGTATCTGTCAAACAAGGCTGCATATGCCATGTGCCAAAGGAGGAAACATACACACACACACATGCAGGAGAATCAAAGGGACGGTAGCACGAGGGCAAGGACTATGTCTGTCTGGCTCCTTGTTGAATCTCAGTGCCTAGTACAGTGGGGCCAGGCACAAAATAGACTCTGAATAAATATTTCTAATTAAATAAATGACTTCACCAGAAGAAAAGGCTTTATGATAAGGCTGGAACATGAAGGATGACTAGAAGGGATTAAGAAAAGGCAGAAAGGTAGGACAAGCGAAGGAATAAATTGCAGACTACAATATCTGGTGTGGAAGGTTTATCCTGGGGAACAAACCAATGCAAAGGGATGGTAAATTATGATGTCTTGACTGCCTAGATACTGATTTTACATTTTGTTAAAAACTTACTTAGAATCTGAGAAATATTTTTAAGAGAAGAGGCATGATGCAATTTTTTTTTAAAAAAGATTAATCTTGTCATTATATGTAAAGCAGAATGAAGTAAAGAAACTAGAGGTTAGAGGTCCAGATATGGATCCATTATCAATGTTCAGATACAAAGAGAAGAAGTTTGGATTAGGATGGAAAAATAGAAGTGCCTTTTTCTCTCCTAGTCAAAGAAAGGAAAGATGGGAAAAATTCTTTCCCATCATCATTTTCATCATCATCACCCAAGTTCAATCCCTGGGTCAGGTAGATCCCCTGGAGAAGAGAACAGCAACCCACTCCAATATTCTTGCCTGGAGAATCCCATGGACAGAGGAGCCTGGAGGGCTACAGTCCATAGGGTCGCAAAGAGTTGGACACAACTGAGTGACTAACACTTTCACTTTTTAAAGTGGTTTACAATGCAGCGTTTTACATGCATCCTTCCATTTCAGACTTAAAACAAGACTATGAGATATACGTGTTTATTATTCCTTTTTATAGATGAGAGAATTGAGGTGATAGGAGGTCAAGCTTCTCACTCAAAGTCACAGAGCTAGGTAGGTGACATGGTCAAGATGTATTTGAGCCTGAAGTTTCTTATGGACTGAAACCACTACACTTCTCTCCAGCTGATCTGTGATGTTTGAAGAGTCCCCACAAGTGCTGATTGTTGGGAAGCAGTGAGAGAGAGAGAAGGGAAGGTTGAAGATGACACCCAATCCTTGGGTGCATGGGATGTTGGAAGAATGTCAGTATCAACAAACTCATTGGAATGAAAGGAATCATATGTGCACCCAGACACACAGGTGTGCTGTGCTAAGTCGTGTCAGTTGTGTCCAACTCTTTGCAGCCCCCTGGACAGTAAGTAGCCTGTCAATCTCCTCTGTCCATGGGATCCTCCAGGCAAGAATACTGGAATGGATTGCCATGCCCTCTTAAAGGGGATCTTCCTGACTCAAGGATTGAACCCGCATCTCTTATGTTTCCTGTATTGACAGGTGGGCTCTTTACCACTAGTGCCACCTGGTAAGCCCTGTGCTTAAATATAACAAGAGCTAATATTTTCAGGTCCTTGGTATAACCCAGGAATTATGCTTAATGATTCTCATTTTCTTGTTTAAACCACAACATTATAAGTATTACAGAAAAGGAAAAAGAGTCTCAGAAAAGAACTATGAATTGTATAATATTATATAAGTAGTAAAAAGGCAAGTTAGGACATAACACAGACAGTCATATCCCAAAGTCTATAAATCCAGTAATGATTCTGTAGCAGAAACACTCCAGTTTGTTTTTAGAGAAATCACACTTGAAGGACAGCAGTACCGTCTTTTCATTACTGATTGGTTTACCTATCTTTAAAATTTACTACACAACCTCTTTGAAAACAATTTCTAAGCACTTTATAGAAATAATAGACTTCAACAAAATAAGATTTAAGACATTTAAAATTAAGTGAATAGTACTTGTGTGAAAGTGTTAGTCACTTAGTGGTATCAGACTCCTTGCGATCCCATGGACTGTAGTCTGCCAGGCTCCTCTGTCCATGGGATTCTCTAGGCAAGAAGACTGGAGTGGGTGGCCATTCCCTTCTCCAAGGGATCTTCCTGACCCAGAGATTGAACAGGGTCTCCTGCATTGCAGGCGGACTCTTTACTATCTGAGCCACTTGCATAGGCATACATAAAGATAGGTGCTCAAAAGGCAATAGTTTAAGTAAATAGTAATGATGTACACATACATAGAGACTGATGTTCAAATAGCAATAGTTCTCTTTGTGTCGTACATGGTAAGAGGTCTTAATTTAAACTTAAGTATGGCTTTTCTTCTTATTATTATTATTTGCTTTAATATACAATCAGTTGTATGTTAAATTACACAATATAATATTTATTGCATACTTAATATAATCCAAATGAAATAATATTCCTGAGGAAAAAAAAGAAGAATTCAGTGAGGAAAGTGGAGCAAAGAGAAATCAAGGGTAAATAACCAGCTGAAGCTAGGGGTGAAGCTGGAATCCATTGTCATGCTTTCAACACACATCATGAAAAGCTGGAATTAATTCAAGCATAGAGATCTCATTTCTAAATCTGAAATGCTTCAGACTCAAACGCCTCTCCTCTCCACTGAAGAGAGAACCAGCCATTGGGCCCTGAGAGTCACAGCACAATTTTCCACTCCACAAATCCTGACAATGGTAATCAAACAGAAGGGGAAAAAACTGTATGTAGGGTCCCTTCTTGTGAAGAACTCTTTAAACTCACAAAGTCTTAATGTTATTCTTCCAAAATATGAACTACTATTGGAGGAAGTGTAATTTATCATTGACTTAATAACAATGTTATTTTTACCCCATATTAAACTCTGCAACATATATTAACAGTATCTAAGTACTTAGAAATTTAAGCAAGATAATTTCACGTGTAAGCAATTTACATCTGAGAAACACACTTTTTCCCAGTATTTTCTTTGGCTTACTACCTACCCCATGGCACAGAAAGGAGCTACAATTTCTCACTTAACATTTCAAAGTATTTCAATATACAACTTTGTTAGGAAAAGCAAGCTCAAATGTGCAAATTGTTTTTCTGCACACAGACCCACAAGGAAGGTTCTGAGATACAGTATTCCTCTCTGTATGGTAAGCAATCTGTGATATTTTAAATCCTTGGAGTGCTGGCCTATAATATTCTAGGTCATCACAGATTTTGTACAGATAATTATTATAGTTCATCCACCTACTCACCTCATACTGTGACAGATGAGTACTACTAAGACTACTAACTATCTTTCTCCTCATTATTGCTGACCGTTTAACTAGGCTGGCCACTGTGCTAAGCTATTTACATGCATTTTATTTTTAATGCTCTGAGGTGGGTGTACAAGTCATCTAGCCCAGCCTCAAACCTGTGACTTATGAATCCTCCTTACAACTCTCCCCACTGGAGGGACTGCCATGTGGATAATGAACTGCAGGCTTGAAAATGTAATGAGTGCTGTAGGAAGAAAGCAAGCCACACACTACCAGAGCACAGAGAAGGAGATCTAATTCCCTGGGGAGGGCCAGCACTGCTAATAGAAGGGATGGCTGAGCAGAGTCTGGAAAGATGACAGAGGATTTGTCATGTGGTTGAAGAAATGAGGAAGAGCTGAATAAATGTCATATGAGAAGATTTAGTAAGAATTACAGATATGCCAAGAATATTGCTTAACTGGAGTTAGGGGGAGGATGGAGGAGAAAGAGAGAATTTTGAAAGGGCTCATTTTTGTATCTTTACTGAGCTTGTCTCTATTCTTACACCTCATTAAAACACTAAATTTGGGGGAGAAGGGTTCCACATGCTAAGCTATAGACTGAAAACCTGTTTAACAATAATTCTATTGAAATTTTTCTACAGGTCAAGCACAGTATGAACCACTGCACATATAGTCTCTCTCTAAAACACACTCATGATGTTGATATAATTTTCCCATTGCACAAGAGAAGAAATTAAAAACTGAAAATTTGTGCAACTGTACAAAGTGTATGTCTATGCCATTCATTGACTCAGTTGTTTCTCTAGAACCTACAATGTGTCTGACAGAATTTAACATCAGGTCAGCCTGATTCAACAACATTCATTTTAACTAATACACAGCACTTGTCTTTCCTTTAGAATCAGAAAGGGAATATCTTTTTTTTTTTCCCTGTTCTATAACTATTATTAGCTTTAAAATTCTCAGATGAATCAAAAACAAGTCCTGCTCTATAGAAATCAAAGCATAAGGTTGCAAACACATTTCTTATCCAGAGCATTTAAAAGATTTAACACAAGGTTGTGTATCATTATTGTAGCAACGCACTGAGCCCTGACTGAAGTAGTCACTTAGGGCATTTCACAGATAAATCCCATTTTTCAGGGTGCTTATAACCTAGCAGTTAACGTTTTTCCTGTGTGAAATAGGGTAAGACAAGGGAGTGCTTTACTCCTGCAAAACAGTGCACACAAAATAGCTATTAAGTCTTAAATGATCACATGAGATAGATAATTAAATAAGATGGTACTGGAAGCCTGAATCTGGGGCTGTGGTTGAAAAACTTCTTATAATGTTGATCTGATTGCTTCAGACAGTCTGACAAAAAACAACCAATGATAAGTAATCAGTAATATTTCCCTTGTATTCATTCAGATGGACTATCGGTGACTTAGTGAAGATGAATGACTGACCTTTATTCGGCTCTGAGCTGGCAAGTACTGATGGGGGAAGATTTATTCCAAGATGTTTGACTGTAGAGCCCATGTCTTCATTCTGTCATTCAGGCCTCCCTTGGAGGGTGGTAGTGAAAAGTCCACAGAATAATGCAGGTGAAGTGTTTAGCAATGTATGCATCAAGTAAGAGCTTTTTTTAAATGTTGGTTTATTCAACACATGTCTATTGAACACGTAATAGCTGCTGAACACTGGTCTTGGCACTGAGTAAATAAATGAAAACAGACATATGTCTCCAGCTCATGGAGATAATGTATTAGTTGGGAGAGGCACACAATAAGCATAATAAGTAAGTACTCTGCTAGATTATGACAAAGTTTTATGGGAAACAATAAAAGCACGGAAGGTGATGGGAAGTGTTCAGGTGGGTTCTGATTTTAGATAACAGAAAGCCTAGACAAGCATGCGCTATCTGGCTGAAGACTGGACGGGGTGAGCCACTCAGACGCCTGGGCAGAAGTGTTCCAGGAGTGCAGGGCAAGTACAGGAGCTCTGCAGTGGGTACAGACACCCAAGTTCCAGGAACGGCAGGAGGCCAGCCAGGCTGGAGGGAATAAGCAAACTAGGACAGCAGCCAAGCTGAGGGCAGGCATTAATGGGAGGGCAGTGTGTGCAAACCACACTGCACTTTTTAGGCCGTTCTACATCGACTTGGGCTTTTACTCAGAGTGAGGTCCCACTGTAGGATTTGATGGGAGGGGTGCCCTCATCTGGCTTCAGTTTTAGCATCTCACTGACTCCAGTGGTTAGAGTAGAAGAATTTGCATAAGAGGGATAGTAAAGAGACTGCCTTGGAAGCCTCTGCAAAAATCCAGCTTAAAGATGGTGGTGATTTAGGTCAGGGTGGGAGCTGTAGAGTTAGTAAGAGGGACCAGATGTAAACTGCTGTTAATCCTTTCTAAATTGGTGTTTGGTCAAAATTACAACCAATCAATTGCTAAGCTGAGATGCAAAGTCACATAAGGTTGACTCAAGTATTAAAGAGTTCACTATACTATTTGTCTGTGAAATTTATTAAGCTCCCACTGGACTGGGAAGATCCCCTGGAGAAGGAAATGGTAACTCACTCCAGTATTCTTGCCTGGAAAATTCCATGGACAAAGGAGCCTGGTGAGCTATAGTCCATGGGGTTGCAAGGAATCTCAAGTGACTGAGTAAACACCCTAAGAAAGGCATTGTGCTAGGCACCGCAGCTATCCCCACCACTTGGAGAGCTTAAATCTAAGAGGACAGTACACCACAGCTATAAAGTGAAGCAGGGACAGATTTTATTTTCTTGAGCTCCAAATCACTGTGGACAGTGACTGCAGCCATGAAATTAAAAGATGCTTGCTCTTTGGAAAGGAAGTTATGACAAACCTAGATAGCATAATAAAAAGCAGAGATATCACTTGGCTGACAAAGGTCCATATAGTCAAAACTATGGTTCTTCCAGTAGTCATGTACGGATGTAAGGATTGGATCACAAAGAAGGCTGAGTGCCGAAGAATTAATGCTTTCAAATTGTGGTGCTGGAAAAGACTCTTGAGAGTCCTTGGACTGCAAGTAGATCAAACCAGTCAATCCTAAAGAAAATCAACCCTGAATGTTCATTGGAAGGACTGATGCTTAAATCAAAGCTCTAATACTTTGGCCACCTGATGGGAAGAGCTGACTCATTGGAAAAGACCCTGATGCTGGGAAAGATTGCAGGCAAAAGGAGAAGAAGGCAGCAGAGTATGAGATGGTTAGACAGCATCACCAACTCAATGGATATGAATTTGAGCGAACTCTGGGAGATAGTGAAGGACAGAGGAGACTGGCGTGCTGCAGTCTGTGAGGTCACAAGAGATAGACATGACTCAGTGACTAAACAACAACGTATCCAATCTATAAGCTCGTACGCAATAGTTATAACATACATACCTAGATATAATGACCAATGAGACTAGCTGCACTTCAAGATGTATCATTGAGTCAAAAAAGCAAGATGCATGAAACACAAAGTGTAATTTTTAATAAACACACACATATACTTTATGTGCACATGTATGTATATGAAATCACAATACATTTTGGAAAGATATGGGTGAAGGGTTCCACCTTGTTCAGGAATCAAAAGGGCTTCCTATGGAATTCCTTGGCAATCCAATGTTTAGGACTGTGTGCTCTCACTGCTGAGAGCCTGGGTTTAATCCCTGGTTGGGGAACTAAAATCCCACAAGCCACATGGTCTGGCCAACCCCCACAAAAACAACAAACAAAAACAAAAAGGTGTCCTACATGCTTCCTATCATTTACTCCAAACCCTCTGGGGAAGATCACTCAACCCCTCCCCTCTCAAATGCGGGTTAGTCTGCAGGCCATTCTCCAGAGCTGTGTGGCAGTGTGGCCATTGCAAGAAACACTGTGTCATCCTCTGTGTGATAAGCCCCACCCTGACGACAGCTCCGACAGTGACATGCTTTAATCTGTCTCTGGGAAGGCTGAGACCCTCAGAGTGGACAGGTCAATCCTGGGTGAAAAAAAATCTCTTCTGTTTCTTTCCTGTCTCCTAGGATTTTCCTGGGGGGTTAAGGGTGACTGAAGCCTCCTTCTGGCCTCTTTTCTCATACTCCTTTGTCACCATCTTCTGGCCCATTGCTTCACTCCACTCAGCCTTCCAAAGAAGCGTAAACATGATAAATCACTCCTGCCAACATGCTAGCAGATAGTTTGTGTTTACAGATGCTCCCACCCCCGATACATGAGTTTTATCTTGAAAAGGGGTTTAGGAGATGTAAGCATTGAGGGAGATTTTATAGGAGAAAACTAGTGTTACCCATAAACCCCTGTACATAAACTCAGTTATCAAAATGATTAGTATTAACTCTTGTTTATTCCTTTGTTTGCTTTTCCTACTGTTCTTTCCCCCTTGCAGTTAATCTTTAATGTATATGTCTTTATCTATCTTTATTTAACTTTGCATATCTATTCTTTCTTTCCTTTCCCCTTAACATATTTGTTAGTTTTATTTTCATTGCTTTATTCCCCAATTGGCACCTTGCTTAGTTTTGTTTTCCAGTCTGTGCTTTAGTTAGTTTTGTTCTGATAGATATACTTTTTGGTTTCCTTTGGTCACCAGGTCGATCTACTGTACTTTATTTTTGTTGCACTGTTCTGATTTTGCTTATGGGTGTATATGTATATGTGTACATTCTATTATTTTTATTATTATTTGCCTGATGTAACTGCCAATTGTTTGGGGTTCATCTTTGGTTTCTCATTTTTGGATATTTGTTTTAATCTCACTTAATGCCATAACAAACTACTTGTTGAATCTTCATTCCTGACTAGAGATCAAGCCTTGAACCTTTGGAGTGGGAGCACTGACTCCAAGACCCTAGACTACCAGAGAACTAACCCTAGGGAGTATCAAATAGTGAGAACTCACACAAAGGAAAACACTTCAAGAGAAGACTCCACATCACCCAACCACCAGTAGCACCCTGTGCAGGATGCCTCATATAAGTAACAAACAAAACAAAAATACAAACTCAATCATCAGCAGACAGGATTACCACCTCACTCAGCCTTGCCCATCAGAGGAAAAACAAACAAAAACTCAGCACAAATCTCACCCTATATGATGCTTACACAAACCACTGGACCAATCTTAGGAGGGCAGAAACCAAAAGAAAGAAAGAATTCAACCTTGAAGCCTGGGAGAAAGAGACCTCAAACACGATAAGTTAAAAAAAAAAAAATGAAAAGGCAGAGAAATACTACACAAATGAAGGAACAAACTAGAAACACAGAAGTACAAATAAATGAAGAGGAAATAGGCAAACTACCTGAAAAAGAATTCAGAATAATGATAGTAAAGATGATCAAAAACCTTGAAAACAGAATGGAGAAAATGCAAGAATCAATTAACAAAGACCTAGAGGAATTAAGAATAAACATACAGAGACAAACAATACAATTACTGAAATTAAAAATAGTCTAGAAGGAATCAATAGCAGAATATCTGAAGCAGAAGAACGAATCAGTGAGCTGGAAGATAAAATGGCTGGAAATAACTTCTGAAGAGCAGAATAAAGT
>NW_011494863.1:8853169-8853310 GCF_000754665.1 Bison bison bison
CATGCATTGGAGAAGGAAATGGCAACCCACTCCAGTGTTCTTGCCTGGAGAATCCCAGGGACGGGGGAGCCTGGTGGGCTGCCATCTATGGGGTTGCACAGAGTCGGAAATGACTGAAGTGATTTAGCAGCAGCAGCAGAA
>NW_011494863.1:8853410-8857462 GCF_000754665.1 Bison bison bison
AATAATGATAGTAAAGATGATCAAAAACCTTGAAAACAGAATGGAGAAAATGCAAGAATCAATTAACAAAGACCTAGAGGAATTAAAGAATAAACATAAAGAGACAAACAACACGATTACTGAAATTAAAAATACTCTAGAAGGAATCAATAGCAGAATATCTGAAGCAGAAGAACGAATCAGTGAGCTGGAAGATAAAATGGTGGCATTCTGAAGAGCAGAATAAAGTAAAAAGCATGAAAAGAACTGAGGATAGTCTCAGAGACTTCTGGGACAATATCAAATGCACTAACATTCATATTATAGGGATCCCAGTCCATGGGGTCGCTAAGAGAAGGACACGATGGAGCGACTTCACTTTCATGCATTGGAGAAGGAAATGGCAACCCACTCCAGTGTTCTTGCCTGGAGAATCCCAGGGACGGGGGAGCCTGGTGGGCTGCCATCTATGGGGTTGCACAGAGTCGGAAATGACTGAAGTGATTTAGCAGCAGCAGCAGAAGAAGAAAAAGAGAAAAAGAAAGGGTATGAGAAAATTTTTGAAGAGATAATAGCTGAAAATTTCCCCAACATGGAAAAGGAAATAATCAATCAAGTCCAAGAGGCACAAAGAGTCGCATACAGGATAGACCCAAGGAGAAACACACCAAGACACATACTAATCAAACTAACAAAGACTAAACACAAAGAAAAATATTAAAAGCAGCAAGGGAAAAACAACAAGTAACATATAAGGGAAACCCCATATGCATAAGAGCTGATTGTTCAGCAGAAACTCTGCAGGCCAGAAGGGAATGGCAGGATATATTTAAAGTACTGAAAGGGGAAAATCTATAACCAAGATCATTATACCTGGCAAGCATCTCATTCAAAATTGATGGAGAAATCAAAAGCTTTTCAGAAAAGCAAAAGTTAAGAGAAGTGAGTACCACCAAACCAGCTTTACAACAAATGTTAAAGGGACTTATATAGTCAAGAAATACAAGAGAAGGAAAAAGAGCTACAAAATCAACCCCAAACAATTAAGAAAAGGGCAATAGTAACATATATATCAATAATTAATTTAAATGTAAATGGATTAAATGCTCCAACCAAAAGACACAGACTAGCTGAATAGATACAAAAACAAGACCCATACATATGCTGTCTACAAGAAACCCACCTCAGACCTCAACACATATAGGCTAAAAGTGAGAGAATGGAAAAATATATTCCATGCAACTGGGAAGCAAAAGAAAGCTGGAGTAGCAATCCTTATATCAGACAAAATAGATCTTAAAGAAAATTATAAGAGATAAGGGAGGACACTACATAATGATCAAGGGATCAATCCAAGAGGAAGACATAATAATTGTAAATATTTGTGCACCCAACAGAGGAGCACCTCAATACATAAGACAAACACTAACAGATATAAAAGGAGAAATTGACAGTAATACAGTAATAGTAGGACACTTTAATATCCCACTCACACCAATGGACAGATCATCAAAACAGAAAATTAATAAGGAAACACAAGTCTTAAATGATACACCAGATGAGATGGATCTCATTAATATCTTCAGGACATTGCATCCAAATGCAGAAGAAGGTACCTTCTTCTCAAGTGCACATGGAACATTCTCCAGGATAGACCACGTCTTGTGCCACAAATCAAACCTCAGTAAATTTAAGAAAATTGAAATCGTATCAAGCATCTTCTTCAACCACAACACCATGAGACCAGTTATCAATTACAAGAAAAAACTGTAAGAAATACAAACACATGGAGATTAAACAACACACTTATAAATAACCAACAGGTTACTGAAGAAATCAAAAGGGAAATCAAAACTTTTCTAGAAACAAATGACAATGAAAACATGACAACTCAAAACCTATGGGATGCAGCAAAAGCAGTTCTAAGAGGGAAATTTATAGCAATACAATCCTACCTCAAGAAACAAGAAAAGCATCGAATAGACAACCTAACTTTACACCTAAAAAAACTGGAAAAGGAAGAACAACCCCCCAAAATTAGTAGAAGGAAATAAATCATAAAGAAATAAATGAAAAAGAAATGAAAGAAACAATAGTAGAGATTAATAAAACTAAAAGCTGGTTCTTTGAGAAGATAAAAAGAATTGACAAACCTTGAGCTAGACTCATCAAGAAAAAAAGAAGAATCAAATCAACAAAATTAGAAATGAAAAACGAGAGGTTACAACAGACAATGCAGAAATACAAAGGATTATAAGAGACTATTATGAACAACTATATGGCAATAAAATGGATAACCTGGAAGAAATGGACAGATTCTTAGAAAAGTTTAATCTTCCAAGACTGAACCAAGAAGAAATAGAAATTATGAAGAACCCAATTACAAGTACTGAAATTGAAGCTGTGATCAAGAATCTCCCAAAAAACAAAAGCCCAGGACCAAATAGCGTCACAGGAGACTTCTGTCAAACATCTAGAAAAAAGCTAATGCCTGTCCTTCTAAAACTCTTTAAAAAAACTGCAGAAGAAGGAATATTTCCAAACTCATTCTATAAAGCTACCATCACCCTGATACCAAAACCAGACAAAGACAACACACAAAAAGACAACTACAGGCCAATATCACTGATGAACCTGGATGCAGAAATCCTCAACAAAATTTTAGCAAACAGAATTCAGCAACACATCAAAAAGCTCATACACCATGATCAAGTTGGGTTTATTCCAGGGATGCAAGGCTTCTTTAATATATGCAAATCAATCAATGTGATACACCATATTAACACATTGAAAGATAAAAACCATGTGATAATCTCAATAGATGCAGAAAAAGCCTTTGACAAAATTCAGCAGCCATTTATGATTAAAACTCTTCAAAAAAACGGGCATAGAAGGAACCTATCTCAACACAGTAAAGGCCATATATGATAAGCCTACAGCAAACATTATTCTCAATAATGAAAAACTGAAAGCATTCCCTCTAAGGTCAGAAACAAGACAGGGTGTCCACTTTAACCACTATTAGTCAACATAGTTCTGGAAGTCCTACCTACAGCATTCAGAGAAGAAAAAGAAATAAAAGGAATCCAGATGGAAAAAAAGAAGTAAAGCTCTGACTGTTTGCAAATGACATGATACTGTACATAGAAAACTCTAAAGATAGTATCAGAAAATTACTAGAACTAATCAGTGAATTTAGCAAAGTTGCAGGATACAAAATCAATACACAGAAATCACTTGCATTTCTATACAATAACAATGAAAAATCAGAAAGAGAAATTAAAGAATCAATCCCATTTGCCATTGCAACCAAAAGAATTAAATATCTAGGAATAAACCTACCTAAGGAGACAAAAGAACCATACATAGAAAATTACAAGACAGTAATGAAAGAAATAAAAGATGACATAAACTCATGGAGAGATATTCTATGTTCCTGGGTAGAAAGAATCAATATTGTGAAAATGACTCTACTACTAAACATAATCTGCAGATTCAATGTGATCCCTATCAAATCACCAATGGCATTTTTCACAGTACTAGAACAAAAGTTTTCACAATTCATATGGAAACACAAAAGACCCCGACAGCCAAAGTAGTCTTGAGAAAGAAGAATAGAGCTGGAGGAATCAACCTTCCTGATTTCAGATTATACTACAAAGCTACAGTCATCAAGACAGTATGGCACTGGCACAAAAACAGAAATATAGACCAGGAGAACAAGATAGAGAGCCCCAAAATAAACCCATGCACCTATGGCTACTTTATTTTTGACAAAGGAGGCAAGAATATACAATGGGGCATAGACAGCCTCTTCAATAAGTGGTGCTGGGAAAACTGGATAGATACATGTAAAAGAATGAAATTAGAACACTCCCCAACACCATACACAAAGATAAACTCAAAATGGATTAAAGACCTAAATATAAGACCAGAAACTATAAAACTCCTAGAGGAAAACATAGGCAGAACACTCGATGACTTAAATCAAAGTAAGATCCTCTATGACCCACCTTCTAGAGTAATGGAAATAAAAACAAAAGTAAACAAGTGGGACCTGATTAAACTTAAAA
>NW_011494863.1:8857562-8858020 GCF_000754665.1 Bison bison bison
AGCTTTTGCACAGCAAAGGAAACTATAAGCAAGGTGAAAAGACAACCCTCAGAATAGGAGAAAATAATAGCAAATGAAACAACTGACACAGGATTAATTTCCAAAATATACAAGCAGCTCATACAACTCAATGCCAGGAAAACAAACAACCCAATCAGAAAGTGGGAAAAAGATCTAAACAGACATTTCTCCAAAGAAGACATACAGATGGCTAACAAACGCATGAAAAGGTGCTCAATATTGCTCATTATTAGAGAAATGCAAGTCAAAACTATAATGAGATATCACCTCACACTGGTCAGAATGGCCATCGTCAAGACGTCTACAAACAATAAATGCTGGAGAGGATGTGGGGAAAAGGGAACATTCTTCCACTGTTGGAGGGAAGGCAAATCTATATAGCCACTATGGAAGATGGTATGGAGATTCCTTAAAAAACTAGGAATAAAACCACCAGA
>NW_011494863.1:8858120-8864516 GCF_000754665.1 Bison bison bison
AAGACACACGTATCCCATTATTCACTGCAGCACTATTTACAGTAGCTGGAACATGGAAGCAACCTAGATGTCCATTGACAGATGAATAGATAAAGAAGTTGTGGTACATATACACAATGGAACATTACTCAGCCATAAAAAGGAACGCACTTGAGTCTGTTCTGATGAGATGGATGAACCTAGGACCTATAATACAGAGTGAAGTGAGTCAGAAAGAGAAAGATAAACATCGTATTCTAACACATATACATGGAATCAAGAAGAATGGTACTGAAGAACTTATTGACAGGGCAGCAATGGAGAAACAGACATACAGAACAGACTTATGGACATGCGGAGAGGGTGAGATGTATGGAAAGAGTAACATGGAAACTTATATTACCATATGTAAAATAGCCAATGGGAATTTGCTGTATGGCTCAGGAAACTCAAATGAGGCTCTGTATCAACCTAGAGGGGTGGGATGGGGAGGGAGATGGTAGGGAGGTTCACAAGGGAGGGGATATATGTATACCTATGGTTGATTCATGTTGAGGTTTGACAGAAAACAACAAAATTCTGTAAAGCAATTATCCTTCAACTTAAAAAAAAACTCCACTTTCTCCACTGTACACAGATTAAATGTTACTGTCATTATTAACCTTCTCACCTCCTCCAAGGTATACAGATTAGGAAATTCTATTAATAAACCCCCCTTTTCCAGCCCTGCTCATTCTGTCACTGGGAAGATATTTGCATGAACTGCGCTAGGCTTAAAAGGCCAAGGATTTTTAATCATCCTTGTTCCTGGCACCGCCAAGCATTCTTTCTCTCTCTGTCTCTTCTTCTTCTTCCTCATTTTTTAAACAAGTTTATAAGCTTACAAAGTGCTTGAACATGCTTTATATCATTTAACTTCACAATGAGACTCTGAGATAGATACTACGCTCCCCACTTTACAGATGACAACACTGAGGCTAGGAAGCATGAAGTTGGTGCTACAGAGCTGGGATGTAACCTAAGTTGTCCTCTTCTGAACTCTGTGTTCATGTATCACAACCCATGCCTAGACTTTCTCTCCTACAGCCTCTCCCAGAAGAGGGGAGTGTTTCCCTCTTTCTGCTCAAGGGTACTAGAAGCACTGATTGAACAAGAGGGAGCAGGGGAAGGAGCCCTGGAACTGCTTGTGCTGTTCACACCTGCGGGAGGGGACTCCACGTGGGAGCCTGTGTGCACCTGTGCCTCTTAAGTGAGACACTGGGCTGGAAGATGGTGACAAAGGAGGGAGAGAAAAGAGGCCAGAAGGAGGCTCTGGTCACCCTCAAACCCCCTGTACATGTATCTGTTTCTGTGTCCTTCTTTCAAGTAGAATTCTTTTTCCCCAAATACAATGCCCCTTCCTGCCTCAGGGCCCTTACACCCCCATTCCCTCTGTTAAGGTCCTCTCTTCTTTAGAGTCTAATGATATCAAGTCAAATGTGACTCAAGGATGCTGCTGTAGGTTGAACTGTGCTCCCTAAGAAAGATATGGTCAAGTCCAAATGTCCAGTACCTATGACTGTGACCTTTCTTATGAAATAGCGTCACTGCAGATGTAATCAATGAGGTCATGCTGGATTAGGGTGAGCCCAATTCAAGGACTAATGTCCTTTTCAAGAAAAGAAAAATTTACCCACAAACACACACATGCATACAAAGGAGAGAAGGCCTGGACAATGGAAGCTGAGACTGGCGTGAGTCCTCTACAAGCTAAGGAACACCAAGTATTGGCAGCAAACCCCCCGAAGCTGGAAGAGACAGAGCCTCCAGAAAGAACCAGCTCTACTAATAACTTGATTTCCAATTGCTGGCCTCTAGAACTGTAGGGGGATACATGTCTGTCGTCTTTGCCACCAAGTTTGTGGTCATCACGGCTGCCTTAGAAAATTACAACAGAAGCAATCTTGGGTTTTCTGGAACAGGCCAGGCTCATCCAGTACAGGTTTTCACAGCATCAGCTATTTTCTTCTAAACAGAATCATATCACAGCGTGTGGTTATATATTTGTTTGTTTTTTTATCAATATTTATACCTCACTAAAATGGAAGCCCTATGAAAATGGATAGTGTTGGGTTTTGATCACTAGTGAGAAAAAAAAAAGCCAGTAGTGACTAGCATAAAAACAGCACAGTATACAATGAATATTTTTTAAATGAAAGGCTGAATGGATTGAGGGTCGACTAGAAGAGAGAACGGCACTTGCAGTTTTTTGGCCTGGGACTACGGAAAAAGCATCCATCTGAAAACAAAATGAAGCTCTAACTTTCTCTTATTTTGCTCTCTCTCTCAATCTTGGTCTGATTTCTTGCTTTTGTCAAGTTAGCTTCACAACATTTGTTTTTTTAAAAGTCTGTGGGAACTGATAAGACTGACAAAATAGTTCACGGTAACAGGAAAAACTGTCAACACCAACGCTGATGATAAATACAGTAAAACTGTGAAAAAATGAAAACAAACGATTTAAGTTAGAGAGAGTGGATGCTTTTCTTTCACCATCTTATGAAACAGTACAATAACAATTATTTGTACCATCAACTTTGTATACAATTGAAAATGGTAGATGATTTTTGTTTAATGAAAATAGAAGTCATATATATTTTTTCCTAGCTAGTGAATAAATAGTGTTAGCTATTTATAAACATCATCACATACTCATATATCTTAAATAGTACAGGAAAATGATGCTGCATAATGGTTAAGGGCAAGAACTCTGCAGTTAGATTCCAAGCTTGATAACCAGCTCTAACCACTTAGTGGGTGACCTAGGACACATTACATAACTCCTCTACTTCCCAGCTTTTAATTTCTGTCTCAAAGGGCTGTTGCATAGATGAAATAAGCTAATATATGCAAAAACATAAAACAGTAATTGGCATATAGTAAAACTCAATACATTTTAGCATTATTATTACTATTAGACATCTGACAGTTGATGAGACCACGGAAAGTAGTCACTGAAATAATCTCATCTATTTATGTCATAGCTACAAATTACAAATCATTTTTCTTATTCATCTTCCAGAATTAAAAAGCAATGAATAAAATAGACTGGTGAATGATGCGTGGGGTTAGGGATGGCAAAGAGATTTTGCAAACACATTTCTTTGTAATAAGAAGCGCTGAAAGCTTAATTAATCTTTTTATTTTGGTGAGGGGGTTAGGGACATAAAACGTCAAAGAAATGGAACTAAAATTAATATGCCCTATTTGCATTCTTTTAAAGACATTAATTTATTTTGACGGTAATTTTTAAGTTCAAATTTTTGCACTTTAGTCTTAGCCTGTCAAGGCAAAATTTCAAAGGACTGTTAAAAACTCAGGTTAGCAGAATGATTTAAATGGTTTAAAGACTCAGAATTATAATTAATTTCACACAAATCAGATTTCAGTACAAAATCAAGTCCATCAAGCGTATCTGTGGTGTTCATTCCTTCTCAAAGAAATACTGTCTTCTAACAACATTTTCAATAACTAGTTTATTAAAGGATTTTATGGCCAATTATTTAATATATTTAAACTGATAATCAGAATAGCCACATTAGAACTTAGCTTTTCTCCTGGTGTCAAATTAGGATCACTCTCATTTGATCTCAGATTTAATGTTGAGTTGTCTGCTGGCAGTTGCTAAAACCATACTGGAAAAATACTGAGCTTTAAAAAATTCCTTTAAAGTTCCATTTTGGCTAGAGAAGATGAAGTTCATTTGAGAGGGATGCCAGCAGCTTGCTTTCTTTTAGGGTGCTTCATATCTTGACTTTGTGGTTAATTTGGGGATCACATTCAGATTATGGGCAACTGAAATAGAAACAACTCCTTGGTGGGCTGCCTACATCACATGTAGTCATTACCTCAGGCCAGAAGTTCCTGAGGGAAGGAGAGACCACACAGGAAAAGGAGCCACCTCAACAAGATTCCTACAGATCCCACCACTGCCTGGAAAACGGATACGCCACGCTTGTCAAAGCCACTGTTTGCCATCCTCCCCCCTCCCTCTTTGTGGCTGATGACTCCTATCTGCAGCTTTTGCAGTCTGACATGTAATTTAGTCTCTCCTGCCTCCCTGAATGTGCTTTCATGTTACACCTCCTTTTGAGACTGCATCTTTCTCAAGCCTTTCTTATCTCTTAGAAATTGTTCAGATTCATCCTTCTTTGTTGCTGAGAGTCAGAGTTCAACTTTGAAAAAATACAGTAAAGATGGAAACAACTGATACATAAAAGAAAATAAAATATAGAGAACTAAACTCTTTTGACAGGCATAAAAGTCAAGTTTTATGTCCTTTTGGCCTTCTGACTGGAATAATACATGAATATGTGACTCAGAGCTTATTGAATTATGACAAAGCTTGTGTTTGTTTAAGGTTCTACCACAGAGGCTAACTTGAAGGCCTAACAGAATAAAACAGAAGTATATGCAAGCAAGCCAATTTGTTTCACTAGGTGACCATTCTTAGATATAGGACCAGAAGGATTTTCTCCCCTCATTCTCAAATTCAGACTAAAGATGAGTATTCACGATCAAGTTTAGAATCATACCAAGCTGATGTTCAGTATTAACACTCAGAACTCTTTTTAAAAATTATAGTTGCATTACAAAATAATATTAGTTTCAGGTGTACAACATAGTGATTCAGTATTTTTATAGATTAGACTCCAAGTTATTGCAAAATAATGGTTATATTTCCCCGTGCTGTACAATTTATTTTACACATAGTAGTTTATACATCTTAATCCCCTACCCTATCTGGCTCCCCCCCTTTCCTCCCTCCACTGGTAACCACTAGTTTTTATCTGTATGTTTCTGTTTTATAAATAAATTCATTTCTATTATATTTTAGATTCCACATGTAAGTAATATCATATGATATTTGTCTGTATGTGGTTTATTTCACTTAGTACAGTAATCTCTAGGTCCATTCATGCTGCTGCAAATGGCATTATTTAATTTTTTATGGTTGAGCAGTATTCCATTATGTGTGCATGTGTATATATATATATATATGTATTACATATATCAATATATGTATATATGTGCTATATATATCAGTATATACATATATATCACATCTTTATTCATTAATCTGTTAATAGATTATTTCCACATCTTGACTATTGTAAAAAAAATGCTGTCATGAGCTCTATTTACAATAGCTAGGACATGAAAGCAATCTAAATGTCCATCGACAGATGAATGGATAAAGAAGCTGAGGTACATATATACAATGCAGGAGACAATGGAATATGACTCAGCGATAAAAAGGAATGCATTTGAGTCAGCGCTAATGAGGTAGATGAACCTAGAGCCTATTATACAGAGTGAAGTAAGTCAGAGGAGAAAAGTATATATTCAGAGCTTATTGAATTATGACAAATGTTGTATTTTTTAAGGTTCTACAACAGAGGCTAACTTGAAGGCATAGAATAAAATATTTGTATACTAACTCAAAATTCTCCAAGCCAGGCTTCAGCAATATGTGAACCGTGAACTTCCAGATGTTCAAGCTGGTTTTAGAAAAGGCAGAGGAACCAGAGATCAAATTGCCAATATCTGCTGGATGATCAAAAAAGCAAGAGAGTTCCAGAAAAACATCTATTTCTGCTTTATTGACTATGCCAAAGCCTTTGACTGTGTGGATCACAATCAACTGTGGAAAATTCTGAAAGAGATGGGAATACCAGGCCACCTGACCTGCCTCTTGAGAAACCTGTATGCAGGTCAGGAAGCAACAGTTAGAACTGGACATGGAACAACAGACTGGTTCCAAATAGGAAAAGGAGTCCATCAAGGCTGTATATTGTCACCCTGCTTATTTAACTTATATGCAGAGTACATCATGAGAAACGCTGGGCTGGATGAAGCACAAGCTGGAATCAAGATTGCCGGGAAAAATATCAATAATCTCAGATATGCAGATGACACCACCCTTATGGAAGAAAGTGAAGAAGAACTAAAGAGCCTCTTGATGAAAGTGAAAGACGAGAGTGACAAAGTTGGCTTAAAGCTCAACATTCAGAAAACTAAGAAGGCAGCATCTGGTCCCATCACCTCATGGCAAACAGATGTGGAAATAGTGGCTGACTTTGTTTTTTGGGGCTCCAAAATCACTGCAGATGGTGACTGCAGCCATGAAATTAAAATATGCTTACTCCTTGGAAGGAAAGTTATGACCAACCTAGACAGCATATTTAAAAAGCAGAGACATTACTTTGTCAATAAAGGTCCGTCTAGTCAAGGCTATGGTTTTTCCAGTGGTCATGTATGGATATGAGAGTTAGACTATAAAGAAAGCTGAGCACCGAAGAATTGATGCTTTTGAACTGTGGTATTGGAGAAGACTCTTGAGAGTCCCTTGGACTGCAAGGAGATCCAACCCTGTCT
>NW_011494863.1:8864616-8877529 GCF_000754665.1 Bison bison bison
GATCCAACCAGTCCATCCTAAAGGAGATCAGTCCTGAGTGTTCATTGGAAGGACTGATGTTGAAGCTGCAACTCCAATACTTTGGCCACCTGATGCAAAGAGCTGACTCATTTGAAAAGATTCTGATGCTGGGAAAGATTGAGGTCAGGAGCAGAAGGAGACAACAGAGGATGAGATGGATGGATGGCATCACCAACTCAATGGACATGAGTTTGGGTAAACTCCAGGAGTTGGTGATGGACAGGGAGGCCTGGCGTACTGCGGTTCATGGGGTCGCAAAGAGTCGAACACGACTGAGCGACTAAACTGAACTGAACCGAACATATATATGTGGAATCCAGAAGGATAGTACTGATGAACCTATTTGCAGAGCAGCAATGGAGACACAGACATAGAGAAGAGACTTATGGACATGCCTTGGCAGGGAGGAAGGAGAGGGTGGGATGTATGGAGAGAGTAACATGGAAACATACATTACGACATGTAAAACAGTTAGCCAATGGGAATTTGCTGTATGATTCAGGGAACTCAAACTGGGGCGCGGTGACAACCTAGAGGGGTGGGAAAAAGGAGGGAGGTGGGAGGGATGTTCAAGTGGGAGGGGACATGGATAAACCTATGGCTGATTCATGTTGACGTTTGGTAGAAACCAATACAATATTGCAAAGCAATTATCCTTCAATTAAAAATAAATAAATTAAAAAAATAATGCTGCTATGAACACTGAGGTGCATGTATTTTTTCAAATTATAGTTTTGTCTGTGTATATGCCCAGGAGTAAGATTGCAGGATCATATGGTAACTTTACATTTAGTTTTTCTGAAGAACTTCCATACTGTTCTCCATTGTGGCTGCACCAATTTGCATTCCCATCAACAGTGTACGAGGGTTCTCTTTTCTCCACATCAGCACTCTGGACTCACATATAATTTGTATACTAAATTTGCCAGTTTATAGACAGCTACTAATGCAATTAAATCAAATGCTAACACAAGCTTTAAACAAAGAAAGCTTCCCTGGTGGCTCAGAGGTTAAAGTGTCTGCCTGCAATGTGGGAGACCTGGGTTCAATCCCTGGGTTGGGAAGATCCCGTGCAGAAGGAAATGGCAACCCACTCCAGTATTCTTGCCTGGAGAATCCCATGGACGGAGGAGCCTGGTGGGTTACAGTCCACGGGGTTGCAAAGAGTCGGACATGACTGAGCAACTTCACTTTCACTTTCAAACAAAGAAAAGCCTATACAATTGCTTTAGAGAATAATAAAGAAAAGCAAAATGGCACCAATTGCCAAGTTTTCTCAATATTTATGGAATGAGCAGAACACTGCAGGGCCCCCACCAAGCAGTTAATGATTAGGACAAGAGAGACAGACACTCAGTGTCTGGTGCACACTCTTGAGTTGTTTTACAAATACTATAATTACTGCCAGACAAAAAGCTAACTGCGTGATGACCAGATGCTGCCATGACATAAGCTGCTCCATCTTGTGTAGTACTGATTCTATGGCTGCTGCTGCTGCTGCGAAGTCGAGGCAGTCATGTCCGACTCTGTGCAACCCCATAGACGGTAGGCCACCAGGCACCCCCTCGCTCAGTCATGTCTGACTCTTAGCGACCCCATGGACTATATAGCCCACCAGGCTCCTCCGTCCATGGGATTTTCCAGGCAAGAGTCCTGGAGTGGGGTGCCATTGCCTTAGTACAATTCTAAGAACTGGCCTCAAGAGAGTAGGATTAAGATCACTGCTCACAGTAATCTATATCTCTGTGGGTATCAAAATAATTGCACCTTGCTCTGCCCATAATGTAAGTGGGCAACTAAAGGTCAGTAAAGAGATGTCACAGACCCATGTCAGCACCTTCCACTCTGAGCTTCCCTGGTGATCCAGTGGTTAAGAATCCACCTGCTAGTGTAGGTAACAAGTTCAATCCCCAGTCCAGGAAGACTCCACATGCCACAGGGTAACTAAGCCTGCATGCTGCAACTACTGAAGTCTGCAGGCCCTAGAACTCATGCTCCTCAACAAGAGCTGCTGCTGCTGCTGCTAAGTCGCTTCAGTCGTGTCCGACTCTGTGCGACCCCACAGACGGCAGCCCACCAGGCTCCCCCGTCCCCGGGATTCTCCAGGCAAGAACACTGGAGTGGGTTGCCATTTCCTTCTCCAATGCATGAAAATGAAAAGTGAAAGTGAAGTTGCTCAGTTGTGTCCGACTCTTAGCGACCCCATGGACTGCAGCCCACCAGGCTCCTCTGTCCATGGGATTTTCTAGGCAAGAGCACTGGAGTGGGGTGCCATTGCCTTCTCTGGCAACAAGAGCAGCTATCGCAATTAGTGGCCTGAACACCTCAACTTGAAAGTAGCTGCCACTCATTGCAACTACAGAAAGCCCGCATACAGCATTAAAGATCCAGCGCAGCCAAAAATAAAGAGCCCTATGTCAGTGTAAAGAATTTACAGAAGATGGACCTTGCCACTAATTCCATGTAAATGGATTGATGTTCTGACAAGTGGGGATTTCTACACAGCACTTTGCAGGAAACTACCTTAAGCAACAAGCTCCTTTGCTTGTCACCTTAGCAAAGCTATATTGTAACTAACTTTTAACCAGGCACTCCCATGCTCTACTCATCTCCAGCCAAGCACACTTCTCAAATCTTTTAATCACACAATATCTGCCTAACTTGTCAGTTCTTTCCATAGATCAAAGAAGTAGGTATGAAGAATAAGTAATTAACAGATGACCAGATGTCTTTCTTAGCTTCCCTTTCAGTGATCTCTGGAACAAACTGTGTGAGCAACCTGTGTGAGCAAGATAACACCTAGGGGAGTATCACAAGATGTCGACAAGCCTGCAGGCAATGGAGGGATGCTGATGACTGTGACACACTATCTCAACGGTTAACTGAGATTATTTCCTTGTTTCCCTTTAAAAGTTTCATGGCTGAGCAGGATCTTCAGCATTTTTAGGGTACGCTGAATCCACCATCTCTCCAGATTGCCGACATTCTGATTAAAGTGCCTTTCCTTTCTATTGACATTTTGAGTATGTATTAATAATTGATTTTGTAAGCAGTGAGCAGCAGGATGCCCACTTGATAAGACTCCACAAGGAAGAAGACTCTCAAGGATGTAGGCTTTTTCCCTTAGATTCAAGGTGGGTGAAATTTATGATGGTTTCTTACAGTCTGCAGTTTGGCTACAGCAGTTTCTGTATTTCCTCTCCAGACTAGAGTGCTAGAGGCACTGGAACCCCTCCTATGCATCATCGAATGGAAACAGCACCAGCAAATGCAGCAGCCCTCGCCTGTGGCCTGGGCCCAGGTATGTATGCTCCTCCCTAGCTTCTGACCTGCAAAGCAAGGCTTGTTTCTCTCTTCCCCTATGTTATAGAAGTGGAAGGTCTATTTTTGTAGGGGTAGAAGGAGAGGGAGGGGAAAGAAAGAGAGAGAAAGTGCAGGGGATTTTTTTCTTCATTTATACTCATATAATGCACACTAATTTATAGGAATTGAGGACTTACTAGACTTTGAGACATAAATTATATAAAATCAAAACTATTTCTCTGGAAAAGTTATGCTGAATAATACATAATTATACTGTACAGTTTAAAGCCACAATGGATCCAGTATCTAAAATCTGAATATAATATTATGTTAATTTGCTTCCATTTTAAAAGAGAGACAAAAGTGAAACACTATTTTTTTTTTTTTTTTTTGGGAAACACTATTGTATGGCGATCTTCCCAATATACAGCCTGTTACCTGTCTTAACTATTCTTATCTCAATAAAGGTTAGTTAATTACAAAAACAATGTTAAGACAAATCCCTGTGGAAGTTGGACAAAACTTAGTAAGCAGATAATGAATGCCAGCCATACTTAAGACTTGTTTCTACATGAAATGAGGTTTATTGAGCTTGACATGCTGCATAGCTTCAGGGGATGTCACTGGTGTGTGACATCCAGTGACATTTGCACAGCACTGTGCAAAGTGGTGATACAAAAATGTATGCAGTGTGGTCTTTCATTGGTGCATTGTGGTCCACAAAATAATGACTACATTTCAGCATTAAAAGCTCTTTGCAAACTGGCCCAAACCTCATTTATAACCATCTGTGTAATCTAACATGTGGCTGTAAAAGACCTATTTGCTACTCGTCTCATCTTTTGCTATAACTAGCCTGCCCCTCTTGTCTTTGTTCATGGTGGTGTGATGCCCATCTAATACAGCGGATAATACATACATACCCAACTAAGACATATGGTAGGAAAAACACTAAGGCACATCAAGTTTGGGTATTGGTAAAAGAAATTAAAAGAGAATAGAGCTGGAAAGGTAATTTAGGCCAAAGGCCTTATTTAGTAGGATTTGCTAACGGTTTGATTAGGTGCATGATATGAGCAGAGTTGTATATTAGTAAGACAAATGGGTTTGCTAAGAAAATTATTATAATTGTTAAATAAGACACAGTCAGGATCTAGTTACACTGGATATGGAGAACAATAGATGTAGTGAGATTTCCAGGGTAAGGAAAGGTAATTGACAGACACATTCTAGGAAGATGTCTACATTGGTAAAAAGACAATTAGAGAAAGAGTCTTTTAAGAATAAAACTATGATTAAAGAGAGTAGGTAGAAAGACAATGAGGCAGGAATAGGGCTGAGGGGCTTGGGTAATAGACAGAAATTAAGGAGAATTTCTTTTCCATCCATACAGTGAGCTAGTTTTCTTGGAAGTTTTACCCACATAAAAATTACCTAAAATTTACAGATCAACCATAGCACCAGCCAACAATAGAATAAAAATGCGACGCCAGAAATGTAAATAAATACCACAGATGGCTTTATCCTAGGAACATCTGCCAAAATGTGGGCACTGGGGACCAGAAATAAACCCTAGTGTTTGCCACGAGTAAGGTCTTACTCTTTATGAAGGTGCCTGTGTAAAATTTCCAAAGAAAACTAAAAATCAACCTTCTCTATCAGAAGAACACGAAGGCAAGCACACCTGTTTCCAACTTAACAATTCCCTGAGATGGAATCAGATGTCATCCTCCATGGGGATGTGTGGCCTGAATGTATACTATCTCTGTTTAACTACCTGTGTTAGATAAAAACATGTTGGGTGAAAAACCAGAAGTGAGCAGAGAGAAGCAAACTCAAAAACACTTTGGAGAAACATACCTTTAACATAAACTTCAAAGAATTACCCCAAATAAAGTTCCAAGTTTACTGAGAAGGCACAGACAACAAAATCAGAAGAACAAAGATTCAAGTGATGAAATTCTCAGGCATATTACATAAATTATGTATGCTAAAAATACTTTAAAATAAGGTAAGGGATTAAGAATATGAAGTGCTAGTTATAAAAACACAAAATTTTTATAAAATAATGAAAATAACCATATAAATAAGATTTATAAAATAACCAAAATTTAACTTAAAAAATTATTTAAAAAAATATTTTATTGGCTGTGCTGGGTCTTTGTTGCTGTGCACAGGCTTTCTCTAGTTGCAGTAAGTGGGAGCTACTCTCTAGTTGCAGTTCATAAGCTTCTCATTGTTGGAGAGCATAGGCTCCAGGGGGCACAGGCTTCAATACTTGCAGCGCATAGGCTCAGTAGTTGTGGCTAGCCGCTCTAGAGAGTGGGCTCAGTAGCTGTGGCACAGGGGCTTCGCTGCCCAGCAGCATGTGGAAACTTCCCAGACCAGCGATCAAACCCATGTCCTCTGCAGTGGCAGGTTGATTCCTAACCATTGGACCACCAGGGAAGTTCCAAAATTGAACTTTTATAAATAAAAATAACTCAAACCTTTCCATAGAAAAGAATATAGCTGAAAACTAAGTTGGTGGTGAATATCAGGTTAAATACAAATGAAGAAACATTTAGCAAATTGAAAGGTAGCATTGAAGAAAGTTTTCAGTAGTATGAACAAAAAGTGATTGAAAAAACATATATGAGGTTAAGACAAATGGAATCTATAGTAAGGAAGTCTAGTATATATTACATGATATCTCCAAAGCAAAGTGAAGTCGCTCAGCCGTGTCCGACTCTTTGCGACCCCATGGACTTTAGCCTACAGGTTTCTCCGTCCATGGGATTTTCTAGACAAGAATACTAGAGTGGGTTGCCATTTCCTTCTCCAGGAGACCTTCCCAACCCAGGGATTGAATCTGGGTCTCCCACATTGTAGGCAGATGCTTTACCGTCTGAGACATGATATCTCTAGGAGGAGAAAATAGACAAATCTGGGGAGAAGTAATATTTGAAGAAACAATGGTCATTTGAGAATTAAGCCAGAAGGAAATTTAGCTGTGTGCTTGTGTTTCCTCATTGAGTCACTGCTAAAAGCTCTAATCAGGACCAAACCGAGATTCTTAGCCTATAGCCAAAATCAAGAATCAGCAATTTTCCAAGGGCAAAAAGCAGCTGCAGATCTTCAGATCACCTCTGTGGAATTTAGTTCCTCTAGTCTTCCTTGTTTATGCAGCTCTCTAGAGCCTTTAAAATGTGACTTCTGTAACATATCCAGCTTTCCCAGTTATTTTCAGTGGGAGTATGAACCTGTCATGAACTACTTCATTCTAGCAGGAAGGCAGAATTATGGAGGCTTCTTGCACAGTTACACATATTCAGCTGGTTAGGGCATTATGAAGGGCCCACTGTAGCTAAAGAAATAGAGAAAGAAGTTGGTGCTGGGAGTGAGAATATGTAGAACCTTGTAGGCTATAGTAAGGATGCAGTTTTACAAGAACCATAGGGACAAAATATGTTAAGGACCAACATCATGAATGAAAACAATTCTAAGAACAGAGCCAAAACAGAGAAGGAATATGATCCTGGGTGTAAGGAAAGTATATCCTGGGATTATATTGAAGAAGAAAGCTTGGATCCAAAGACAGAGGAACAAGTTAATTCACTTTGCCATCAGACACTGTTTTCTTGTTGAGTGATAAAGGCAGAGTATTTTAAAGATAAAGAGAATACTAGTTCTTTATTGTTAGCCTCATGATTAGTGCAAGTAAGATGAAAAGCAGTCTACTGGAAAAGTAAGGAGAGAATCCTCTTGTTAGCAAAAGTTAGACTTTAGTGATTCTAAAATCTACTCCTACTCATTTTGTTTGTTCATCATCTCTACAGTCTTCTGATAACAGGAATCTCCTTGAAGGAAATATCCCTCTTTCACCCCCAGTTAATGTGATTTCAGTACAGTCAATTGCTTTTCCCTTCTACTGTTCTACTTGCCTGGCAAAATATTGGTTACATGATCCAGAACTGACCACAGCAACTGATTCTAGGATAAACACAAAAACTCAGTTCCAGGACTTTTGATGGAATTATTTTGCTTGAATTGATGGAATGTTGGTCTGGGTCAGGTAGTGGCTACCTTGCCAACACAAGAGTTATCAGAGTGCAGTAGAACTCAAGAGGAAGAATACTGGGAATCAGCAAGACAGAACACAGAGAAAACAGCACCAACAACATGCCTGTGTAGAATTCTCTCCAGATTCTCCATTTGCACGACATAATGAATCACCTTTACTGCTTACATCAGTCTGACCTGTGTTTCTGGTGCTTGTCAAAGCATGCTATGCTATGCTAAGTCACTTCAGTCATGTCCAACTCTGTGCGACCCCATAGACAGCAGCCCACCAGGCTCCCCCGTCCCTGGGATTCTCCAGGCAAGAACACTGGAGTGGGTTGCCATTTCCTTCTCCAATGCATGAAAGTGAAAAGTCAAAGTGAAGTCGCTCAGTCGTGTCCGACTCTTAGCGACCCCATGGACTGCAGCCTACCAGGTTCCTCCGACCATGGGATTTTCCAAGCAAGAGTACTGGAGTGGGGTGCCATTGCACTTGGCGAAATCTGAAATGAATGGAACTTATTTGCAATAAAATAGGAGCTTTACAAGGCATTAAAAAAAAGCCAATCTTAGAATCTCAAGCTAGTATAGAACCTCAGAGATAAAGAAGATACCCAGGAAAATGTTTTGCCTTGCTCTAAGTTCTGTAGTCAGTTCATGGTATATCTACTACTAAAATCCATGTCTCCCATATTGTCTTCTTTTAAGAAGAGATGGGGGCTTCCCTGGTGGTCCAGTGGTTAAGAATCCACCTGCCAATGCTGGGGACACGGTTTGATCCCTGGTCATGGAAGATTCCACATACTGTGGGGCAACTAAGCCTGGGTGCCTTAGAGCCTGTGCTCCACAAAGTAGCCACAGCAATGAGAAACACTGATTTGATCCCTGTCTGGGAGGATCCCACATGCCAGCGGTCAACTGGGCCCGTGTGCCACTACTATTGAAGCCCTCATTATAGAGTCCATGCTCCACAAGAGAAGCCACCACAATGAGAAGCCCCAGCACTGCAATGAAGGGTGGTGCCCTCATCACTGCAACTAGAGAAACCCCGAGTACAGTACTGAGGACCCAAAATCCATAAACAGATAAGAGATGGGGTTGTACTTTCCCCCTGTCTCCTTGCCTCCCCTCTACTCAAGCTTTTGGTGCTAGAGAGGACAAGAGGAAGAGTCTCCAACATCAGCGGTGGAACAAAGAGGAAAGGCAAGCAGGGAGGAAGGAGTCACTCTTCCCTGGGGATTAAATTATCTGTTAATAATTCATTAGCTTCTCCATGGAAAATGAACTGGATTCTCCATGATAACTAACAAGGCCATTTCTCAATAAAGAAGCCTGGCAGAGGTTTAGCTTCCTTAACTTCAAAACATCTTTGGCTATCAATAAT
Organism: Bison bison bison; assembly: GCF_000754665.1. Lineage (NCBI taxonomy): Eukaryota > Metazoa > Chordata > Mammalia > Artiodactyla > Bovidae > Bison > Bison bison. The sequence goes on from NW_011494863.1 coordinate 8,873,366, forward strand.
CATCTGTGCTTGATATTGCTGATGACCCTGACTTTGGAGAAAGGTTCTGGGGTGGAGTTAGGAAGCTTCCCTGAAGAAACATCATCATCTCACTGTATAGTGTGTGCAGGCAGTCAGAGGCCCGCCGGAACTGTTTGTTCACTTCTCCAAAAGACACAGCATTTATTGGACAGAACCAGAGAGAGAAAATAGCACTAACAACATAACAGAGTGTGAAAAGCAAGGTACAGGCAAACATCAAACATCTGCATACACACAAATCAGCTGGGATAATTTTATCTCATCATCTGCTATGCCCAAGATGAAAGAGTGAAATCTCTTTAAAATTGGCTCATTGGTGCTACAAGAGAAAATATGCTTTGCTCTGAAAGATAATTGTCCTCTGATTTCTTGATTCCTTGGAATGTCTAAGTCCATTGTGAATGTATAGAAAAACATATCTTGCTCAGTTCAGTTCAGTTGCTCAGTCGTGTCCGACTCTTTGCGACCCCATGGACTGCAGCAAGCCAGGCCTCCCTGCCCATCACCAACTCCCAGAGTTTACTCAAACTCATGTCCATTGAGTCGGTGATGCCATCCAACCATCTCATCCTCTGTCATCCCCTTCTCCTCCTGCCCTCAATCTTTCTCAGCATCAGGGTCTTTTCAAATGAGTCAGTTCTTTACATCAGGTGGCCAAAGTATTGGAGCTTCAGCTTCAGCATCAGTCCGTCCAATGAATATTCAGGACTGCTTTCCTTTAGGATGGACTGGTTGTCTTACTCAAGCTGTGTTTAAACCTCAGAGTTTTATATGAGTTCGCTATATGTGACATCTTTTCTGCACTGTAAACAGTAGATTGTTGGATCTAGAAGGGAATTCAGAGAGGATTGGACTCAGAGACAATGAGTGGTCGCTTGGTAAGTAAGAACATGTTTGAGGTACTATGTGACATTTGGCAGATTCCTCTTCACTTTGGGCCTCAACTCTCAGGTATGTAGAATGAGGGAGCTGGACTAAGTGAAACCTACGGTCAATTCCAGAGCAGAAACGATGTGACTCTAACCTCAGGATAGTGTGTGGTTGGGAGGTTGGTCATTAGGTTAGATAGATATAAAGCACTGGAAGAGAGCAGAAGCTCAACCTTACGCATGATTAAGGACTTGCAATTTAAAAAGACAATTCCACTTTTTACCTGTCAGAAGATAACATTTTTAAAAGGTACTGTTTGGACACAGCTGTGGGGAAACACTCCTAGTTTGTATTAGGGGTGTAAACCAGCACCTTCTGAAGAGCGATAGGGCAACATAATTAATAACTGAAAATATACACACCATTTGATTTAGACATTCTGTTTCTAGGAATTTATGCTATACATGTACTTACATATGTGAAATTATGTTTGTATGAAGGTAATCATTATAGCTTTGTTTGTAGAAGCAAAACGCTAGAAACAACCTAAATATCAGAATCTATGAGAAAAAATCTACAGTGAAATATCATACAACTTTTACAAATAAAAGGTAACTCTGGAAGAAAAATCTTAAAATATGTTAATAAGCAAAGACTTGCAGAAGTGAATGACCTTAGCTGACTGATTTAAGAAAAGATCAAAATTGATGCTAGCTTTTTAAATTTTCCTTAAAACTTGAGTATCAGGAATCATTCTAAGGCCGGCAAGCATTAACACATTTCAATGAAGAACTGAGCAGCAAACTCTTTGGTCAGCATTGGCAAGGATGGAACCTGGGGACTCTGACTGAGGTATCCATTCATGATGTCACCCCCATGTTACCCCTCTTCTTACAGTTACCCCTACCAGTGTTGTCTCTGTGTTAATATTTTCTATCAGAAATACTTGCAAATTTTTTCCTAACACGTTCTAGTCACCTGATAAATAATAAAAATTTATAAAACTTTTTAATAAAATCTCTTTAAAAAACATAATAACAATTATAATATTGAGTACCTACAATGTGCCATGCAGTATGACTGGAAATTTATATAGATCCTGCCATTTATCAAAAAAAACTGTAATCTACCTAAATGTTTTTCTTCATTTATCATATGAGAAAACTCAGCCTTCAATTACTTAAATAATTTACTCAGAGAATGAGTTATCGAGGGGTTGAAATTAGTGCTTCATCCATTCTGCTGCAAATGCTTACATGTACGTGTTCACCTATATGTTGTACCCCTAGGCCTTCTTTGAGGGCCTGTGTATGTTTTTCATTCAAGAAGTGAAACAGTTTATACAAAGCATGTGTGCTTGTGTGAGTGCTAAGCTGTTTCAGTCATGTCCAGCTCTTTGTGATCCTATGAACTGTGGCCTGCCTGGCTCCTCCGTCCATGAGATTCTCCAGGCAAGAATACTGGAGGGAGTGGGTAGCCATGCTGTCCTCTAGGGGATCTTCCTCATCCAGAGATTGAACCCGCATCTCTTATGTCTCCTGCGTTGGCAGGCAGGTTCTTTACCACTAGCACCACCTAGAAAGTCCTTATACAAAGCATTCTGATTTAATTTATATTAATCCTCTGTCCCATGAACAGTGCTAAGTCCCAGGAAAGTACAGTCCAGCTATAGAGTCTTACGACACAATGGGACACATTCTCTAAACGATGCTGGCTGACCTTGATAGATAAGAAATTAGTATTGACAAATGCAGTGCTTCCCCAATGTCAGGTATTTTCTTCTTCTCTCATGATTTTCACTATATCTACACGGATACTATGATATTATTTCATTATTTTTCTTTAAATAAATTCATTTTTCCCTTAAATTCTAACAATTTTAGCCTCAATCCAAGTAAAACCAAGTTGTAGTATGCTGGTAATAGTTTTTAGTGTATGCTACAATATACAGTCAGCAAAAACAAGACCAGAAGCTAACTGTGGCTCAGATCATGAACTCCTTATTGCCAAATTCAGACTGAAATTGAAGAAAATGGGGAAAAACACTAGACCATTCAGGTATGATCTAAATCAAATCCCTTATGATTATACAGTGGAAGTGAGAAATAGACTTAAGGGACTAGATCTGATAGCCAGAGTGCCTGATGAACTATGGATGGAGGTTCGTGATATTGTACAGGAGACAGGGATCAAGGCCATCCCCAAGAAAACGAAATGCAAAAGAGCAAAATGGCTGTCTGGGGAGGCCTTACAAATAGCTGTGAAAAGAAGAGAAGCAAAAAGCAAAGGAGAAAAGGAAAGATATACCCATTTGAATGCAGAGTTCCAAAGAATAGCAAAGAGAGATAAGAAAGCCTTCCTCAGCAATCAATGCAAAGAAATAGAGGAAAACAACAGAATGGGAAAGACTAGAGATCTCTTCAAGAAAATTAGAGATACCAAGGGAATATTTCATGCAAAGATGGGCTCAATAAAGGACAGAAATGGTAGGGACCTAACAGAAGCAGAAGATATTAAGAAGAGGTGGCAAGAATATACAGAAGAACTATACAAAAAAGATCTTCATGGCCCAGATAATCACGATGGTGTGATCACTGACCTAGAGCCAGACATCCTGGAATGTGAAGTCAAGTGGGCCTTAGAAAGCATCACTACAAACAAAGCTAGTGGAGGTGATGGATTTCCAGTTGAGCTATTTCAAATCCTGAAAGATGACGCTGTGAAAGTGCTGCACTCAATATGCCAGCAAATTTGAAAAACTCAGCAGTGGCCACAGGACTGGAAAAGTTCAGTTTTCATTCCAATCCCAAAGAAAGGCAATGCCAAAGAATGCTCAAACTACTGCACAGTTGCACTCATCTCACACGCTAGTAAAGTAATGCTCAAAATTCTCCAAGCCAGGCTTCAGTAATACGTGAACCGTGAACTTCCAGATGTTCAAGCCGGTTTTAGAAAAGGCAGAGGAACCAGAGATCAAATTGCCAACATCCCCTGGATCATCAAAAAAGCAAGAGCATTCCAGAAAAACATCTATTTCTGCTTTATTGACTATGCCAAAGCCTTTGACTGTGTGGATCACAATAAACTGTGAAAAATTCTGAAAGAGATGGGAATACCAGACCACTTGATCTGCCTCTTGAGAAATTTGTATGCAGGTCAGGAAGCAACAGTTAGAACTGGACATGGAACAACAGACTGCTTCCAAATAGGAAAAGGAGTACATCAAGGCTGTATATTGTCATCCTGTTTATTTAACTTATATGCAGAGTACAT
>NW_011494863.1:8877790-8924085 GCF_000754665.1 Bison bison bison
AATTAAAATATGCTTACTCCTTGGAAGGAAAGTTATGACCAACCTAGATAGCATATTCAAAAGCAGAGACATTACTTTGCCAACAAAGGTTCATCTAGTCAAGGCTATGATTTTTCCTGTGTTCATGTATGGATGTGAGAGTTGGACTGTGAAGAAGGCTGAGTGCTGAAGAATTGATGCTTTTGAACTGTGGTGTTGGAGAAGACTCTTGAGAGTCCCTTGGACTGCAAGGAGATCCAACCAGTCCATTCTGAAGGAGATCAGCCCTGGGATTTCTTTGGAAGGAATGATGCTAAAGCTGAAAGTCCAGTACTTTAGCCACCTGTTGTGAAGAGCTGACTCATTGGAAAAGACCCTGATGCTGGGAAAGATTGAGGGCAGGAGGAGAAGGGAACAACAGAGGATGAGATGGTTGGATGGTATAACCAATTCAATGGACATGAGTTTGGGTAAACTCTGGGAGTTGCTGATGGATAGGGAGGCCAGGCGTGCTGCAGTCCATGGGGTTGCAAAGAGTTCAACACGACTGAGCAACTGAACTGTGCTGAACTGAACAATAACTACAGGCTTTCTCAGGTGGCTCAGTAGTAAAGAACCCACCTACCAATGCAGATATGTGTTTGATCTCTGAGTCAGGAAGATCCCCTGGAAAAGGAAGTGGCAACCCACTCCCATATTTTTTCAGGGAAAACCCCATGGACAGACATGCCTGGTGGCCTACATTCCATGGATTCACAAAAGAATGGAACACAACTTAGCAACTAAACAGCAATAACAACAACAACAGTAAATACATTGCTTACAAAAAAAAAAAATCAATGCATGTCTCATCTAACCATACACTTTGGGAATGACTGGATTAATGCTAGATTAAGGCAGAGTGACAGGGTCCCTCCTTTGCTCCATGAAATTCTCTCACTCAATTTCATGATGCTGTTGCTCATAGAAATGCAATATGTAGCTATTAGGGTTTGGCTAGCAACGGTGCATATTCCCTGGTGACATATTCCACTCCAAAATAGACAGACATTTACATGCTCCATCATGCACTCTCCTTTAAATGTTCGACTCAGCCTGTTGATGTGATATGTAACAGTGGGTTTGTGATACTGAATCTGTGGTGAGTCAATGTTTGATATGAAAATCAGGTGAGAAATAGTAAGTGTCTTCTTTAGAAAAATGGAATTGGATCAAGATGTTGCTGGCAAGGAGCTGTTATCTGCACCAAATGCTCCCACAGAACAGAACTTTGGCTGTTCTGATGTAGGCTACATTGACTGGTCTGAGGAAAATCAGAACAAAGCTTAAGCTTTTTATGGATGATTTCCGAGTAAGGTTTCCTAAGACACTAAGTCAGAGAGAAGGGAGATTTAAATATATATTTTATGAATGTGTGCTAAGTCTCATCAGTTGTGTTGAACTCTTTGTGATCCTATGGACTGTAGCCCAACAGGCTCCTCTGTCCATGGGATTTTCCAAGCAAGAATACTGGACTGGGTTACCATGACCTCCTCCAGGAGATCTCCCTGACACAGAGATCCACCCTGCATCTCTTATATCTCCCGCATTGGCAGGCAGGTTCTTTACCTGGCGCTACCTGGGAAGCCCATATATTATTATACACATATCAAGAAATATTTCCTTTAGGAGACATTTTTGGGAGTGTGTAGTTATTGAGTCAAAAATATGAAAATATTTTACACATTTAAGTACACATGGTGAAATGTGTATCTATAATAGCAAGTGGAGCCCAGCAACAAATGAGGGTTCAAGTGACAATGGAAGGATGCTGTCAATTTGAAAACAATAAAACAAAGAAACAAAAATAAATAAATAAAACAAAATAAAATAAGGAATGTGGACCAAAGAAAGAGTCACATTTCTCTCAACACTTGGTTTTAGACACTGATTCTCAAAACTTGAAAAGAATTAGTGTCTTCTGGGGGGTGGCTGAACATTCAGAAGTTGAGTTCCATCACTATAAATTCTGAAGTAGGAGCTCTCCGGTGAGATTGGGGAGTCTTATCTTCAGTGAGCTCTCAGGTGGTTCAGATATGCAGTTCATTCCAAAACTCTGACTTAACCGAGAGCTAGTTACGTGCGAGGTGGGACAAGCCAGAATTATGATTACCAACACACAGATTAATTATCATCAGTTTAGTAACCAATCTGCAGAATAAATTGCTCTTAAAACTTATTGTCATTCAAACTTTTAACTCCTGTTCCTTCCATTCTAATATGAACTCCCCCTACTCTCACATTACTATGTTGCTGAAACGAAGATACTTCTTACAACTGACATTTTTTTCATAAAAAGATCAATGTCACATAATACAGTGAACTGTATCTTAATCAAAGGACATTCAATGAAACATCTGATTAAACATTTGCAGTGACCTCAAAGGTCCACATCATAGGCCATCCGCGGTGTTGTGGATTCTGGATTTGAACTGTGAGTATCTTGAAAGCAGAGTGTAGCCGAGGTGACTGGTGATTGGTGACCCAGGCAACTGCCTAAGATCCCAACTGCATTCTTTAGCAACGCAGTGCTTCTTCTAAAGTGATGAAACCCATGAGCACTCCAAAAATAGCCCACTTTGCTTCCTTATGAAAATCAGCCTCCAAATACTGCCAATGGTTGGTATTGGTGATGGATGCAGAAAGGTCCAAGAATAATATTTGAATCTAAAAAGAGGTATTTTGAAAAAATTGAGGAGCTTAACTGTGGCAGCAAATAAGATCTACCAACTGAATGATATAAATAGTTTAGACTCATGGAGTTGTTCAATGTTTAAATGACATTTTAAGACTGTGTTATGAAAATTTAATTATCTTAGGAGCATTGAGATGATTTTAGCTTTTCTCTGAGAATGTTAAGGACATACATAATGAAACTGTTATATGTACTTGCATGTATATATTTGTGTATGAAAATACATTTGTCTCTGAAAATACAAGAGACAAAAGAAAGACAAATACTGTTATGACCTTACTTTTGGGAACTCTATAAAACCCAAACTCACAGAAACAGAGATCACAATGAGGGGCGTGTGGTGAGGGGCGTGGAGGATGGAGGGTGGACAGAACAGGTGACGGTGGCCAAAAGGAACAGATTTTCAGATATAAAATACAATATACAGCGTGTTGACTATAGTTAACAAGACTGTAATGCATATTTGGATGCTGCCAAGAGAATAGATCGTAAAAGTTCTCATCACAAGGAAAAAACTTGTAACTCTGTGAGGTGATGGAATCTGACTAAAGTTAATGTGATAATTATTTTGCAATACATGCACATATCAAATCACGTTGTTCACCTTAAACTTATATAATGTTACATGTCAATTCTATCTCTATAAGACAGGAAAATTTAAATTGTACACAGAAGAAAATGTACATGTAAACAACCCCTCAAATGTTTATGTACACAGCTTTGATTATATATACAAACACGCCTGCAATTGCTGTGCTGTGGTGTGCTTAGTTGCTCAGTTGTGTCCGACTCTTTGCGACTCCATGGACTGTAGCCCGCCAGGCTCCTCTGTTCACAGGGATTTCACAGGGATTCTCGAGGAAAGAATACTAGAGAGGGTTGCCATGCCCTCCTCTCCCAGGGGGTCTTCCCAACCCAGGGACTGAACCCAGGTCTCCTGCATTGCAGGCAGATTCTTTACCATCTGAGCCACCAGAGAAGCCCAATTACACATATATAAATATTTCTATACATATGCACATGGATCTATATAAGCATCTCTACATAAATATGTTCTATATACTGATGTATATAGTACACATTATAAGATATTTTAAAAATGCAATTAAATATTTTCTGTAGTCTATCTTAAATGAGCAAGTCACCTATTAATGACTTACTCTGAAATCAATAAAAGTAAATAGGAGGTGAAAATATTATTCTAGTCTTTCATTTCTTATTCTCCTGTTTGCATTTTTTTCTTAAGAACAAATCATACTCTGCTTTGCACTTTATCAACATGCCTGCCTCTGCTCTCCATTGGACTGCAAATAATCTAAATTCTACAAATCTTTGAATACTCCAGGAGCTAATAGAGTGAACTGCATATAACAGAGGCTTAATAAAATCAGAAGAAGTACTAAATGAATAGATGAGTCAGGAAACACGAGCGCCATTCTGAGCTCTTCTATTAATTACCTCCTTAATCTTGAGCAAGTCATTTAATTTCCTTGGAACCTAGTTTATTCACCCTTAAGTTACAGAATTGGCTTAGTTAGCCTCCAAGGGATCTTAGAGATTTTTTGTTTGGCATATTTGTAGTTTTCAAAAATATAAATAAATATTTATATTTACTTTAAAAATAGTGTTCCAAAACACTATGGAGATATATAGATTCTGCTGTGACACACTATCATTTGTTCCATTATATATATTCATTTCAAATCAGTTCAGTCACTCAGTCATGTCTGACTCTTTGCAACCCCATTGACTGCAGCATGCCAGGCCTCCCTGTCCATCAGCAACTCCTGGAACTTGCTCAAACGCATGTCCATTGAGTGGGTAATGCTATCCAACCATCTCATCCTCTGTCATCCCCTTCTCCTCCTGCCTTCAGTCTTTCCCGGCATCGGGGTCTTTTCAAATGAGTCAGTTCTTCACAATCAGGTGGCCAAAGTTTTGGAGTTTCAGCTTCAGCATCAGTCCTTCCAGTGAATATTCAGGACTCATTTCATTTAGGATTGACTGGTTTGATCTTCTTGCAGTCCAAGGGACTCTCAAGAGTCCTCTCCAACACCACAGTTCAAAAGAATCAATTCTTTGGCATTCAACTTTCTTTATAGTCCAACTCTCACATCCATACATGACTACTGGAAAAACCATAGCTTTGACTAGACAGACCTTTGTTGGCAATTAAATATATTAGCTATCAACAAAAGAAAATTGAAAGAAAATATCTAAAACTAACAGGTATGCATTATACATACAGTGAAGTGTCAAGGAAAAGTAGAAAATACAATTTGTGTTATTTTGTGAATAGTTTATTTCATTTAAAAGTCAAAAATCCTAGAATCTAGTCTGGGTTTTGTTATTTACTAGTTGGGTGACCTTCAGAAACAAGTCAATTGACTTCTGAGGCTCCATTTCCTGGTAAAATAAAGATTATGATGCCAACGTTATCTCATTCTTAGGGTTGTTGTGAGGTCCATTAAGATAACATAAGTGATAGCAGTTTATAAAGTTCTGTACAAACGAATGCTGTTGTTTCATCCCTCAATACCAATGTTTTAATGGTATTCAGCTATATATTATTATGGCACAATAATTCAAAATGCACCAAGGCTCTGCTAAAGAGAAACATAAAATAAAATGATAGATGTGATGGGAAGCAGCTCTGAAAGCTTAATTACATTATGCAAATGTAAGGTAATATTATTATCTTACATCTTGATGCAGATTTCTGAATCAGTTAGAGGGATACATTTCAAGTAGTAAATGTCTAAGTAACAAATTAATGTATCTGAACAGAGAGGAATAGAAATCTTTATACTCTTTCTTAAAAACTCTTAATCATGTTCTTAAGTCTTTCTGAAAATTAGTCCCTAATGTTGAAAAGATAACATATTAAATGACATGCTGTGACAGCAGAGACATACATGGGTCTACCTTTAAAAATATCATTTTTTTACTTTTATTTTCAGAGAGACTTTGAGAACACGGGCTTCATGGCAAAAGAGAATATGGCTATTACTGCTAAGAAACAGATGTCTGTGCCTATTATAAGGAGAAGCATACATCAAACCCAGAGCTGCAGTTTCCTAGAATCATAATGAGGTAGTTCCTAGTCTGATGTAGTTCCTAAAGTGATGATAAAATGATATATATTCTATCATTTACTCACTTATTAGTTCACTCAACAAGTATTTATTTTGCTCTGAGTACTGAGCTTAGACGTAGAGACTCAGTAGTAAATAAAAAGGATAGGTTTCTTTCCTTCCCAGACTTTTCAATCAGGCAGAGTAAACAAATGTTTAAAGAACATGGACCAGGGCAGCATGTTGGTGAGAAGGCAGACAGCTTAAAGAGAGAGATACTTATGGCGGTCAAACAGTCAATCCTAAAGGAAATTAACCTCAAATATTCATTGGAAGAACTGATGCTGAAGCTGAAACTCCAGTATTTGGGCCACCTGATGTGAAGAGCCAACTTATCAGAAAAGACTCTAATGCTGGGAAAGATTGAGGGCAGGAGGAGAAGGGGGCTACAAAGGAGGAGGTGGTTGGATGGCATCACTGACTCAATGGACAGGAATTTGAGCAAACTCCTGGAGATAGTGAAGGACAGGGAAGCCTGGTGTGCTAAAGTCAGTGGGGTCACAGAGTCAGACATGACTTAGCAACTGAACAACAACATTAGTTTTTAGTAAGTCTTAGTATCCTCATGGATAAAAATGGAATAGTGCTATCACTGATGTCATAAATATTTTAGAAGATTAATTGGAACAATGGAGATAAATCATAGTGTGTAATACACAGGAAATTCTTACTACACGTAGACCAGTTGAACATTCTTTATTTATGCCATGTTAGAACCTACAAAGAATCTTGTTTCATCTATAATTCAGATCTCTAAAATGTATGCCATGTTGCACTTGCAACTCAGTTTTCTGATCCAATTTTCTGAGTTCTGACCTTTGGCTTTGTTTTAGGTCTCTAACGTCACACCTACCTTGAGACCTATGTTTGAAACTGCTGCTCCTATTCTGGGCTTTCCTTCTTGGCCATAATCCACACTCAGCTACAGAAGCCATGTTTTCCACCAACTCATCAGATCAAGAGTCCCACCGGGTTTGCCCCATCCTGACAAAGGTATTAAGCCAATTTTATTTGTAATAAAGAAAATTATGCTCCCTAGGTCTCATTTTGTACATGTTGTTAAATGACAAGATTTGACTAGAAAATGCCTCTGTATCCATCATTTTATAAATTCCTGTTTCTTTTTTTTGTTTATTTTGTTGTGAAAATGATCATATTTTGCATAGAGTACTTTGTAAAATCCTATGAAATCTACTGAAACAGTAGGAACACACAAGCCAGGGAGGAAGATTTTGGAGTGTCTTTCCACTAATAATGCTTACACAGGGCTTTCTTCTCCTCTCTTTGTGTGGCTTTCTCACATTATAAAATTGCTCTGCCAATATCAGTTAGTGGAGGGGGCGATGGGACATTCGAAAGCTAGGAATTGGGTGTTTCACTCAGTTGCTCCCTCATCCATCTTAATTTAGACATCATGACCACACAGCACCTAGCACCCAGCACCCACTGCTTCCCCTCTGATGGCAATAGTGGCCATGCCTATGAATGTTTAAGAGCAAAAATGGAAGGGCACACATTTCAGCTTCAAACACAGACACTTTCCATTCGCCTTCTTAAGTCAAAGCTTAAGCAGTAACTCCTTTGAGAAAGTGAAGGGTTGAAATAAATAGTCTTTACTATGCTGAGTTCATAAGTCTGAGTAATTCTAGTTAGGCAGGGCTCCTTCCAGGAATGTGGCTAACAATTTAGATATGTGAACAAGAAGGGGAGAAGAGTTAGAGTAAAGGAAACTGTCAAAACTGGCAATCTCCAAAGATAAACCACATCCTAAAGATTAACAATCCACTGTATAAATTTAATTTATTGCATTTTATATCCCTGGCTATGTATTTCAGATTTGTTTTCACTTCAAGGACTGTAGATTGTAGAATTAGTATGTCTTTATTATACTAATAAAAACTGCTTAACATTCATTTAATTTTTTGACAGTTGACTATGTCTTTTTGCAAATGTGAGCCTTCCTTAATATCAGGTTTTCATTTTTCACATGAGATATTTTTAACAAACAGCAATAATGTTAGGGAAAACAATATAAGCTAAATTTTACTGAATGTTCACTGAGTACCATATATTATTCTGGGGGCATTACATGCATCAATTCACTTAAAACGCTTTAAAGGAGCAGGGAACTCGTTTTGTATTTTGATTGCCAGTTTTGACAGTTTCCTTTCCTCTCACTATTCTCCCCTCCTTGTACACATACCTAAATTGTTAGCCACATTCCTTAAAGGAGTCCTGCCTAACTAGAATTACTTGGATTTATGAACTCAGCATAACAAAGACTATTTCAATCCTTTGTTTTCTCAAAGGAGTTACTGCTTAAGCTTTGACTTAAGAGGGAGAATGGGAAGTGTCTGAGGAAATTAATCATAGGAAAAATGGTAAATTTATAAGTACCTTTTAGATTCTACTTAATTAATGCCAGACTGGATAATTCTGACCAACTCTCAACCAATAAACACAATTTAAAAGGCTGGGGAAAAATCCCAATTTTTAAAAAGCATTAAAAAACAAGTAAGAGTTAAAAGAATTAGTGGTCTGAAATCTGAGGAGAAATAGCACTCAGAGAAAAGAACATACAGTACCCTGGGGCTTTTGGTCTGACTATATTTGTTGATTCAGGAGAGAATGGCTAAGAGGCTGAACTGAGTTTTTGATATACTATCAAGTCTAGAGGGAAAAATCTGGAGTCCAGGTAAACCATCTGTGCTTTGGGTTGAGACCTCAGAGTGCTGCACACTAAAAGAAAAGATGAAATACAAGCAATTGAGTATTCACAAAGACTCCAGGCTGGCTGTGAGTCATCTGGATGATCTAGAAAATCTCAAACCCCAAATACAGATTTCGGTAAGCCCAATTGCCATTATCCTCAGGAATTTGGGAAAGGCAAAGGGAAACTGACTTCAAAAGCTCAAATAATTTCTATTAACAATTATTGAAATACCATGCTCAACATACGATCATAGGTGACCAAACATATTAGGAGACAAAATAGCATATGTAAGAGACAACAGAAACACATGAAGACTTCAAATATGGTGATATTATTAGAAAGGCGCTGTAAAACAACTATGCATACTTAATTCAAGGAGATAAAAATCGATTTTAAAAATTTTGAAAGGCAACCTGAAATTATAAAAAGTGATATAGGAGATCTGGGGAAGAATAAACTAGAAAGCATTAAAACTGAAAAAAAAAAAAACAATCAAAATTAAGAAACCAGTGGATAAGCCCACTAACATTTTAGGTACAAAAGAAGAGAGAATGAGTAAATGAAAGGTAGGTCAAAAGCACTGAGAGATCAAAAGATGGAAAATGACTCAAGAGATAAAAGGAGACACAGGATTTTGAGCAAAAGTCTGGCACATTCAACAGAGTCATGGAAAGATCCAAAAGACAGAATGGGACAGAAGTAACATTAAAAGAGATGATGGCTAAGTTTTTTCCAGAACTGTTGAAACATACCAATCCACAGACTCAATAATTACCAACAAAAATCAAAGATAAAGAGGAAATCTTAAAAGCTGTTGGAAAAAAAGAGAAATGGAAGAACAGTGGTCCAGACAGCTAACTTCTCAACAGTAGCATGGAAAGCAGAAGACAGTAGAATGATATTTTCAAGAAGGTGAAGCAAAGTGCCAAATGAGAACACTGTATCCACTGAAAATATCCTTTAAGAATAAAGGTAAAATAAAGACATTTTTGGTGCATACTAAAAAAAATTTCAAGATTTCCATGGAGGCTCAATGGTAAAGAATCTGCCTGCAATGTAGGAGACATGGGTTCGATGCCCAGGTCCAGAAGATCTCCTGGAAAAAGAAATGGCAACCCACTCCAGTATTCTTGCCTGGGAAATCCCATGGAGGGAGGAGCCTGGAGGGCTGCAGGCCATGGGGTCGCAAAGAGTTGGACATGAATGAACCTAAAGCCTATTATACAGAGTGAAGCAAGTCAGAAAGAGAAATATAAATATCATATCAGTTCAGTTCAGTCGCTCAGTCATGTCCGACTCTGTGATCCCATGAACTACAGCATGCCAGGCCTCCCTATCTATCACCAACTCCAGGAGTTTACTCAAACTCATGCCCATTGAGTCAGTGATGCCATCCAGCCATCTCATCCTCTGTCATCCCCTTCTCCTCCTGCCTTCAATTTTTCCCAGCACCAGGGTCTTTTCAAATGAGTCAGCTCTTCGCATCAGGTGGCCAAAGTATTGGAGTTTCAGCTTCAGCATCAGTCCTTCCAATGAATATTCAGGACCGGTTTCCTTTAGGATGGACTGGTTGGATCTCCTTGCAGTCCAAGGGACTCTCAAGAGTCTTCTCCAAAACCACAGTTCAAAAACATCAATTCTTTGGTGCTCAGCTTTCTTTATAGTCCAACTCGTACATCCATACATGATTACCGGAAAAACCATAGCTTTGACTAGATGGACCTTTGTAGGCAAGGTAATGTCTCTGCTTTTTAATATGCTGTCTAGGTTGGTCATAACTTTTCTTCCAAGGAGCAAGTGTTTTTTAATTTCATGGCTGCAGTCACCATCTGCAGTGATTCTGGAGCCCAAAAATATAAAGTCTGTCACTGTTTCCCCATCTATTTGCTGTGAAGTGATGGGACCAGATTTCAAAATATCTACTGATGCATATGTGAGGAATCTAGAAAAATGGTCATGATGAATTTATTTTCAGGGCAGCAATGGAGAAACAGGCATAGAGAGCAGATCTAAGGACACAGGGGAAGAGGAGAAGGGAGAGGGTGAGATGGATGGAGAAAGTAACATAGAAATTTATAATACCATATATAAAATAGATAGCCAATGGGAATTTGTTGTATGAGTCAGGGAACTCAAACAGGGACTCTGTGATCATCTAGAAGGGCGGGATGGGGAAGGAGATGGGAGGGAGGTTCGAGAGGGAGTGGACATGGGTGTACCTACGGCTAATTCTTATTGATGTATGAGAGAAAACCACAAAATTCTGTAAAGCAAGTATCCTTCAATTAAAAAAATAAAGTGGCAAAAAAAAGTTGGACACCACTTAGCAACTATACCACTACCACCACCAAAGAAAATTTCAAAGAGTATTCTACAGGCAAAATGAAAATGACACAAGAAGGAATAAGGAACAGAAAAACTGATAAAAGCCTAAGCAAATTCTAAATGAACACTGATTACTTTAAAATATGAATATGTTTATGATAAATCTATATAATTATAATTCACAAAAAAGCATATAATTCTATAATTCAAGAACAGTAAGTACAGTTTTAAGGATGAGAAGGAGGATAAGATATACAGATTAAAATTAGACTTTGGTAAGTCAAAAATATGTTATAATTACTAGGATTAGAACTAAAAGAACAGAATAAACAATCTGTAACTTCTAAATTAATAAGAAGAAAGTCAATGATCACAAAACTTCCTATCAATACAAAAGAAGTTAAAAATAGAGGAGGAAAAAAATAATATAGAATTCCTGGGGCAAACACAAAATATTTAATGAAGGAAGAGATATAAATCCAAATATCAGTAAACATTAAATTTGGATGAATAAAATATGTCAATTAAAAGATAAAATTAACACACTGGGAAAAACAAACAAACAAAAAATCCAAAATCATATGTGAATTTAAAGATTCCTATCTATAAGAAAGTAAAATAGTCTTTAAAAATTGTATATTTATGTGAATTTATTTTATGTAAGATAAAAACAAAATAGAAAAAGTTGTGGTGGCTATATTCACACTAGAAAAATACATTTTACTAGAGATGAGTAGGGTACATTTTTAATGATAAAATTCAAATTCCCCAGGAAGATTTAACAACCCTACATTTGTGTGTATGTATCTACATAGCCTCAAAAAAGCACAAAGCAAAATTTGACTAAAGTATAAAGAGAAATGGAAAATACCAAATCACACTGGGAGTCTTTTTTTCCCTTTTTAAAATATTCCTCTCCAAGTAAAAGATAGCCCCTTCAAGGCAAAAATAATAGTGATACAATTTTTAAATCCTATTTCTTCCATACTAAAGTGTGGGAGGAAATGGATGTCACTTTGCTTATTTTTCCCCACGGCTCGTACCTCTAGGAAGGATTTCCCAAAGAGGTATTTGTCAAATGATTAATACCTCCCTAGAGGTATTATGACAAATGATAGGTATTTGTCATTATGTAACATCATGTTTTACCATACTTTCAATGGGTCCTATTTATCCTAGGTATTCATAAATAGTTTACAATACCAAAATATATGAGAGTGCATCATTTTTTAAAAAAACGTTGAAAGTATCTGCATTTATTTGAATATGCAAATCAACAAAATCAGATTTAGAATGATCATAGATTGCCAAGTCTCTCAAAGCTACCTTTTTTTAGATCTTTCTTTTTTAAAATTGAAGAATGTGCTGTGCTAAGTCACTTCTGTGGTGTCTGATTCGTTGTGACCCTATGAACTGTAGCCCGCCAGGCTCCTCTGTCCATGGGATTCTCCAAGCAAGAATACTGCAGTGGGTTACCATGCCCTCCTCCAGGGGATCTTGTGGACCCAGGAATAGAATCCAGGTCTCTTACGTCTCCTGCATTGGCAGGGAGTTCTTTATCACTGGTAAGTTGCTTCAGTCGTGTCCGACTCTGTGCAACCCCATAGATGGCAGCCCACCAGGCTCCCCCGTCCCTGGGATTCTCCAGGCAAGAACACTGGAGTGGGTTGCCATTTCCTTCTCCAATGCATGAAAGTGAAAAGTGAAAGTGAAGTCGCTCAGTCGTGTCTGACTCTTTGCGACCCCATGGACTGCGGCCTACTAGGCTCCTCCGTCCATGGGATTTTCCAGGCAAGAGTACTGGAGTGGGGTGCCATTGCCTTCTCCTATCATTAGCGCCACCCAATCAACATCATGTAAAGGTGCAATAGTTTAAAGCCAATGAACTAAATGACTTCTAAAGGGTCCTCCATTGCTTAACATTTTATTGCTAACTGCTACTTTTACTCTCTATCCAACTTTGCTGCAAATGACTAATCTTAGTATTTTGCTGTTTGTTGACGTTATCACACTGAACTGAATATATCTGTGCAATCTTTCAAGGATGCTGTTATAACTTGCTGCCACATATTTCGGGGTTGCCTCCTTGCTCTCTTTAGTTGTCTCTCTCACCTTTTTCTTTCTCTTTCTTCTCTTCTCTCTCCCTTTTTCTCCTACCTCTCCCTCATTTATTTTTTCTTTGTTTTTGATTATGTGCTTTGCATATGGCAGGTTCTTTGAGTAAGGAGAGGCTGCTCCTGGAACATTCCTCTTTATGATTTCCCAAATTTCTAAATCCTTGAGGATTTACACCAGTAAGCTCCAGAATATCATAGAAGGAAATTTCTTATTTCTCTTTTATCTCATAGAATAAAGAGAATTTGATCTGAGGTGTTTTTTTTTTTAAGTATGTTACCAGCCCCAGCAAAGTATAGCTAATGAAAGGGTAACATCTTAGTAATAGGAGAATGGTGACAATATTTAGGCTAGATTAGAAGTGAAATAAATAAGAAACAAAATCATCTGATGCTGAAGATACCAAGTTTGTCATTTTGTCTGATAAATCTAGCTGTAACTTATGGTTCTTTAATGCCACAATAGCTAATTTTCTCAAAGAATTATCTACTTTGAAATATTAAAAGTAGAAAATATGGTTCATTTCCATTTGTACTCTTCTTTTCTTTACCCTGCAATCTCATTTCATGTTGTTATTGTAGGAGAGAATGCATTACTTTCACAGTGCTAGCATACTTAGTTACACAGCATCAGCAAAGCATTTCTGGGAGAGGAAAAATATGAATATTATGTGACTAATTTTGAATTTTGAAAAATTTAATCATGCATCACTAGCATAGTATTGAATCTACAGAAAATAGTGGGAATTTACACTCCACAAATTTTATAATTCAATAGGGTTGACTTTTCTAAGCTACTCAGGTTTTATGCCTTGTTACTTCCATTTTGGTTTTTTTTTTGACTGAAGTAGTTGATTTATAATGTTGTGTTAGTTTCTTTTGTACAGCAAAGTGTCTCGGATGTATTTAATACATATATACATATATATATATATATATATATTCTTTTCCATTATGGTTTATTACAAAGTCCAGACTATACTTCCCTGTGCTATAAAGTTGACCCTGTTTATTTTTATATACAGATGTTTGTATCTGCTAATCCCAAACTCCTAATTTGTCCCTCCCTGACCTCCCTTCCCCCTTGGTATCCCTAAGTTTGTTTTCTATGTCTATCAGTCTGTCTCTGTTTTGTAAATCAGTTCATTTGTATTATATTTTAGATTCTCCATACAAGTGATATCATGTAGTACCTTTCTCTGTTTTGACTTATTTCACTTAGTATAGGAATCTCTAGGACCATCCATGTGACTGCAAATGGCATTATTTCATTGTTCTTCATGGTTGAGTGGTATCCCATTATATATGTATATACCTCAACTTCTTTATCCATTCATCTATTGATGGACATTTAGGTTGCTTCCACATCTTGGCTATTATTAAGTATTGCTGCTATGAACACTGGGGTACGTGTATCTTTTTGAATTAGTTTTATCCAGATACATGCCCAGGAGTGGACTGCTCGATCATATGGCAACTCTATTTTTAGTTTTTTAAAGAATGTCCATATTGTTTTCCACAGTGGCTGCACCAATTTACATTCCCACCAATGTAGAAGGGTTCCCTTTTCTCCAAACCCTCTCCAGCATTATGTTACTGCCACTTTAATATTATACATAGAGAAAAATATACATATCACATAATCACATACAGAAATATGTGTATTTTATACACTGAATTATATGACACTGAGTATCCTAACTAAACATTCTATAAGCCAGCATATAATACTGTGATTTTAATACCCACTTTCTAGCTTACATAAATCTTGAAGAAATAAAACAGTTCCATATCTGTACTTAATTTGCGACAGAAGATCTCATTTTAGGGAATAAAATACAATTAAATTGAACAAATTAGCAGACTCTCACATATGCTAACTGGAATGTAGAGACCATGTAAAATAGCTCTTCCAAAAGTAGGAAACATGGGTGTGATTTTTAAAAAAAAAAATTATTCAACCGAATAGGGGAAGAATTTAACACAATGACTTTATATATTCTAGGTAGTATGGTCTCTTACAAACTACCCCTTTGGATTATTAATATTAATTTTGGGCAGTGTCATGGGATGAAGTTTGGCCACTGCTTTCAAAATAAAACAAAATTTGTTTTCTCTCAATGTTGGGTATTCAATCATAGAGAATTTTTATAAAATAGGTAATTATTAATCCAAATATAGTAAAAAGTTGATACTCCTTAATATTCACAAGATGATTCTCTATTACTCTTCTACACCCTTTGCTGTAGTTATTTTTAGCAATTACAGCTCTGCCTGTGTCTCATTCATTATGCAGTCTGTATAAACCATCATTAGACATTACAGAAAAGAAGAGCACATGGCTTAAAACGTGCTCATTCTATCTTATCCACGAGCTATGGCTGTCTCACATTAACTCTTTAAAACATGTGATGAATGGTCTAAATCCCAAAGAAGATGCATAACATACCTGGGAGATGCTGTGTTAAAATGATCATATAATTTCCCACTACCTGTGGGAAGGTATTTTCATTTTTCCAAAGGGGCTTCAATCAAATTTGATCTGACATATAATAATAGAAGATGTTATTTATTATAAAGAACAATCCATTTTACGATACTTAATTAAAACCTGATTTTGTAGCAGGCTTGTTGGAAGATAATAGGGTTAAAAAACAAATGAGAAGTTAATTAAACAAACTATCCCTTTATTCATAATTCTACATTTTTAAAAAACACTATTTGTCAAGCATTGAGCTAAGTCCTGAGAATACAAGACACTTGACCTCAATTTGCATTTTTTACAAATTCTAGAATACTTACAATGCAAGGCAGTTTCCTTTTACCATCTAATGTACCATATGCTCATAAATGAAGGCCCACTGTAAACATGTCAGATATGTATTTTCTAGCAATGTTATTTTTGCCGTCTTCCTCTTATTTGTTACCACACCTGCTGCTTAATATAATGAGACAAGGTGTTACAGACAAGTATTTTTAATGTCCTTCTTGCTTTTCAGTGACAATAACAACAATAAAAAGAAAATTATCTAATGTACTGTGTCCTTACTGTGTGCCTGGCACTGCGTATACGCTGTATAGGCATCATTGCTTTAAATCCATCTGGAAAACTCTTATTAGGTTCATCATTTGAATTTAATGAGAAGAAATGAGATTCAGGGTGATTTCCTAAATCCCTTGAGTTAACCAGGTAATAAGAAGCTCAGCTCAAACTCAAACTCAGCTCTGCTACATGAAATAGTGATAAAGAAGGAAGATTTTCTGGTGCCACTCTATCTTCATGATGTTTTCACAAGCTGAAGCATTTTAAACTGATTTGTAAAAGAGCTGGATCAGCAGTTTTTCTTTTTAAATCACTGTCTAGATAGATAATTGCACTCCTACGTGATAACAAAGGGTATCCCTGAATTAAGAGTTGGTCAACATAAGTTTTACTCACAGATGCATGACCTTGACAAGGTATTTAGCAGGTCTACATTTGCTTGCTCATCTATAATGTCTTAATTCCATCCTGCCTAGCTTACCTCCTCACTTTCAGGAAGATAAAGTGAGAGAATGTTTTGAGACAGCACTTTGGAAACCAAAAGGATATGCTCAAGTATCATCAATAACCGCCCCCCCCCCCGCCCCCCGCCCAAATCAGCAAGGTTTACCCCTCTAAAGTGTTATAATGTCAAAAGGCTAAGGCAGGGCTGGATGCTGTCAAATAAAAAGCTTTGTTCTGTGGAATGTTTATTCCCTGAAAAACCTTCCCAGCAGAGACAGAAACACAAGAATTTCTCCTTAGTGAGGAAGCAGCAATTTCAAGGGTTAGGGAAGGGGAATTTGGGTCAGCTGTACATGGCTGGGGGCTTCCCAGGTGGCTTAGTGGTAAAGAATCCACCTGACAATGGAGACACGCGTTTGATCCCTGGGTAGAGAATATCTCCTGAAGGAGGAAATGGCAACCCACTCCAGTATTCTTGCCTGGAGGATCCCATGAACAGAGGAACCTGGTAGGCTACAGTCCATGGGGTCACAAAAGAGTTGGACATGATTTACTGACTGAGCACACATGCACATATGTGGTTTGAAATGGGTTTGGCCATTTTATCATCTACAAGACTGTCGAAGTTGTTTAACTTCCCTAAGCCTCACTTTCTTGTCTATAAAATAGCCATTTTAGGGGCTTCCCTGGTAGTCCACTGGCTAAGACTCCGTTCTCCCAATGCAGGGGGCCCAGGTTTGCTCCCTGGTCAGGGAACTAGTTCTCACATGCCGCAAGGAAACATCCTGCATGCCACAACTAAGACCTCATACCAATACATAAATAAATATTAAAATAAATAAATTAAATAGCCATAATAACATAATAACAGCTGCCTGAAAATATGGTTGCAAAAATTAATACAAGTAATGTATGTATAACATATGGCATTGTGTTTGGCAGTGAGCCTGGCACATAGAAAACGCTCAATAAATGGTCTCTGCAGAGTGGTAGCTTGGGTGATTTCCTACCAATACGCTTGTGTTTATTCTCCTAACTGTGGGCCAAGCCTGAGTGATTTCAGGTCATTTTAAGTTAATAGAAAACGCAAGCAGAGAGAGATGCTGGGAAGAACAGAGGCGCGTTTGTTAGACTGGAACAAAGTGAATGAACAGGGAAGGAAGGTAAAGGTTTCAGACCAGATGCACAGGGCAATGTGATGCAGAAACAAGAACTGTATCAGTTTCATTCTGAATGATCTGGGGGAGAGATGTCAATAAAGCCACAAAGATCTAGTTTGGCAGCAAAGGGCATTGCTTGAAATTTTTAGGGGGAAAGAAATCATTAAAGATAAAAGAAGTCCTTTGGGTATGTGAGATAATTTTAACTTCTGAGTGAAGCAATGATAATATTCCAGTTTGCCTGAGACAGACCTGCTTCATAGCTGCTCTCTGGTGTAACTATTAACAGCACTCTAAAAGCATCCAGGTCTGGACAAGGAATTATACCCGCTTTCCCCTTCTGAAGGCCTGACACACTTCTGAGGCCTGACATTACTGGGGCTTATTTAGAAGGATTCTGGGTGAGGTTTTCACAGGAGTTGTGAAAACAGCAGATCCTTGAATAGCATGCTGTATGTTAGAGGTTTTGTATCATCTCTTAAATTTATGCTCATGCTTACCCAGGAAAAAGAGCCTCTGAGTTAGAATTAACTAACTAGTTAACTAACTAACTAGTTAAAGCCTCAGAGAACACAGCAGTGCTTCCCTCATCCTTTTATCTAGATTATTTTGCTTCAAGATAATCACAACAATAGTTTTGAAAAATAGGTCACCTAAATTTTAAAACTACTTTGTTTCGAGCCATCTGGGATGGTTTTGAAATGAGCCGTTCTTGGTATCACGGCTGAAACCTGACATGACACATTTGTCTGCACATCTGCCAGTGTTGCAGCATCATTCTGGGTATTTGATATTCAGAAGATGTATCAAGAATTTGAACCTCGGAGAAACAAACTAGTCAGCATCTCAATTAGGATCAGTGTGTCGTGCAGACAAAGCATCACTACAGAAAATCTTGGAACATGTTGGAATATGTGAGTTTTAAAACCTAAATGCTGCTGCGCAGCTGCAAGTTAGGTGATATTCTGCATGGGCAACCTCCTTCCTTGTCCCTGAGCTGTTCTAAGAAAGGTGATTAATATAGACTCTTGATTTGCGTCTCCAAATTCCAATCACCTTAGCTTTCTAGTCCATATTTAGTATGTGATTTTCAGCGCATTTAATTGACTCTGTATACAGCTTGATTAAATGCAGCTAAGAGAATAGGTCATGTGGCTCCATGCAGTTCCCATAACACCCAACAGAACTATAAAAAAGATTAGTGGCTTCATTTGGAATCATTGCCATTTTTATGTCCTTCCCTATTTTGCTGGTGTAGTTCTTAACATCCTTCTCTTTCACCATGTGTTTGTGGGGCTTCCAGAGTTCTATTCTAAGCTGCTATTATCATCACAGAAAAAAGAGATGGCTCCATTTCTTATAAAAAGTAGAGTGTGTTAGAATTTAAATATGGCTGTTTCTCCCTATCTGCCTCCACGGTGGATATAGGAGAAAACATAGGGTTTAATGTTATTTTTCAAAAATAATGAGTGATACTGCTATTACTGCTGCTACCACTGCTACTAGCAACTGTGTATTGAACATATACTAGGTGCCAACGATCTTACTTGCATCGTGTCAGTGATCCTCACAAAAAGCTGAAGAGGTAAACACTATCAGTCTTGTGTTTTTTTTTTTAATTGAAGGATAATTGCTTTACAATGTTGTCTTGGTTTCTGCTGTACATCAACGTGAATCAGCCGTAAGTACACATGTATTCCCTCTCTCTTGCACCTCTTTCCTACCGCGTCCATCCCACCACTCTAGGTTGTCACAGAGTACAGAGTTGAGCTCCCAGTGTTATACAACAACTTTCCACTAGCTATCTATTTAACATATGGTAAATATGTTAAATTTTACATTTTCAGTGTAAATTTTCATGTTTCAGTGCTGCTCCCTCAATTTGCCCCCTCTCCTTCCCCCACTGTGTTCACCCGTCTAGTCCTATTGAGTAAGGAAACTAAGGCTTAGATAGGTTAAGTAGCTTGCCAGTGTCACACAGCTGGTTCTTTTTCATAAGCTGGGGATTTAAACTCAGATCTGCCTGAGCTTTGAATTTGCTCTTAATCTCATGCTAGGATATTTCTTTTATAACATGAACTTCTGACACACCTAACACCATCCTGTCATTTGATCTTACAATATTACATTTGAATTCTTCTGTCTTCCCAGCACCTTCAAGGAAATATCTAAAATTAAAATCTTTATGATGCTTACAGAATTTAAAATTGATAAGAGATTACTCATAATTAAACCATGGTTGAGGCGAGAATTTGTTTTAATCCATTAAACTGAGGTTCTTAAGGGGAGAGATGCTATCAATCACTTCATCCTCACTGAGGAGCATAGTACTTGACAGGTAGTTGTTACCAGGTAATGCTTATTGAATAAATGTGAATTATAAAGAAAAAACCTTACTCATGATAATATCACTCACTGTGACTGTAAGAGCATCTCTGTATAGAAAAACTAATTTGCTGTTGCAGTCCATGCTAGACTCTGTCTGACAAGGGGAGGAAGAAACAAAGGAGAAAGTCTGTCTCTATGTTTATGCTGTTACCGTACAACCTTATTCTTGCCTTTTCTAATTACTATCCTTTTGTGTTGGTATTTTCCATTTTGATCTCCATGCCCTTTTGTTTTCCTATTTATTCTTGATATGCTTTCCATCCTTCCATTTGCTGTTGCTGTTTCAGCATCTTTGTAAGTAAGGTTATTGACAAAACAGATTGCTTTCCAAGAAGAACAACAGAAATTGATTTGGGGTTAAGATTTACAAACTACATGCAGATCATAACAAACTGCTAATAAACTGCTTTCTGTTCCTAATGAGCGTGAACAGAGTCTGATTTATCCTCTGTGTAAGAGGATGAGGTGTTGGGGGGTACCCCGAGGGCCCTTGCAGACGTCTGTACAAGAAGGCAATGCTCTATTACAAGAAACAGCAAACAGCCTTCTCCCAGGCGGACTTCCTACCAGTTTTTCAAGGTTCAGTGCAGAGGGTCAGAGTGGAAGTCCTCTGAAAATGGACTCTCATGGATCTGCATATGCTGGTGTTGGCTCTCGGGAGATCCTTGCTATTCAGGTGTATCTATTTCGATGTGTTTTTCACCTGCCAGACCTCAGTTTGAAGGCTAGCTCTGCCAACAATGTCACCACGGTCAAATTACCAAGAGTGTCTTAGTTCCATTGTCTGAAAAAAATGGATAATAAGAAACTCAAATCATAACATATGATTACAGAATATGAAAGTAATTTTCAAACACTAAAGCCCACTTCAAGTGTTGCTTGTTATTATTTCAGGAATCATCTCCCAAGTATTTTCACAAATTGAATGCTTATATTTGTTAATGATAAGCATTAGATAATAACTGGCTATCTCAAAATTCCATTTGTTAAGCATGGTACTAAATGTTTCTAGCTATCATACTTTCTAGGAAACACTGTTGTTGGTAACTCGGGTACCACTTGTGTGAAATAAAGTCACAACAGTGAACTAGAATGAGCACTGGTTAAGAAGTAAAGAGTCTGATGGTTCTGGTCTCAGTTTGCAGTCCAGCGTATTACCGCTCTGGGCAAGTCATTCTCTCTGAGCCTCAGGGCAGATTAAATGAGGCAGTTCCTATAAACTAATGCTTTTTTCCACCTCCTATTCCTTATCTTGATTTAAGAAAGAAACATAGTAAACTGCTTCTCATCTACCATTTTTAACAGATGTGATCTTCTAGTTCATTTAATTTCCTGATTAATTAAAATTAAAATTTTGTTTCAGTTATCACCAAGAACATTCTAGGAAGATTAATCCATTTGATTTAAAGAGCATTTAGCTATTAAGGCGTATCTTAAAGTTCATTTCATCAAAACCCTAGATTTTAAAGGTTTTTGATATTGAGTCTTTATATGGATCTTTTACAGAGATCCATGTAAGCCCTCTATTGTTTCAGTGTTAAAATTTTGAAGAGATTCTGGTAACTGTCAACAATTTAAAACATTCAAGGTCAAGTCTTCACATACATCTGCTGAGAATTACTATTCCTCAGCTGAGTTCCAAGGAAAGAAAGAAGTTGACTAGAAGAGACACTGAGCCCGAGGGAGATTTGAGGTGTCCATAGTTACTATTATCACATGAGATTGTGAATGAAATATCACATCCTATCATGCCATATCAGTAAAAAAAAGGATGTTGCAGCCATCAAGCCGTCACATTATGGCTGCCCCAACAGTGAGCCCTGAGGGAACGCAGGATAGAAAAAGTCTGCCTGCCCTTGTCATCAGCCTCAGCAGTCACCCCTCAATGAAGCCCCCTGAGGAGACTCCAGATGAGAAGCACTGTATACTGGCCCCAGACAGCTGAGGCACATATCAAAGAAGTGACTTCAGTGAGCCCAGACTCCTGGGTCTTCCCATAGACAGAAAAGCGCTAAATGCCTTAACTGAGGTGTCTGGCTTTCTTTAGTAAACAATAATATTTTGATGTTTGGACCACCTTGCCTTTGTTATAAAAACTCCTGTATATCCTGGCTCCTCCCTTGTCTCTTTGGAGCAGCTTCTCAGAGTTATCTGAGATGCTGTGCCCTGGCCTTAAATCCGCACTTTCGTCTGCTGTATTAAATAAAACATAATTCTCAACTTTCAGGTCGTGCATTTTTTTCCCCATTGACAAGATACATGATTTCTAAGACCTTATAAGTGTTAATTTGCCTTTCTTACTACTGGGATGAGCATTTGCCCTTTTAGGTAAGATTTGCCAATTACCTGAAGGCAGGCCCAGTAATCTCTGCTAAAGAACACAGATTTAGGGGAAAAGCCAGAATATTTCCAGAAATACGTATTATAATAACAGACATTTGGAATGCTGTGTTTAACTTTAATTTCTTAGATTTAAGTATTGTCTGATTTTGCAAAATAAAAATACTTCCCACTTTAATGTCAAAACATCTCCTAATAAAATTAATTATAGAGCAGAAGGCATATGATTATCACCAAGTCTTTTCCTTGTGCTGTTTGCTCTTCTGGTGTTATAAATCAGGACTATAAATAAAGAAGGTTGTAACATTTTATCTTTTCATTTTTAGATCAAGACATTCAAGTATTCTTTTCTGGAAATAGGGAGAAATAAAGAAGAAAGTACTTACTATTAATAATAAACAGCACTGAGATTTTAATTTCCCTTAACGGAGATGGTAATGATACAAATTTAGAAGTGAAGCCATCGGAGGTGAGAAATGTCACTCTGAACAAGCTCTTTCCACAATTCTCCTACTTTTACAAAAGTAAAGTAAGTCATCTTTAGGGCAAACATTCTGACCAAGAATATATTTAAGCTGTGATAGATCTCCAATTTTAGCTTTCTAAAGATTATACAGGAATTGATTCCAACAGCTGCTGCTTGGTTTTAAGATTCCACTCATGAAATATGCTCATTCTTCCACTGGAAAATAACATTCTCATTAAAGGCAGTCAAGATTCTCCTTGATTAAGCTGAGTGACTTAAATGTCTCAGTTAACACAAGTGATGGAATGTATATACATATATACACATACATACTCAATTTTTAAAATGTTAATATGATGGGCTTAAATAGCAATGCCTTGAAGATGAGAATTTTAGGTTGAGTGTTTTATAAGAAAATTCATTGTATGGAAAATCAATGTATAGGTCAGGTGATTATTTAGCACTGAAAACACTATTTTAGCACTTCCTTTACAGAACCATTAGATTTATAATAAGTGTGTTAATCAACATGAAGTTGATGATTAACAGCTTGGCTTTGTAGTGAGAAAAACTTTGGATCAATTACTGGTTCTGCCACTTACCAGGTGTGTGACCTTGAGGCAGGTACTTTTCTATTAATAAGTTTTAATCTTTAAAATGGAAAAAAAGAAAAAGAATACCAGCCACCTCACATGACTGTTACTGGGATTTAATAACATCACGAGATGACCATGAGGAGAAGAACATTAACGTTAACATATTGACAAAGGCTGAAGATATAATAGATGTTGCAAGCCAAAGAAAGCTACAGTTCAAAATACAGTACACTTTCAGTGTTATGTCCTGAGAACCAGTTCCATGGTCCTTGGGTCTTCACCCAAGTATCTTAAAACAAAATGTAGGATATAAAATGTTGGAGGGTAGGAAAGAGGAGGGCTTTGTTTACTGATTTTGGAAAAGAGGCTTCAGAGGATGGTATGTCACATCTGCACCTTAACCTTCCTGAACGGGAAAGGATGTGAGTACCCATCCCCACCACTGAAACCTAGTGAGGGGCTTTCATGTGCCCACTAGAAGGCCTGATATGGCTCTCCAGGACTCTCAAAGGCAATGGAGTCAAGTTTGGAAATTGACTTTCCAAGGAAATTTGGAAGGCAGCAGAGAGGCTGGTAAGTTGCTTTACTGGGACAGAAAAAAAGAGTTCCTCCTGCAACTGTATTCCTTCCAATAGTAGATAAAAGAATATGTAAGTTTACCCTCAAATTTAAGCCACATTAGAGAAGAAGCTGGCCTTGGAGTGTTTCATTATGCCCAAGAGTGCCACCTGGAAGGGGCAATGGGATTTTATCCATGAGAGTCCATTTGGAGTGTCCCTCCAGAGAACTGGCAGTGCAATGAATGGGTAGCCAGCCAGAGGGGCAACATTGCCTGGTTCATGACAGTAACAGCTCCAGGGACCACAGAATAGCCTCTGAAGAACGCTTTAAAATAAAATAAATTAAAAATAAAATAAAATAAAATGTCCACAAGAAACAGCTTTGAACTCTTCTCTTGTGGAGGAAAAAGAAAAAAGAAAGTCCACAGTGAAAGAGAAACATCTTGAAACAGTACTAACTTAAGCTTCCACATGCTCCCTTGCCCTTCCTTTCCTCAATGTTCCAAACACCCTGGAGAGCGAGAAAAAGACAAGGACACCTCCCTCCACACATATCCCCAACACCACCACACACACAGGCACACACACCCCCACCACACACACACACGTTCACCCCACCACATACACCTAAACCCCACCACACACATCCCACCACATATACACACAGCCCACCACACACACACACACACACACACACACACACACCACATACACACACACCCAGCCCACCACAGAGATACCCCCCCACACATCTCACACACATACACACACGCTGCAAGACGCTTGCTTCCAATATTGGTCAGAGAAAATCTACCATCATATCAAGTTCAGAGTTGTGATCACCCTCTGGGACTAGACAGTCTAATTTCCAAAATAAGAATGTGTGATTTAAAGAGATCACAGGACTCTCTGTTACATAACAGCGAGCAGAAAAATCACAGCCCTGCCCATTTTCCACTCACAGTCACAGAAAGATAGAGCCTAGAATGTAAGTTTTAAAGGGCGCAATGGAAAATAAGAATATAGTGTTCTGAATGTGTTCCATGAGCCATGCTTGTTCAAAGTACAACTGATTAAGGGTATAAATAGCTCTCTCTCTCTTTTAAACAACTGGAAAACCTTATTTCCTGAACACTAGACCCTTATCCATGCAATCACATGGCGCTTTCTCTTTAGTCACACTCTTAACTGGCTATACTGGCTTTGGCCAAAGGCCGCCATGCAGAAAGTGTTCTTACACATACTCCTACACAAGATCACATAAGGGCAAATAAAATGTAAGGTATCGCTAAGATCCAATGCCTAATTATAGAATCAGAATGGAAGACACATATTAATCACTCAGATATAGAGAGGAAATTAAAGACTGATCACCATGACATATGTAAACGTATAGTCAGAGCGCTCTGAAGCCAGACTGCACCTTGCTGGGGGTTACAGAGCCAATCGTGGCAGCTGGGACAAATAGGTCTGGTCATAGTCTTGTTCCTAAAGGATAAGCCACTCTCAGTTGACTGAAAGCCTTTCCCAGGCAAGAACCCAGGGTTTGTTCCAATGACCCTTCCCTTCAATGCCAACTCTTTCCCCACCAATGCTCAACACATCTGCATTTCCAAAAACTTTTGGACAATTCAGAAGTAGTATGGGGTGGTAATAATAATCTTGAAATCTTGTCTTGCAGAGTCTTCTCTCACCTTCCAGGAATCACATGGCATAATGAACAGGCTAGAGTCAAAGCTGTGATAGTAGGCTTTGTCTCCACAACCAGAGCTTAGCTCAGTGAATGAAACTCAGGATGTGCTCGATAAATGACAGGTGGAAAATAAAGTGCTTGTTAGCATGACTGCAATCCATCCTGAAGAGCAAATGTCACATATAAGGCTGGTGAAGAGGAACACTGTCTCCAGAATGAGCTGTGACTCCTTCTCATAAGAGAAGCACTGGAATAAAATCGTAAATTGATTGAGTGAGTAGCCCATGCACTGCAAGGAAGTGTAGCCACACTCACAACTAGAGAAGGCAATGAAGACCCAGTGCAGCCAAAATTACATATATATACATATATATATATATATATATATATACGTATATACACATTTTCCGGCTTCAGCATGTGACTGCCAAAATGCTATTTCTTAGGAAATATAACTGTGAGTGGCACTTATTATGTGTCTAGTCCTCTGAATTTTATTATTTAGTTTTATAAATTTTCTAAAATGAACACATATAATTTAATACATAAGAAAGTAAAAGTTATAAATATACGTATATACCTTTTTTCTAGAAGCAAGGACTTTTGCTCACTTCTTTCACCAGAAGATTAAGAAATCTTTGTTTTACTTGACAATCGTCTGTAGAGTTTGATAATACATGTTACTCCATGAAAGAAAATACATATATGGAAAACTGATAGAGGTGGGCAGTACTCACTCTAGATTTTAACTGTAGGAAAATAATTTCAGCAATGCACATGCAAGTGTTTTCTTCCTACCTTCAGGGAAAGCCTGTGAGCTGTAATTAAGTATTGAATTAACGTTACTGGTGTAGAATCAATGGTCAGTACAATCAACACCTGAGCCTGAATGACAGCATCAGCAAAACTGTTGAAAAGAAACAACACTCAAGATGAACTTCTGCTGTGGTTCCAGGTCACCTAACTATAACAATCAAGGTGACAATTCCATGAATGATGATCAAATTATAAGGCTCAGATTAAGGTTTCATTTGAACGCACACATACACAGGCATAGAATATTAAAAGACTACAGCTCTTCCACTATCAAACTGCAATATCAAACTGTAGCCTGTGACTTTAATATTGCCTTATCTGTAACTGTTTCTTGGTTCCCCACAAGCCAAGTGTATCATGCGTATTTTTACACTATTGTATATTTTAGTGGATTTTTTGCAAGACTCTGGTAGGATTGCAACATGTTCCTTAAGGTAATTAGAAACATCCTAAGCTGTCTCAAAAGCAGGGCTAGTAAGTGCTGAACTACTAGCTCAGCAGTATGTATTGAGTTTGACAAAAATTTCATTTAGGTTTTCTCCTGAACAAACTTTTTGGCAAACACAATAAGAAGCCCCCTGTGAACTCTAGCCTCCTGCACTTATGCCCTTTGAGATCTTGCTGTCTTCATAAGTCAGCTCATTCTTGAGCTACTCTGTGTCAAGCAGCAAGTTTGTTTTCATTCATTTGTTCCTTCATTTATTCAAGAAATACTGATTGAGAACTTACTATGTGCCAGGGGTAGGGGAAACAACCACTGAAGTTTGACTTTTATGGAACTTATAGCCTTAAAACGGAAGACAGACAATAACCAAACAAAAACAAGTATGCCGTATGGCAGGTGATGATAAGCACTAAGAGGACAAAATAAAGAAGGGTAAGTGAGGGAGAGATGGGGTTTGCTCACATCGCATTATCAGGAAAGTGCATTGGTGGCACTCAGGAAATGCTTTTTCAGCAGGTGAGGAACACAGCTATGCACAACCCTACGTTTGCTCAGCCAGCTGGTCATCAAGAAATAATGGCCTGTACTTAACTCTGTTACCCATCCATACCCCATGCATTTCCTTTTTAATTTATTAAGTTGATAATCATCCCTACCCTGTTTTTGTGTTAGGAGCAAATTAATTACTAAAGTACAGCCTGGGTAACCATGATAGTGTGGTCACTCACCTAGAGTCAGATATCCTGGAGTGTGAAGTCAAGTGGGCCGTAGGAAGCATTACTACAAACAAAGCTAGTGGAAGTGACAGAATTCCAACTGAGCTATTTCAAATCCTAAAAGATGATATTGTTGAAGTGTTGAACTCAGTATGTCAGCAAATTTGGAAAACTCAGCAGTGGCCACAGGACTGGAAAAATGTCAGTTTTCATTCCAATCCCAAAGAAGGGCAATGCCAAAGAATGTTCAAACTACCATACAATTGCACTCATTTCACATACTAGCAAGGTAATGCTCAAAATTCTTCAAGCTAGGCTTCAGCACTACTTGAACCGAGTACTTCCAAATGTACAAGGTGGGTTTCGAAAAGGCAAAAAGACCAAAGATCAGCTGACATTTGTTGGATCATAAAGAAAGCAAGGGAATTTCAGAAAAACATCTACTTCTGCTTTTGACTATGCTAAAGCCTTAGACTGTATGAATCACAACAAACTTTGGAAAATTTTTAGAGATGGGAATACCAAACAACCTTACCTGTCTCTTGAGAAAACTATATGCAGGTCAAGAAGAAACAGTGAGAACTGGACATGGAACAACAGACTGGTTCCAAATCGGGAAAGGAGTACATCAAGGCTGTATATTGTCACCCTGCTTATTTAACTTATATTAATAGTACATCATGCAAAATGCTGGGCTGGATGAAGCACAAGCTGGAATCAAGATTGCCAGAAATATCAACAACCTCAGATACGCAGAAGACACCACCCTTATGGCAGAAAGCAAAGAAGAACTAAAGAGCCTCTTGATGAAAGTGAAAGAGGAGAATGAAAGAGTTGGCTTAAAACTCAACATTCAGAAAACTAAGATCATGGCATTCGATCCCATTATTTCATGGCAAGTAAATGGGCAAACATTGGAAACAGTGACAGACTTTATTTTCTTAGACTCCAAAATCACTGCAGATGGTGACTGCAGCCATGAAATTAAAAGAATCTTGCTCCTTGGAAGAAAAGCTATGACTAACCTAGAGAGTATATTAAAAAGCAGAGACATTACTTTGTAGACAAAGGTCCCTTGAGTCAAAGCTATGGTTTTTCCAGTAGTCATGTATAGATGTCAGAGTTGGACCATAAAGAAAACTGAGCGCAGAAGAATTGATACTTTTGAACTGTGGTGCTGGAGAAGACTCTTCAGAGTCCCTTAGACTACAAGGAGATCCAACCAGTCCATCCTAAAGGAAACCAACACTGAATATTCACTGGAAGGACTGACACTGAAGCTGAAGCTCCAATACTTTGGCCAACCTGATGCAAGTAGCTGACTCCTTGGAAAAGATTCTGATGCTGAGAAAGACTGAAGGCAGAAGGAGAAGGGGGTGGCAGAGGATGAGATGGTTAGATAGCATCATCAATTCTATGAACATGAATCTGAGCAAACTCCAGGAGACAGTGAAGGACAGGGGAAGCTTGTGTGCTGCAGTCCACAGGGTCACCAAGACTTAGCAACTGAACACAACAACGGATATTAATGGCTTAGAAAAATGTTTAGCACAATACTTGGCACAGAGTTGGTGTATTACAAAGCTTGTTGACTTACAGCACTGAAAACCTTAAACAGAACTAGTTTTGACCCTCTTAGAGTTCCACACATTATCCTGGTCCTCAGTGTTTGGCTTTCCCTTTGTGAGAAAACTTTCAATTAATAACCAAAATCATAATCCACTTTATTGAGTGCTTGCTGTGACAAATAAATGTGTTGCTGTGTTAACTGACTGGATGATTATTTTGTAAATCTTTATACCCACACTAAAAGGAAAGTACTCATTAAGCCTTCCTGCAATGAAAGGAAACATGCTCAGAGAGGTTACATGACTGCTCTGCATCACACAGCTTATAGGAGGTAGGACATGCTTGGAGCCAAGGTTATCTGATTTGAGCTGATCAGTGTTTGTCATTACTCTCACACACATAGATAATATAGCTCAGTTCAGTTGCTCGGTTGTGTTTGACTCTTTGCAACCCCATGGACTGCAGTACACCAGTATTCCCTGTCCATCACCAACTGTGAGAGCTTGCTCAAACTCACGTCCATTGAGTCGGTGATGCCATCCAACCATCTCATCCTCTGTTGTCCTCTTCTCCTTCTGCCTTCAATCTTGCCCAGCATCAGGGTTTTTTCTAACGAGTCAGTTCTTCATATCAGGTGACCAAAATATTGGAGATTCATCTTCAGCATCAGTCCCCACAATGAATACTCAGAACTGATTTCATTTAGGAATGCCTGGTTTAATCTCCTTGCAGTCCAAGGGACTCTCAAGAGTCTTCTCCAACACCACAGTTTAAAAGCATCAATTCTTTGGTACTCAGCTTTCTTTATGGTTCAGCTCTCACATCCATACATGACTACAGGAAAAACTATAGCTTTGACTAGATGGACCTTTGTCAACAAAGTAATGTCTCTACTGTTTAATATGCTGTCTAGGTTTGTCATAGTTTTTCTTTCATGGAGTAAGTGTCTTTTAATTTCATTGTTGCAGTCACCATCTGCAGTGGTTTTGGAGCCCAAGAAAATAGTCTGTCACTGTTTCCATTGTTTCCCCATCTATATGCCATGAAGTGATGGGACTGGATGCCATGATCTTTGTTTTTTGTATGTTGACTTTTAAGTCAGCTTTTTCACTCTCTTTCATATTCACCAAGAAGCTCTTTAGTTCCTCTTTGCTTTCTGTCGTAAGGGTAGTGTCTTCTGCATATCTGAGGTTATTGATATTTCTCCTGGCAATTTTGATTCTAGCCTGTGCTTCATCCAGTCCAGCATTTTGCATGATGTACTTACATTATCCACTTAATTTTAAAATAGCTTTCATGTAGAAGGTTGGTTAATCAAAGTACAAAAATCACTTATCAAATATTACTACTTGAGTGGGTATGTATGTGGAAGAGGAAAGCTTTCTAACTGGAATCTGTGTATTCCTCACAATAAAATGTAGGCATCAGACTTTATCTCAAAGCAAACTTACATCCCAGATAATTTAAAACTCTTCTATTCACTTATGAGTTGAAGCTGGGCAAAACAAACCAGAATTAGTAGATTATCCTTAATGTCATTCCATGATCTGAGAAAATAATTCTTGGATGAGCTACCTCGTTGGACAGTCCAAAGCTACTCTCAGTGTTTATCTGAGAATGTTCTATAGCACCTATTATCGTACTGAATGTAGAGAGGCTGTCTATAGGACGTGCTTTCCTTCTTCTGTTTTTGGTCTAGCTAACCTCTAAGTTGGCTCCAATTTCCTTGCGAATTCTCCAGAGTTAGCAGAAGGCCTTTGAAGTCTTTAACCTCATAGTGATGTTTTTCCCCAAAGACTCGGCTTTGCAAAAGAGAACAAATGTGTATACTCTTCTTTTTCAAAGATTAATCAAAGACTGACTTTAATATCCCTTCCCTCTACTGCCTAGCCCTTTTCCCTTGCTTCCTTCCTTCCTTCCTTTTTTCTTTCTTCCTTCCTTTCTTTCCTTCTTTGCTTTCACCTTTCTTCCTTTCTTTCTCTCTGCAAGTTGCCTCTTTTGTTTTTAGAAGAAAAAAAAAAACAAAAACAAATAAGCCAATACAGGCAGTTGGCCTGTCTCCAAAAGATAGCTGGAGATATCAAGGACCTAGAATGGTTAATGAAATTTTTCCCAATTACTCTTAGAAAAGGAAAACAAGTCTTCTCTAGCTTGTCAAGTCATATTTTGTGATGACATTATGTCTACAATAGGAGCCATCAGGTTCCAACTTGACCTTTTCTATGACATTATTAAGAACCTAAGGTGGCTCAGATAGTAAAGAATCTTCCTGCAATGCAAGAGACCTGGGTTCAACCCCTGGGTCAGGAAGACCCCTGAAGAAGGGAATGACTACCCATTCCAGTATCGTGCCTGGAGAACTCCAGGGACAGAGGAGCCTGATAGGCTATAGTTCACAGGGTCACAAAGAGCCAGACACGTCTGGGCAACTAACACTTTCACTTTCAAAAGTCTTTAAAAAAGTGTACTAGAGAAACATTCTATGATTACAAATAAATTACCAAAGACTCTCAAAGGCCAGCTGTATTAAAAAAAAAAAAGTCCAAGACAATTCTTCAAAAGTTGTTGCATATATTAAACCTATCAATACTGTTTTAAAGCAAAATATACAAAGTATTATAACTGTGTTCCTCACAAAAATAATCACAGCATTTATTATATAAAATAAATTATAGCTCACTAAAGGCTGTAAGGTCTTGCAATTGGACAAAAATTTTAGATTTTATGATGGGCCACTTTTGAAACCTGTCAATGTAGCTCTGTGCACACAGATTCTCAAGAGGACACAGCATCAAAGTTTAAATGTGAGGCTCCTTTGGAAATGAGCTCTACCCTTAGCCCCTACTATAGACCCACTGAGTGCTCTCTGAACAACCTAGTCTATGGAAAGCACAGGCAGACAAACCTGGAGGGTTAAACATAGATGCACACTAACAAACTGACCAGTGACCTGAGGGCTGCACATCAGCGATATATTTACTAGTGCAGGAAAATGAAGACTAAAACTGTTTTGTAATGATTTGGACAATCCAAGACCTACTTTCTTAGAATCCCAAAGTTTTGGATTTTGTTAGATTCTGCTTGATCAACCACCCCTTGCTTAATTTAACAGAGACTCCCAAGATTAACAAAGTCTTGGCTCGTAGTCTTTACATTATCACTGCAATGATTAGTGACTGTCTTTGCTGTGGCCATGTTATTCTCTTAGCATCCACCCAGGAGGACAAGAATACACACTTTTGCCTCATCACTCCAGATCGAGGTTTTGTCTCTTAGGTCTGATTTTTGTGGCCCTTTTATTGTTAATAATTATATTTGTCATCTGCTACTGAGCCTGCAAACAATAAACTCTCCTCTGACCTATATTTTTTGTTTTCCGAAGAGCTTAAAGAACCAACTCTGTGGTCTGTGTTTAAAACCAAAATAAAAACACAAACAGCCTTGGGGTGATATTATTATGAATTCAAGATACAAGTCATAAACTTTAGTACCTGAACTTTTGTGAATTTATTTTTCTTCTTTTGCTTGTTTGGAGACTTTCTAAGCCTCAGATTCATCATCCATAAAATTATAGTGTAATAAAAAATGTTATGTGCTTATAATATAGACAAGCATTTATAGTCATTGTTTCTGATTATTGTGTCAAAGACAGATGAGGGTTATAGAAAGATGAATGCTGGGGAGATAAAATAAAATTTTTAAATTCAGAGAATATAGAATCCAAGCTGAGAAAATCCAAAGTAAATACAGGGTTAGAAAGACATGGACTTTTGCATGCATCACACTCGGCCATAGGGAAGAGATAACCTTCTCAGGATTCTCTGGAGTGTCCAAGTCATGCAGGGTTTCACCAAGCTCCAAGCACTGCTTAATAGCCTGCCATTCACAAGTCCTTCATAGAGGTATTTCCTCATCTAATCCTCCCTAGAAAAAGCCTGAAGACCTAAGTTGTATCCATGGATAAAATAAATAGTAGTAGAATTAACACAAGATAGATCTCTAGTCTGTCAGAACAATTTTCTGGAGTCCATTGCTCTCCTAAGAGTTTAGGTGTGCTTATACCTTATAAACTATTAATAAATATTTAAATTTGTATAAGTCAAATAAATATAGGAAACATATGATAAATGTATTAAATAAACATATCATTTATAAATTTATACTGTATATAATTTTAATATATATATGCAAAGTATTATCATGAAGTCCAAAACATGTAAAGTACTCAAGAATTACCTAATTCCATTACTGCAGCATTAAATACCTGCCAGAAAACCAGTCAATTATATAACTCTATATATTTCTCTATTTTTATACATACATCTTGATTTGTCCATCCATTAGTTAAAAATATACACTTTGGGGTTTACTAAAAATTATGCTTACTCAGAAATTCTCAGTTACATACATTTTAAGCACTACTGCTATTCACATAAACTTAATAACTGGTAACCTGGTAGTCCACTGGTTTGTTTTAGCAAGATCTTAGAACATGATTTCCAGGAGAAATATCAATGATCTCAGATATGCAGATGACACCACCCTTATGGCAGAAAGTGAAGAAGAACTAAAGAGCCTCTTGATGAAAATGAAAGAGGAGAGTGAAAAAGCTGCCTTAAAACCCAACATTCAAAAAACAAAGATCATGGCATCCATCACTTCATGGCAAATAGATAGGGAAACATGGAAACAGTAAAAGACTTTATTTTTTTTAGGCTCCAAAATCACTGCAGATGGTGACTGCAGCCATGAAATTAAAAGACGTTTGCTCCTTGGAAGAAAAGCTATGACCAACCTAGACAACATGTTAAAAAGCAGAAACATTACTTTGTCAAAAAAGGTCCATCTAGTCAAAGCTATGGTTTTTTCAGTAGTCATGTATGGATATGAAATGTGGACCACAAAGATGGCTGAATGCCAAAAGATTGATGCTTTTGAACTGTGGTGCCAGAGAAGACTCTTGAGAGTCCCTTGGACTGCAAGGAGATCAAGCCAGTCAATCCTAAAGGAAGTCAATCCTGAATATTTATGGGGGGACTG
Organism: Bison bison bison; assembly: GCF_000754665.1. NCBI lineage: Eukaryota > Metazoa > Chordata > Mammalia > Artiodactyla > Bovidae > Bison > Bison bison. The sequence continues at coordinate 8,912,066 of NW_011494863.1, forward strand.
ATGCTGAAGCTGAAACTCCAATACTTTGGCCACCTGATGCAAAGAGCTGACTCATTAGAAAAGACTCTGATGCTGGAAAAGACTGAAGACAGGAGGAGAAGGGGACGACAGAGGATGAGATGGTTGAATGGCATCACCAACTTGATAGACATAAATTTGAACAAGCTCTGGGAGATGGTGAAGAACAGGGAAGCCTGGTGTACTGCATTCCATGGGGTTGCAAAGAGTCAGACATGACTGAGCAACTGAATAACAACAATAGGAACAAGTATAGGGATTCCCTGGTAGATCAGCTGGTAAAGAATCTGCCTGCAATGCAAGAGACCCCAGCTTGATTCCTGGGTCAGGAAGATCCTCTGGAGAAGGGATAGGCTACCCACTCCAGTATTCACAGGCTTCCCTGGTGGCTCAGAAAGTAAAGAATCTGCCTGCAATGTGGGAGACCTGGGTTTGATCCCTGAGTCGGGCAGATCCCCTGGAGGAGGGCATGGCAACCCACTCCAGTATTCTTGCCTGGAGAATCCCAGGGACAGAGGAGCCTGGTGGGCTGCTGTCTATGGGGTCACACAGAGTCGGACACGACTAAAGTGACTTAGCAGCAGCAGCATATTTACCTTCTGTGTGTTCAGTAACATCATATGTAAAATGGGCACAGTTATAATACAGCTAAGACCTAACAGAGTTATTGTAGGGATTATGTGAAATAATATACATAAAACCCTTAGAACAATTCCTGGCACATTGTAATTACAATAAATGTATCAGCTGCTGCTACTATTATACTTCCCTATATGCTACAAGGTTTATGTCCTCATTATTCCCATTTACGAGATGAAGAAACTGAGACTTATAAAAGTTGAAAATACGTCCAAAGTTATGGGGCAAATATGTGCCAGATCTAGAACAAACACATAAATCTATCAACTCTAACCTAGATAGCATATTGAAAAGTAGAGACATTACTTTGCCAACAAAGGTCCGTCTAGTCATGTATGGATGTGAGAGTTGGACTGTGAGGAAGGCTGAGCACCGAAGAATTGCTGCTTTTGAACTGTGGTGTTGGAGAAGACTCTTGAGAGTCCCTTAGACTGCAAGGAGATCCAACCAGTCCATTCTGAAGGAGACCAGCCCTGGGATTTCTTTGGAAGGACTGATGCTAAAGCTGAAACTCCAGTACTTTGGCCACCTGATGCGAAGAGTTGATTCATTGGAAAAGACTGTGATGCTGGGAAGGATTGGGGGCAGGAGGAGAAGGGGACAACAGAGGATGAGATGGCTGGATGGCATCACTGACTCGATGGACGTGAGTCTGAGTGAACTCCAGGAGTTGGTGATGGACAGGGAGGCCTGGCGTGCTGCGATTCATGGGGTCGCAAAGAGTCGGACATGACTGAGTAACTGAACTGAACTGAACTGAAAGCTATAGTTTTATTTTCTGTAATAAGGGTAGACTAGTGGTCTTTGTTTCCAATTTAGTGATTTTCCTGAGGGTAAATAATAACAACAACAACCATATGTGCTAATATTTGTTGAATACTTACTCTGTGCCAGGTATGGTACTGAACACCATCCATGCATTATCTTATTAATCCGCACAGCAGATGTAATAACTGAGGACCACCGTTATCTCATTTTATACAGGAGGAAACTACTTTAGAGAAACTTACTCAGTCACACCACTTATAAGTGACAGAACTAGGACTCAAATCCAAATTCATATCTGAAATGGTGGTATCTTGCCTTACTTTTAGCTAAATTTATTATCTTATTCTTCTGTTCCTCCAGCTCTCTTAGCAAAAGCTAGTTCTATGTCACTGGGCACTTTGTTAGCTGTGCTTCTGTCAGACACCACTGCCAACCTGTCAATCACTGGAAAAGCAGAACTCTGTCCCATTCATATTGCTTACCTACCAGTGTCTTCCAAGTAGTAGATGCCTAATAAATCTTGGACTGAATTGAATTTCATATTGGAAGCTGGATCATGAACAATCAAATGTTGCACAGAAAACGTTTTGCATATACACTGACACTGAGTTATAATGACAAAGGGCTTGAGTCCAGTTCTTCTAAGAATGGCTAATGAATAAGAAATATCTTTCACATTAGTTAAGAGGCTCATCCTGGAAATTGGGCTGATCTGGAATCAAGACCCAAGCTTACTGACATTTTTGTTAATTTTATTTATCCATTCTAAATCTCAGTTTCTTCAGATACAAATAAAAGACAAGAATAATACTGCCTCTTAGAGTTTTTTTTTAATAGGATTCAATATAAATATTCATAAAGCTGCTTAGCATTGTGACTCAGACATGGTAAGCACTCGGCAAAGTTTGCTTCATAAATAAAAACTTACCATATTTTTAAAAGTCAAAAAAATTAAAGAATAGTTCCTTGACCATTCAAGCAACTTCTTTTGTCCAGATCTACAATCTTTCTGCAGAAAGACCCCAATTATTGTGAAATAAATTTGAGCAAAGATGAATGAACAAAAAATAAATAACTCTTTAGGGAGAACTGCCCTGAAAGGGCCAAGAATGTGAGAACTAGCAGGAAAGGGGACCATTTTGTGGTAAACAGCTCCATTCTTAACCCAAGGGACACAGTCCCCACTGGTGCCTTTGTGCTGTTACGTGTGATAAACGCCCTACAGAGAAGGTTTTCCTTTGTTCTCCAGTCTCACTGAGAGAGTGAATTTCACATGTAGAACTCATTTATTAGGAAATTCGGATGCCTAATATATTAAGAGTTGCAAAATTAAGACTGGGTGTAAAATATTACAGTTGATAAAATAGAGTGAGCACATAAATGTCCCAAGGAATATATTACTCAGATTTCCACCAAATACTGTGTGTGTGTGTGTATATATATATATATATATTTAACAATTAATCAAAAAAGAAATCTACATCCATGAAATTGTAGCACTTGAAGGTTCCTGACTATTACAGACTGAATTATGTGCTCTTCAATTCATATGTTGAAGCTCTAAGCCCAGCGTGACTATATTGGAGATACAGCTTGTAAGGAGTTGTGAAAGCTGCTCGAGTGTGGCTCTTTGTGACCCCATGGACTATACAGTCCATGGAATTCTCCAGGACAGAATACTGGAGTGGGCAGCCTTTCCCTTCTCCAGGGGATCTCTACTATCCAGGGATCGAACCCAGGTCTCCTGCATTGCAGGCTGATTCTTTATCAGCTGAGCCACAAGGGAAGCCCAAGAATACTGGAGTGGGTAGCCTATCCTTTCTCCAGAGGATTTTCCCCACCCAGCAATTGAATCGGGGTCTCCTGCATTGCAGGTGGATTCTTTACCAACTGAGCAGCTAATTATAAGTTAGATTATAAAAATGGAGCCTTGGTCTGATAGGACTCATGGCCTTATCTGGAGAGGACACATCAGATGCACATGCACAGAGGAAAGACGATGGGAGACCAAAGTGAGAAGGTACGCTTTTACAGGCCAGAGAGAAAGTTCTCAACTCTGCCGGCACCTTGATTTTGGACTTACCAGCCTCCAGAACCATGAGAAAGTGATTTTTCTGTTATTTAAGCCTCTTCAGTTCAGTTCAATTCAGACACTCAGCCATGCCCAACTCTTTGCAATCCCATGGACTGCAGCACACCAGGATTACCTGTCATTCAGCAACTCCTGGAGCTTACTCAAACTCATGTCCATCGAGTCGGTGACACCATCCAACTGTCTCATCCTCTGTCACCCCCTTCTCCTCCTGCCTTCAGTCTTTCCCAGCATCAGGGTCTTTTCTAATGAGTCAGGGAGCCAAAGTACTGGAGCTTCAGCTTCAGCATCAGTCCTTCCAATGAATATTCAGGACTGATTTCCTCTAGGATTGAATGGATAGATCTCTTTGCAGTCCAAGGGACTCTCTAGAGTCCACACCACACCACAGTTCAAAAGCAACAATTCTTTGGTGCTCAGCTTTCTTTATAATCCAACTCTCACATCCATACATGACTACTGAAAAAAACATAGCTTTGACTAGATGGACGTTTGTCGACAAAGGAATGTCTCTGCTTTTTAATATGCTGTTTAGGTTGGTCATAGCTTATCTTCCAAGGAGCAAGCATCTTTTAATTTCATGACTGCAGTCACTATCTGCAGTGATTTTGGAGTTCAAAATGTAAAGTCTTTCACTGTTTCCACTGTTTCCCCACCTATTTCCCATGAAGCGATGGGACCAGATGCTATGATATTTGTTTTCTGAATGTTGAGCTTTAAGCCAACTTCTTCACTTTCCTCTTTCACTTTTATCAAGAGGCTCTTTAGTTCCTCTTCACTGCATATCTGAGGTTATTGATATTTCTCCTGGCAATCTTGATTCCAGCTTGTGCTTCATCCAGCCCGGCATTTCGCATGATGTATTCTGCATATAAGTTAAGTAAACAGGGTGACAATATGCAGCCTTGACAATACTCCTTTCCTGATTTGGAACCAGTCTTTGTTTCACGTCCAGTTCTAACTGTTGCTTTTTGGCCTGCATACAGATTTCTCAAGTGGCAGGTCAGGTGGACTGGAATTCCCATCTCTTGAAGAATTTTCCACAGTTTGTGTGATTCACATGATCAAAGGCTTTGGCACAGTCAATACAGCAGAAGTAGATTTTTTTTCTGGAACTCTCTTGCTTTTTTGATGATCCAATGGATGTTGGCAATTTGATGTCTGGTTCCTCTGCCTTTTCTAAATCCAGCTTGAACATCTGGAAGTTCATGGTTCACGTACTGTTGAAGCCTGGCTTGGAGAATTTTGAGCAATTACTTTGCTAGCATGTGAGATGACTGTGATTATGTGGTAGTTTAAACATTCTTTGGCATTGCCTTTCTTTGGAATTGGAATGAAAACTGACCTTTTTCAGTCCTGTGGCCACAGCTGAGTTTTCCAAATTTGCTGGCATATTGAGTGCAGCAGTTCACAGTATCATCTTTTTTGGATTTGAAATAGCTCAGCTGGAATTCCATCACTTCCACTAGCTTTGTTCGTAGCGATGCTTCTTAAGGCCCACTTGACTTCATATTTTCTTTCAGGATGTCTTGCTCTAGGTGGGTGACCACACCATTGTGGTTATCTCCATCATGAAGATCATTTTTGTATTATTCTTATGTGTATTCTTGCCACCTCTTATTAATAGCTTCTGCTTCTGTTAGGACCATACCATTTCTGTCCTTTATTGAGCCCATCTTTGCATGAAATGTTCCCTTGGTATCTCTGATTTTCTTGAAGAGATCTCTAGTCTCTCCCATTCTATTAAGCCTTTTAGTCTGTGGTATTCCAATAGGACAGCTGGAACTGACTAATACACTGACTAATATTTGTATTAAATTATTTCCTGCCTTCCCATAACAATCCAGTTATATTTTTCCAACAAAGAATCAGGATGGCTTATTGGACAAAGGACTTTGGAGTCCAAAAATGTAAAGTTAAGGAGTCCATTGGGAAATGGAGTTTGGATCTCCTGGTTTTCATACTTCAGACAAAAAGAAAAAAATATTAACATCCTCCCACATAACACTTGTTTTATAAAGTATCTTTTTATTAGGGATGTCTACTCTAAGTACCTCCCTGCCAACATCAAGCATGGGCAAACGGCCATGGGAAGACAAAGATCAGCCACACCGCAGGAACAGCATAAACTTAGCAATGATATGGGTTCTTTGTTACATGGACTTAACTCATTGCCCTTCTGAAATTTAAATTCTTTCTGGTTGAAAGGGATGCTAAAATTCCATTTTTGGGGCCAGCCATGCTTGATGGATTGTTGGTCAAGAGGGCAGAATAAAACCTTGGCCAGCACTGATTGATAAGGTTCTGTAGGCTTAGTGGTACTGTTGTTTAAACTGATTAAGGCTGGTCATTTTCTTACTTTTCTTCCAGAAGTATTTTTTGAGATCTGCTCTGTTGCCTGGGGAATTCCATGGACAGAGGGGCCTGATGGGCTACAGTCCATGGGGTTGCAAAGAGTCGGACACAACTGAGCAGCTAACACTTTTGAGGCTCTGTGGTTAGCGCAGAGAATCAACAGCCTGAGTGTCTGCCTTCAGCCTCAAAAGAGTAGTTAAGTATAGACCACTATATGCAATTAACCATATTAATAAAGAAAATATTTTCTGATCATAATAAGTACAGAAAAGATCATAAAAGAGAGTAATGGATAACTTTACATTATAATTTGGATAGAGTCTGAACTATGGTCAGACCACACTAACATGGCGGGGACAGATATCAGGGCAATTAGTGTAAAGGCCCTGTGGCAGGAACCAGCTTAGGGTGTCTGAAAATCAGAATAAAGGATGGCATGACTGGGCTAAAGAGGGAGACTAAAGCCAAGAGGGCCACGTGGAACATGATCAGGAGAGCTGGGGATTCTTTGAGCTTTGACCAACTGTTAGGGGTTTAAGCTAAGTGAATCTAACTACAAACAGTGATCTACAGGCCAAACCAGCCTACACCCTGTTTTGTAAATAAAGTTTGATTGGGGCACAGTCAAGCCCAGTCATGTAATTATTGTCTCTGTGTATGTGTGTGCTCAGTCACTTTAGTCATGTCCAACTTGGCAACCCCATGGATTGTAGCCCGCCAGGCTCCTCTGTCCACTGGATTATTCTCAAAGGAATACTGGAATGGGTTGCCATTTCCTCCTCCAGGGGATCTTCCTGACCCTGTGATCGAACTCTTGTCTCCTGTGTCTCCTGCATTGGCAGGTGGATTCTTTACCTCTGAGCCACCTGGGAAGCTTCTTATCGTCTATGGCTCCTTTTGTGCTACAAGGGCAGAACTGAGCACTTGTGACAGACTATATGGCCCACAAGACCTAAAATACTGACTAACTGGCCCTTTGTAGAAAGAGTTTGCTGGAAGGGAAGTGGTGGATGGGGCGTGGCGGGGGCGGGGTTAATCATGAGTCTCTGCAGTCATCCAATGGAAAGATGAGGGTGACTTGGACTAGAGTGCTTGATAGCAGTACAGATGCCAGCAGGTGAACTAGAGCATGCTTTGCAAGAAGAGCTGGCACAATATCTTGAAGTTTTTCAATATGGTGGGGGAGAGGAGAGGTAAAGAGGAATCAAAATATTTCTAGCATTTTGCCTTGAGCAACTGAGTAGATAACAAAGTTCTGTACTGAGACAGGGAATTCTTAGAGAGGAGCAGCTTTGTGGAAACAGTAAGAATGAAGAGCTGTTAGAAATGTTCAATTTGAAATGCCTTTTTCTAAAGCCTCTCTGTTTTGTTTTGTTTTGTTTTTTTTTTGGTCACAGTGCAATGATTCCCAAAGCAACCCAATGACTTCTTTTCCCTCTTTGGTGCATAACACAACAAAACCCATGTGGCCAGTAGAATGGTACTTGACACTCCCCTGGACACTAAACCATAAACATGCTGAAGGCAGGAGCCATGCCTGCACTGCACCCCATTATATCTCCACAGCCAGCCCAGCACTGATATGGAGAATAAGCTCCATAAATAAAGGTTTGAAAGGGAACTGAAGAAATAGTAACCATTCACAGTGAACTTATTATGACATTAGGAACTCAGTGAGGTATTGTACATAAATTACATTATTTAGTCCTTAGAAAAATCCTGCAAGCTGGTTGCTGCTATACCAATTGTACAGATTTGGAGATGAGGTTTAGAGCAAGGGATCAAAAGCACAACTGCCTGCCCTACAGATCTGAGTCAGATAGAAATGGGTAAAGAGGAGGCAGGTATCAACTAATGGGATGTAGCAGTCAAAAGTACTGTAAGATAACTGCCTTCCTTAAGTGGGCAGTTGCTTCTTGGCTGCTACTGAAGCTTGTCCTATGAAAAAGCAATATTACTAGGTCTGACTTTCCAATCGAAGCTAAAAATCCATTTTTAAATAAATGTGAAAACTCTCAATTAAAAAAAAAGACATTGTCCTAGAGCAATCAGTAGATTCCAATCCTGGCAGGCACCTCTCATACTTTTCTCTGTGTACTAACTGCCTTTCTAGTGAGGAGAAAAGCTAATCCTTAGTAAATGTTACTGGTGAATCTGGTGTAACACACTGTCCCTGTGTGTTCAGTCAAACGTACTTTTTGTTAAAGATGCTTCTTACAATGGCTAAGGGTTTTGCTAGGCACTTGCCTTTTGTGTCTAGAACACTGTAACCATTCTCTGAGGTTTGAACATCTGCCTGATGCCTAGAGTGAAACCCCCCATCATACTGTCTGAGTGGCTAATGAATTCGTGTAGTCCTTCTAATGTGATGATGCAACATGCTGACCTTACTGTGCCAACAATTCCTACAGTTTTAGGATTGTAAGATGTTTAAAGATTTCAAATTCTTCCTTTTTTAAAAAATATTCACTTCTTGTTATTAAATCTGTTTTTTAGAGACTGGATATTATATTGGTGGTTTCAACTTAAATTAATTTCATAAAAAAAGATTAGAAATGCTATCACTGGCTTATCTTTTCCATTTTAAGCAACAACTACCACTAAAAAGTGTAATAAGGAGGGAAGTACGATGCTGAAAGTATTTAATAAATTGAATTTGGTAAAAAATTACTGGGTTCTATTATATCCCAGGATCTGTGCTAGGTCCCAGGATACAAAATGAATAAGCCATTGTCCTGCACTCCAGTTCCAGTGGGGGAAACAGATCAATAAATAATAATAGATTGAGATCCATGCTGTAATAGAAGGATTACAAAAGGCTCTGGGAACTTAGATAAAAGGATGACTAATAGTGATTTCATGTGGGCAGGGCTGGGAGAAGTTTAGGTCAAGGAATGCTCTACAGGAAAGGTTACAACTTAGCTCTAACTTTAAGGATGGCTGGAGTTTCAGAATTCAGGTGTAAGATGAGGTGCATTCTGGGTAACACAAGCAATTATCTATGAATAAGAAATGTACTATGAGTAAGATACTGTATTTAGGACTTATACTCCATTCTTCATAACAATCTAGTGAACTAACATATCTAAAAATGACCATCTTCCAGATTAATAGAGGCCCACAAAGGTTAAGTAATTTATCCAGGGCTTTATAGCTGGTCATTAGCAAAATATGTATTTTATTCCAAAGCTTGGGCTATTAAACACTATATCACCAGGTAGGATAAGAAGGATGTAGATATATACTACTTTGGTTTGAGGGTTAGAGATTAGTCTATTATGAATAAAGGTAACTTGCATTGATGTGTGCTGCAATAGACGGCACAGGTAGGGATCAACTGTGAATATTCTGATGTAAGACTTGTAAATGGGATCCATATTTTAAGCCTGCAGAGTTGAAGCTTTACTTCATAGACATCAAGGATTCTTTGGATCATTGTAAAATTCATGACCAAGAATGAGCTCATTAGATAAATTCAGGGGCTTTGAAGCAGCTCTGGAGAAATCAAACGCTAGAAAACCTGCTAACAGATTATTGAAATAATGCAGACAAAAGACAATGATGGTCCAAGCTCAGGGACTGGCGGTAAGGACAAAAAAGATAAGGATGTAAAATGACGTTGTGGAGGGAAACATCAACATGATTTCAGAATGAATTTATGGAAGGGACGAGGAGAGGTATCACTGGTGATGCTAGGGATTCTGGCTTGAATAATTGAGTAGATGTTGATGTGAAAGGTAGAGCATAAGAGAAAGGTCTAGGGATGTTCAAACTGATAACTCTAAGAAATAACTGGGAATATGGAAATTTGTCTTGAAAACATAGATTTAGGAACCACAAAAAGGGGGATATCATCTACACCCAGGCAAAGTGTGGAAATAAGAGGAAATGAAGACCTGAGACACAACAGCAACACCAGTAACAGTTACACAAGAATGTTAAGAACAAGGTTTAACCTGATACTAAGCACAAATCTTTCCAGTCCCTCTGCAATTTTAGTTAATTGTTTAAAATTAACCAAGGTACAGTAACTTCTCTTTCCTTTTTACAGATATAAGTATTTAATGGTTAGTGGGTCAGAGCATTCACTAGTACCAGGCTATCAGAGAACTGGACATATTACAGTTGGGGATCCATAATGATAATTGAGATAATTTACTTTAATCTACATAGGTGTGTATATCCTATAGGGCCTTAATAGAAAGGAACACAACTTACTTATATTCATGTAACTCATATAAAAGTATCATAAACAGATCAGTGCAAAAAGAAAGGTCCAACATAAATATTTAAACGTTTTTTAAGAAAGAAGTTACTGTGATTACTAATGTTCCAATTGTAATGGACTAAAAGAAAGTACAATGCTTTGAAAGAATTACTTTTCAAAGCACTTTATATTTCTAGGTAGGGACGAAAGCGTTAGAACAAAGCACTCTATCAAAGACAATTTGCATTCATTTTGTCTCTATAGGAGAAATAATTTATCAGTGAAGGTCAACAGAATCCAACAAGGAGGCTCTTGCCCTCTCTCCTTACCCTGGTACATGCAGAGGTTAGAACAGTCTAACTATTTAGCCTTAGAATTACTACATACTCCACCTTCCCAGCTATTCAGAAAGGCTTTGTTCATGAAAAGTTCTCACGGTTATAAAACACTAAGCAAAAAAAAACAAAACAAACTTGTTCTTCTGTGCTGTGCTGTATTACATTTCTTTTTGTTTGAGGAATTGAAAAAGCTTTACGCATAAGACCTAATGAATCTCTTGAAGACAGCTGTTTGTGGGAACTCTTCCCCATTCAATGGAGACTGGGGACAGGTAAGGGGAGAAGAGAGGCTGAGAGAAAAGAAGGGCAGACAGACACCCTCTGTCATCTAAAGTCACCAAAGAAGTTCAGGGTTGCATACATTTGTCCTCCAACTGGCCTTGTCTAGCTAAACAGTTAGTGCTTTACCCTTCCCAGCTGGTAGCTGCTGTTTCTAGAGTTTGCCATCTGTTAACACAAGGTAAGCAACAGCAAACAAAACACCAGAAGTCCAGAGGGTAGGAGATAAAGGAAGGAAGTCAAGAAAAATGAACAATTCCAGGTGCTTTTTGTGTTTAAGAAACTGTTAGATGCTGTCACATTTCTAGTAAGCACTCAATAAATATTTAGCTTCTTGCCTTTCACATAATTTATGCTATCTGATTAAAGGAAACAAAAGAATCCCTGTGAATTAAAACTGCCGGTCATGAAACAAGCCAATTTATGTATCACAGTGCAGAAGCATGAAGGAAAGGACTGGTGCAGAGCTCGGTCAAGGTCAGCTTGTATGCTCTGCTTAGTGATTGCACCAGGTATGACCCATTCCATTCACACATAACACTACTACCAAAATTGAAGAATCCAAGGAGCAAGGGATGGAAGTCGCCATTGGGACAAAGAATACAAATTATCCACCATCTTCTCTCTAGCAGAGAACTCCTCACAAATGAAGTCTCTGCCTGAGGTTTTACTTTGTTAACAGATCAGAGACTGTGATGGGGCATTAGGGAGACATTTTTTTACTCTGTGTGTGTGTGTGTGTGTGTTTAGTTGCTCAGTCGTGTCCAACTCATTTCAACCCCATGGACTGTAGCCCCATATACAGATTCCTCTGTATATGGGGATTCTCTAGGCAAGAATTCTGGAGTGGGTTGTCATGCCCTCCTTCAGGGGATCTTCTCAACCCAGGGATCAAACCCAGGTATCCCACATTGCAGGCCAATTCTTTACTGTCTGAGCCACTGGGGAAACCCAAGAATACTGGAGTGGGTAGCATATCCTTTCTCCATGGGGAACTTCCCTATGGATTGAACCAGGGTCTCCTGAATTGCAGGTGGATTCTTTACCAGCTGAGCTACCTGGGAAGCCCTTACTCTCTCTTCAGTTCAGTTCAGTTCAGTTCAGTCGCTCAGTCGTGTCCGACTCTTTGCAACCCCATGAATCGCAGCACGCCAGGCCTCCCTGTCCATCACCAACTCCCGGAGTTCACTGAGACTCACGTCCATCGAGTCGGTGATGCCATCCAGCCATCTCATCCTCTGTTGTCCCCTTCTCCTCCTGCACCCAATCCCTCCCAGCATCAGAGTCTTTTCCAATGAGTCAACTCTTCGCATGAGGTGGCCAA
>NW_011494863.1:8924185-8940342 GCF_000754665.1 Bison bison bison
ACTCTTCGCATGAGGTGGCCAAAGTACTGGACTTTCAGCTTTAGCATCATTCCTTCCAAAGAAATCCCAGGGCTGATCTCCTTCAGAATGGACTGGTTGGATCTCCTTGCAGTCCAACGGACTCTCAAGAGTCTTCTCCAACACCACAGGTCAAAAGCATTAATTCTTCAGCGCTCAGCTTTCTTCACAGTCCAACTCTCACATCCATACATGACTACTGGAAAAACCATAGCCTTGATTAGATGGACCTTTGTTGGCAAAGTAATGTCTCTGCTTTTGAATATGCTGTCTAGGTTGGTCGTAACTCTCCTTCCAAGGAGTAAGCGTCATTTAATTTCATGGCTGCAATCACCATCTGCAGTGATTTTGGAGCCCAAAAAAATAAAGTCTGACATTGTTTCCACTATTTCCCCACCTATTTCCCATGAAGTGATGGGACCAGATGCCATGATCTTAGTTTTCTGAGTTCATGGGGTTGCAAAGAGTCAGACACAACTGAGCAACTGAACTGAACTGAACTGAAGATGCAAGAAATAGAACTGAGAGGGAAAAATGGATGATTCAGGAAAGAGTATGACTGCAGAAGAAAATATCCAGGTGTCCAGGTGAGAGGGGATAAGATCCAGAACTAACACGCTCCTCTTTTACCTTGACAGGTTTAGGGAGTCTCTTCCACTGAGAAATGCATGAGATCCATGGGCAAAAATAAACACTCTAATTATAACTACAATCTCATATACATATTAGCCAGGTTAGAAGGAAATAGGAGTGTTTGAAGAGTTAAATGAGGATACTAAGTGGATTTTCCTCTTCTTATATCCTTTAATACCTGTTTTCATAATAAACAGAAATTTTTAAAAGTAACAAATCCTCAAAAAGGCTCTTTACTCAAGGTGTTCTCACAAAGTTATACAGCAAGAAAAGAGTTGACAAATATACAGTTGTTTTGATACATTAAAGACACCTGGACTATTATTTTTGACAATGCAGTGCTTTTGATGGTAAATACTATATATAACCCTATATTAATTCTTCATAGAGTTAATAAATGCCCATGTAGTTTTACTATGTGTCATACTGTTTTAAGAACTTTATAAATATCAACACATCTAATACTCAATATTTATTATGTAGGTAGCATCATTTTTCCCATAGGAGGAGTCTGCAGTACAGAGAGATTCTTGTCCAGAATCATAGAGCTAAAAAGTTGGGGAGCTGAGATTCAAACTCCAGCACTCTGATACCAGAATCCTTGCCCTGAACCTCTCTGCTGTGTTTTGAATGCTATCTCACTTCATCTTAACAAATTTTAAGAGAAATATATTATTATATACTGAACAGAGAAGAAAGGTGAGACTTTGAAAGTTAGATAACTTTCTCAGGATTATATTGTTTAAGTGGCTGTACCTGGATCTTTCTTTCTCAGCACTTAACACTATACAGGTTTTAGAAACAGAAAAGGTAAAAAGTTTACATGTCTTAACACTCAAAAATGCTGAATAAATATGATAAGTGGTATAGAAAGGAAATTTTTTAATCAAGATAATGGAACAGATTGAATGATGAAGATAATTATTTAATGATATTATATGCCTTGATTTATAAGACAGTTGCTGAGCTCAAGAACTGTACAACTTGGACACAATTTATTCCATATAAAAGCCATTTTTAAGACTTGGTATGGACAGGGATAAAAAACATATATCTAAGTTACATATATAGAAATGTACATAGGAATACATATTGTTAAAAATTATTCATGTTAATTGGAAAAAATGGGCTTTACAGACAAGCAAAAGAGGAAAAAAGGGAGGGTGAGAGGGAAGGAGGAAGAAAACCATATCTGGAAAGGATATGAGGGTTTGTTGCATGTAATTCTAGACACACATATACAGATAAATACATTTTTATATAAATGGTATCATACTATGTTTTTGTCTTTTGTTTTTTTTTCCTGTTACCTCCTTTTCTAACTAAAACCATACTGGGAGAACAGTCTTTATCAATATGCCTGTATACTCAGTTGCTCAGTTGTGTCTGACTCTTTGTGACTCCATGGACTATAGCCCACCAGGTTCCACTGTCCATGTGACTTTCCAGGCAAGAATACTGGAATGGGTTGTCATTCCCTTCTTCAGGGGATCTTCCCAACCTAGAGATCAAACCCATGTCTCTTGTGTCTCCTGCTTGACAGGCAAATTCTTTACCACTGCACCACCTAATAAGCAGGTATTAATTATTATTTTTATGATTGTGTCATATTCTATTGTTGGGATTGTACTCTAATTTGTGTAGTCTTCTTCTATTACTGGATGATTAGGTTATATATTAGTTTGATAGGGGTGTCATAACAAAACACCAGAGGCTGAGTGGCTTAAACAACACAACTTTATTTTCTCATAGTTCTGATGGCTGGCAGTCCAAGATCAAGGTGCTAGCAAAGCTGGTTTCTGGTGAGACCTTTCCTCATGGCTTACAGATAACTGCCTTCTCATTTTGTCCTTAGAAGGCCTTTTCTCTTCTATGTTAATTGGAAAAAATAGGCTTTACAGACAAGTATGTAAGACCCAGCACATTCCTGGAATAACCTTTTTCTTCTTCTTCTAAGGACACCAGTCATACCGAATTAGGGGACACACTCTTATGACCTCATTTAACCTCAATTACCTCCTTAAAGGCCCTATCTCCAAATACAGTCACAATGGGGATTAGGGTTTCAACATATGAATTTGTGGGGGAAACAATGCAGACCATTGCAGGTTGTTTCCAATTTTTTAGTAGTACAAATCATATTGATGACAAATGATACAGTGATTTTTATTCAATCATTCTTCCCCTAGGATATAATCCTAATAGCATAATTGCTAGGTCAAACAGTCTGTCATTTTAAGGCTTTTGGTATGAATTGCCAAGCTGTTTTCTGGAAACAACTTCTTTTCTTTCGAACTTCTGCCAGTAGACAATGAGAATGAAAGCACAGCCATTTTAAAGAACAATATACATGTGTAATATTCTCTTGACTGTCTATGATATGGGATGTGTGGCCCCAGATTATAACAGTTTCAGTCCCATCTGAAATCTGGAGAGAACTTCATTAGAAAGACAAAGAGTCAGAAGAGCCTGGGTTGATACATTCAAAGAGTTTCCTATAGCATCTCTGTTGGCTCTATTTTAAACTACTCTTTTTAGTTCTACACATTGCATTGAGAAGATAAAACCCAGGCCTCTCTGACAAACAGAAAAATGGTGGGACAAAAAGACTGCAGGCACATACTGGTTACTTTGGGGAAGGCTCTGAGCCTGTCTTTCCTAGCTTGCTGTAAGTTAACACACTTGAAAGGAGCCTTTTCCTACTCAGCACTGTCTCTGTAAATATTCCCTTCTGCTGTCTCCTGCAGAAGTCAGGTAACTGCAAGTTTTTGAATATCCTACAGACACTGCAGGGAATTAAGTTCAGAATCACTACTTCCTCTTCATTGCCTTTTGTCTCAAGTGTGCTGACTCTACTATTGGGAGAATAATTTACAGGGGGAGAGGAATCTCAAACTGAAATACAGAGAAGGTGGCTTCTTTCCTGCAGGGAATAGAGCCAATCCATGTATTCATGTCTCTAATATTGTTTGTGGACTAGAGGAGCAGTTCAATGAATCAGGCACCTTGAAGTTTTTAATGTAGTTTTGGTGAGTGGAAACATCATAATGGGGAAGACATCAAGAGAGGAAGAAAGACTTGGCATGAATAGGGGGAGAGCATTTAAAAGCAAATCACCAAGAGTTGATATTATTTAGTGTTTCTACCATGACATTTTACCTCAATTAAGTCAGACACACAGCAAGAATATGGAAAAGTAGAAAATTAAATAACGTGATCAATGAGCTATCATGCGAAAGCGACATATTATCAACTAGTAAGACAATAAAGTGGAATGGAAAACCTTTAGAGACCCAGATTAAGACAGCTGGGACACTAACCAGCTGTGTGGTCTCAGGAAAGTATGCAACCTCTAGGAGTTTAGTCTCCTTCCAGGACTTATGAGGATATTAATACCAAGTTAACAGAAGAGTTAACAGGCTTAAGTGAGATGACAAGCAAAATACTCAGCATAGTACACAGCATAGAGAATGCACTCATAAAACAGAGGCTTCCTTCCACTTCTGGAAAATGGAGGAGGACTATAAATTCTTCAAGAGCTTTTCAATATAGATATGGAGACAAAATGAGAACATTTAAACAAAGAGAACAGTTATGCACTAAACAGTGTGGTAGTAATCACAAGTCTGATAGAAATTCAGACAAAGGGAGAATTGAGAGTACCAAACTACTCTGCCAGTGAAAGATTCGTCAAATTGCTGGGTCTTACATACTAGGTATCTGGGATAAGTAACAGAGAAGCTAACTGAGGAAAGATGTTGAAAGGGGGTGTCTGGGTTAGGGGATGCTCGAGCAGACACAATAAATAATAAATAATGGTAGGGGTACAGAATAAAATTAAGCAAAAGTGGGCTTCTCTGGTGGCTCAGACAGTAAAAAATCTGCTTGCAATGTGGGAGACCTGGGTTCGATCCCTGGGTTGGGAAGATCCCCTGGAGAATGGAATGGCTAACCCCTCCAGTATTCTTGCCTGGAGAATTCCATGAACAGAGGAGGCTGGCAGGCTACAGTCCATGAGGTCGCAAAGAGTCAGACACAACTAAAAGACTAACACTTTCACTTTTAAGCAAAAGTGACAAATAAAACCCTTCATTGACCTACATTTTATGTAAAAAGCAATTCATTCTCATAATAGATACATTAAAATATAGCTAGGATGACTAAGAAGGATTATACAATGAGTATCTACTGAATAAATACTAATAGTTAATAGTACTGGTTTGTTATAATTCATTTTGCAAATTAAGAAAAAGATCCATGAATAAAAACCAATTGGTCCTATTTTCCAAAAAAGAAATGACCCCCATTATTAATTTGCACAACTATTAGGTGATGGTATTATAATCACTCCGGTTTGCTTAACCTGATCTTATGACTTTCCCTTCAGTATTGCAACAGCTAACAACTGGCAGGAGAGCATTGCTGGTCTTCATTTGGCTTGTCTAAATTCTATGGCTTTCATTTCCTACCTATACTTATGACTGATAATTATTTTAATTCATTTTTTTAAAGAAAGAAAACAATGAAATAATTTATTTTAGTGGTAAAGAATATGAGAATATGAGATTATAATATTATAATACCCATCAGAAACTTTCTAAAATGTTCAGGTAGAGGCAACTTAAAAAGTCCTTTCTGGAAGACAAAGCTGGAGGCATAACAGGCATAACCCTTACAGGCTTCAGATTGTACTATAAAGCTACAATAATCGAAACAGTGTGAGACTGGCATTAAAAGAGACACATAGATCAATGGAACAGAATAGAGAGCCCAGAAATAAATCCACACATCTATGGTCAATTAATCTATAAATATATAATGGAGAAAAGACAGTTTCTTCATCTAGCTAGATAGTTATATGTAAATCAATGAAGTTAGAACACTCTCTCACATCATATACAAAAATAAACTCAAAATGGCTTAAAGACCTAAATATAAGACATGACACCCTAAAACTCCTAGAAGAGAACACAGGCAAAACATTCTCTGACATCAGTTCAGTTCACTCACTCAGTCGTGTCTGACTGTTTGCGACCCCATGAACCGCAGCACGCCAGGCCTCCCTGTCCATCACCAACTCCCGGAGTCTACCCAAACCCATGTCCATTGAGTCGGTGATGCCATCCAACCATCTCATCCTCTGTCGTCCCTTTCTCGTCCTGCCCTCAATCTTTCCCAGCATCAGGGTCTTTTCAAATGAGTCAGCTCTTCACATCAGGTGGCCAAATTTTCCTAGAACAGTCCACCAAGGCAAAAGAAATAAGAACAAAAATAAACAAATGGGACCTAACTAAAATTAAAAGCTTTTGCACAGCAAAGGAAATCATAAATAAAATGAAAAAGCAGCCTATGTAACAGGATAAATATTTGGAAATGATGCAACTCAAGGGGTGCAACTCATACAGCACAATATCAGAAAACAAACAACCCAATGCAGAAGATTTAATAGACATTTTTCCAAAGAAGACACAGATGACTGACAGGCACATGAAAAGATGCTCAACATCACGAATTATTTGGGAAACGAAAATCAAAACTACAATGAGTTATTACCTCACGCCGGTTAGAATGGTCATCATCAAAAAATCTACGAACAATAAATGCTGGAGAAGGTGTGGGGAAAAGGGAAGCTTCCTGTATCGTTGGTAGGAATGTTAACTGGTACAGCCACTATGGAGAACTCTATGGAGGTTCCTTAAAAATCTAAAAATAGAACTATTATATAACAATCCCATTCCTGGGTTTATATCTGGAAAAGATGAACTCTAATTCAAAAAGATACATACATCTGACTGTTTACAGCAGCACTATTTACAATACCCAAGACATGGAAACAACCCAAGTGCCCACTGATAGATGACTGACTTAAGAAAATATTGCGCACACACACACACACACACACACACACACACACACACACACAATGGAATATTAGCCATAAAAGAAACACTGCCATTGGCAGCATCATGGCTGGACCTAGAGAATATTACTCTCAGTGAAGTAAGACAGAGAAAGGTAAATAATTATATCACTTATATGTGGAATCAAAAAAATACAAATGAATTTATACACAAAATAAAAACATACTGAAAAACACAGAAAACAAACTTATGGTTACCAAAAGGGGAAGGCAGGGGGCAGGGATAAACTAGGAGTATCGTATTAACAGATAGAAACTACTATATAAAAGAGGCTTCTCTAGTGGCAAAGAACCCACTTGCCAATGCAGGAGATGTAAGAGATACAGATTCGATCCCTGAGGGGGAAGATCCCTGGAAGAGGAAATGGCAACCCACTCCAGTATTCTTGCCTGGAGAATCCCGTGGACAGAGGAGCCTGGTGGGTTACAGTCCATGGGGTCTCAAAGAGTTGGAGATGAGTGAAGTGACTTGGCACGCACACACACATTACTATAGCTAGGCCCTGAGCGACTGAGCATGCACACACACACACACACACACACACAGAGATACATATACATACATAACTGAATCACTTGGCTGTATACCTGAAACTAACACAACATTATAAATCAACCATATCTCAATAAAAGAGAAAGGTCCTGAGTCTGTCACTGGAGCTTTCACACTAGGAAACTAGGAAAAGCAAAACAAATAAAACCAAAGAACACAAAACAAAAACAAAAAAGTTATTTTTGTTTGCTTCTTGTCTTATTAGCCAAGCAATACATATTCATTGGAAAAAAACCTAGGAAACCTTATCAACAAAAATTCAAAAATAAAATTCATTTACACTTCTACCACCTAAACACATTTTGCATTTTTATATTTCCTTCATGTCTCTTTTCCTATGCATATGTGAATATATTTTCAACACAGTGTTTTTAAATCTAGATTTTCACTAAATACACTCTAAATATATTTCCACATCATTAAAATTTTTTATCTATAATGTTGTTGAAAATGTTTATAGCACAGGCCTTCTGTAATTTCTTTCCCCGTATTTTCACTATATTCCAACCAGTCAAGGCAATTTTATGCAGCTTTACTTTTTATAGCTGTATGTTATAAATTTAAATATTATGTTAATATGCATTTTGGAGCCATCTGCAATTCTATTCCTTTTCTTAGATTTTATTTCTCCCTCTTTTCCTCCCCTTCTTACTTCACTTCCCTTGTCTTCCTTTGTCTCCTTGGAGGCTAAAGGGAAAAAAAGCCAGGTCCATAAATAACTGTAATCACTACCACAGGCAAATAAAAGGACTCTGGATTTCAAAAGAGAATTCCTTCATCAGCTTGCAAATATGCCTACACATCTGAAGGCAAAGACCCTTCTGAAAATAAGAGGCAATATTTTTTTCTCTTTTCACAGTTCAAAAAACAAAAATCAAGAATGGACAGGATGCCTGCTCATGTCATACAGCTGGTTGGTGGCTGAACAAAGATTAAACCCAGGATTTCTGAATCCCAGTTTTGTGTTTTCACACTGTGGCACACAGCCCTACTCTAAAAAAAATTGTAGCTGGGATATGTGAACTTTGTATCAAGACAAAGACTGTAAGAAGAGAGTACTTTTCAAGTGAAAGAATTCTCTGATTTTGTGAGGAATTCTACTGACCTGATATACAACAGTAAAATCTGTTCTGAGAAATGGGAGGGAATGAAAAGGACAATCCTGCATCCATTCATTTAATGTTTTTCGATCAAGCAGAGCTATGTCCATGTGTGCATGTGTCATAGTTGCTTCGGTTGTGTCTGACTCTTCTCGACCCTATGGACTGTAGTCCGCCAGGCTCCTCTGTCCATGGGATACTCCAGGTAAAATACTGGAGTGGGCTGCCATGTCCTCTTCCAGGGGATCTTCTCAACCCGGGATCAAACCCATGTCTCTTATGTCTCCTGCATTGGCAGGCATGTTCTTTACCACTAGCACCATCTGGGAAGTCCCAGCTACATTCATACTTTGATTAAAACATCACACATATGGCAAACTGGCTTCCCCAAGGGGAACTCTAGAAAGTGACTTCCTGAAGGCACAAGAGTAAATATTCTGTAGGAAAGAGAATGCTCCTGCCCTGAGGGTCTACTTCGATAGGTTCAAAATGTTGAGTGGGAAGAATCCTTGAATATAATCTAATACAGCCCCTTATAAAACCTAGGAAACCTCTTAATAATACCTCTGTCTGTCAATTACTCACCTTGTGCTTGAACATCAGCACTTATGGAGGATACAGACTCTGGGCTGAAGCAAAGAAAAAGTAAAGTCAATACTTTTATTCATTGGACTATCTAATTAGTCCTGCATATACTATGCTGTATGCCTTTTTATTTGTATGACTTGTATTTAATGACCTTTTTGCTAAACTGAATGGCAACATCACATACACACACATACACAGTGAAATAGAAAAATAACAAAAAGCCAATATTGTTTTATTACCTTGGGAAGCATTTATTACGACACAGGATGGATGGCAAATGTGAAGGACACTCAGAGGGTCATAAACATATTACAACTGGAAGGGTCATTCTTATAGATAAACTAGCACCAAGACTTTCCTTTTACTTAAAAAGAAATAAAGTTTAAGAGATTTGCTAGGCTCTTATAGGTCTCTGCCTCAGTGGCATTTGACTACATAGAGAGAGAGAGAGAGAGTTTACAGATTATTTAATACAGAGGTTGGAGTACTGATAATCACAGCTCAAAGAAGGAAAAACACCAAAGACAGGTGGATCAGGATCAATACTCTCATTAAATACTCAGTTACCTTTCCCCTCTGGATTTATGTTTTCCCTCACTTTCTCAGTGATGTTTTTCTGTATTAAATACAGAAAGAATAATCAGGAAAGAGTTCCTTGACTGTAGCTGAAATCAATGTATCTAACATGTTTTCCAATACTTACTGTGCATGTGTATGTGGCCTCATTATATTCACACACCAGGAAAGGTTCAAAGGGGAAAAAAAACTGTAGGAAGCCATTCATAATTTTCTCTTCAGGATTTAACAGTCATTCTTACCTCAGTCTTACACTGTTTTCTAATACATCCCAAGTGATAAAGTTAGTATATTAAAATTCAAAACACAGCAAATTATTCATGCTGCAAAGTGATTATTTGATTTTGTTTTGCTTTATTTTAAAAATTCATAGTCTGCACTATATCACTATATATATAGCTATTCCATGTAAAGGGGTCACCATATATATAGTGATATTCCATGTCACTATGACATTCCTTTTGAAAAGGCAGGTTACAATGCCTCTCCTCCACTTTCAGATGAATAAATTCAATCTTTAATCATCATGAATTTACTCATTTCCTTCATTTATGTTCCTTGACAGATGTTTCTCAATTTCCTTGTATAGATTTTCACATGTTTGATATCCAGTTTCAAATGTTCTTATGTTCTGATAAAGGCTCTGAGTCTCTCAGCATAATTTTAGTGCCTAAATGCTTACTGAGTACGTTTGGGATTCAGTCTTACTTATCTTTCTATGTTCCCCACTCTTTACTCCTCCACACATATACATTAGAAGAATACATCGTAGGTGTCAGATTTATTTTTAAACATGATTTTCCTTTGTATTAAAATTATGGCTGTAAATTCAAAGAATACTCATTTGCATTTGGTTTGAAGAGTATATTAAAGTTCTGTTTTAATTCAAAATGTTCTAATACATCCCTACTTTCTAATTACACAGGTTAACCAGATGATTTCATGAAGAGAAAACTTTAATTCTGGTTAGTAACTTACATAAGAAATAAGATCTTAAGTTAGCTTAAGATATCAATTAGATGGGTTTGGTCAGGTAGTGTTAAAATATATGATCAAAGGTAAGTATTACTAGGTGTAACACAAAGCAACAGGAAATAGTCACTAAAAAGTCTTTGAAATTCTGTTTTTATTTCTTTAGTAAAGATCAAATACAGTTCAGTTAAAATAAGACTCTGTATCTTGATGACAAAGGTTAAGGTATTCCTTTCTTTTTTTTGGAGGCTATGTCCTTTGGTGGCTGAATAGGAAAGCCATCCCATTACAACTGTTAACTCTTATTTTACTGATAACTCTTGTTTATAGATCTATCTCCTTAAGTACTTTATAAGCCTTTTGAGAATAAGAACCCAATCTTTATCCCATATACCTAGTATAAAGACAAATACTTAGGAACCATTCAGAAAATCATTTGTTAGCTGGTTGAACATTTTTCTGTCTTAGTTTCCTCAACTACAGGAGTAGGAAAGGGGTACAACAGTACCCACAGCCGAGGTGTTATATTTGCAAAGTGTTCAGAACCTCACAGGGCACACAACAGGTGCTCATTCAGTACTGCTCCCCTTCACAACTCAAAGTCGGACACGACTGAGCGACTTCACTTTCCACTTTCATGCACTGGAGAAGGAAACGGCAACCCACTCCAGTGTTCTTGCCTGGAGAATCCCAGGGACGGGGGAGCCTGGTGGGCTGCCCTCTATGGGGTCACATAGAGTCGGACATGACTGAAGTGACTTAGCAGCAGCAGCAGCATGCTCTCTCATCATATACACCTTATTTGAGCTCTTCAGTGAAAATGAATCACATGGTGTTAAGCTTGGAGTTTTGTCTAATTCAAATAAACACTGTGAACTAAAACCACTAGAGGCTGATGAAAGTAAGATGATGAATATCCAAGTGAAAATTTAAAAAAAATTAATTTTTAAAGAAATTAGATATTTGGGCACACATAATATTAATTAGATCATTGGGTTCTCAAACAATTTTGTGAAAGGATCTTTTTCTCAAAACTTTAGGATGACATTCAGTGGGTATCTGTGTTTGTGTGTGTATGAGTGTGTGCTTAGAAAGCCAGAATGACCCCATCCTCCCAGCCTTTCCTTTATGTCTCTGGCTCACCAGGGACATTGTGGTTGTCCATAGAAGCCAATTTGGAGCCTCTGATCCCGAGAGAGCAGAACTTCTATCTTTCAGAAGCCCTGTAAAGTCACTCTGGACAGTTAATTATTTGGATTTGTGGATGATTTAGAAATTTGGATGACCAAATTTTTCTTTTAAAAATATTCACCACAGTTTACTAGATAAATAAGTAAATTTTATTTTAGTAAATTTGGAAATCATAAAAAACCAACAAAGAAATTTCTCATAAAGTTCAGTTCAGTTGCTCAGTCGTGTCTGGCTCTTTGCGACCACATGGACTGCAGCACGCCAGGCCTCCCTGTCCATCACTAACTGCCAGAGCTTACTCAAACTCATATCCATCGAGTTGGTAATGCCATCCAATCATTTCATCTTCTGTTGTCCCCTTCTCCTCCTGCCCTCAATCTTTCTCAGCATCAGGGTCTTTTCAAATGAGTCAGTTCTTCACATCAGGTGGCCAAAATATTGGTGTTTCAGCTTCACCATCAGTCCTTCCAATGAATATTCAGGACTGATTTCCTTTAGGATTGACTGGTTGGGTTTCCTTGCAGTCTAAGGGATTCTCAAGAGTCTTCAACATCACAGTTCAAAAGCATCAATTCTTCGGCGCTCAGCTTTCTTTATAGTCCAACTCTCACATCTATACATGACCACTGGAAAGACCATAGCTTTGACTAGACGAACCTTTGTTCACAAAGTAATGTCTCTGCTTTTTAATATGCTGTCTAGGTTGGTTATAACTTTTCTTCTAAGGAGCAAGTGTCTTTTAATTTCATGGCTGCAATCACCATCTGCAGTTACTAGTGTGCTAAGTTGATTCACCTGGGTGGTCAGACTTTTTGCAACCCTATGGGCTGTGCCTGCTAAGCTCGTCTGTCCACAGAAGATTTCCTAGGCAAGAATACTGGAGTGGGTTGCCATGCCCACCTCCAGGGGATCTTCCCAACCCAGGGATCTAACCCACACCTCTTTATGTCTCTTGCATTCGCAGGTAGACTCTTTACCACTAGCGCCTCCTGGGAAGCCCCAAAGTTACTACCGAAATCTAATTCCTGTTACTATTTTGATTTGCACTTACAAAATATATACATGTTTATGGAATTTTTTCTCTTTTCACAAAACTGATGTTAAATTCCATCTTTTGATTTTTGAACTCTTTTTTTCTTCTAATTTAAAAGAGGTATCTTACATGTTTTCCTAAGTCACTGAACCTTTTCCTACAACATATTGCTTAGAGAGTTTCATTACATTCAACAGTTGGCAAAGGCCACAAATAATTTATCAAATATATCTCATCTATATACAGGGACAGGCAAATCAAGGTTTCAACCTTTTTTCATCCAAACTTACTCTTTTCAAAACTCCAACTATTCAGTACAAGCAAAAAACTGAAACAAAAGAAGTTTTAAGTTGCATGAATTTAGAACCGTGGAAACTATAAGAGCACAGGAATATGCTCTTCATAGTATTAAATTCTGGAATTTGTACTGCTCAGTCCTTTTCACATTTGAGGATTTTTTCCAGAAATGAAATTCTTGTAAAACTGCTCTCTGAATCTCTTTAGAGAAAAAGAAAATTTCACAGTTTACAGAATTGTGAAAAACACAGCATACAAGGTTTTCTGGGGTTTTTATTGCTTCAAAAAAGTAGAAAGGAAAACTAGAGAATATTCTTTTATTAAAATATATTTAATACCTATTCAGGTATTTGTTTTAAAGAGAGAATCCCAGATTATGTTGTCAAATACACGTAACTCACAAATGATCTCCTAAGAGTTATTAAAACAAAAACTCCAAATGGTTTTAGGACTGGTGTTCATTCAACCCTTTGTTTTCATTCCTCACTGAAGAAACTATGGTTATGTGGACTTTGTTCTCGAGTGTCAACTTTAACAGAGTGTTACTATCCTTACTTTGCAAGAATTGGGTCTCGATTAATATTTAACAATAATAATAACATTAAAATATATTTGGCCTTTCTTTATTTAGTTTTCAGGAGCACAATCAAGTTTCCACTGCAAGAAGGAAGAGGTTTAGCTCATTAGGTAATATGACATTGGAGTCAGGAAGACTTGAGTTCAGAATCTAGCTCCATCTGTTATTAGTTAATCTTCAGTATTAAATTACTTTACATCAATAAACCTTAGTTGAGGGATGAATAAAATAGGGATACTATTACCTTCTCCAAAGCGTGTTTTTGTATGCATGCAACAACTTTGGGGCAATGCTTGGCATCTAGGAAGTGCAATAAAACAAACATAAACCAACAAGGCAACAACAACTAACATTAAAGTCAATTGTGTTTGGAAAGCAATTTCTTAGTGTTTTTTTTTAACCTGAATTTTGTTCATAAAGTAGATTAATGTGCCTCATAACCTCTATTTATTAAACTAAACACTATATTTGGCTTAGCAAATGAAACATTTATCTTCAGAGAAGAAAGATAGGATTGAATACTATGAGGATTCAAAACCATCCTCATCAACATGTGTGTTAACAATTCAGGCCAATTAGCTAGAAGCCGCTGTGGTTACTTCACAAAAACAAAGACTTGTGCTGAAAACAGCAGTGCTATTTATGAATTCCATCTAAGTGTTACATGTGCTAATATTCTATTAAATGTGGCCCCTTTTCCTTATAAAAAACAGAAGTTTTACTTTTGGACAGGGACCAGGGATAACAATTGGAAGTCTATGAATGCTTTCTATTTTGGGGACCTTCAAATAGGCTTTTGTGGCATTGGTGATGATGGTAATGATACACATGTGGAAACTTTTCATCCCCCATCCCTCTAAAAACCCTGCCCAAAGTTCCTTCCATATACAGAGACACACCCACTGACTATATATGAAAGGAAGGACTCAGTGAGGATAACCAAGTGGCCTATATTTCCTTAGCACCTGAGTTAGGACTTAGAGTGCAGGTCAGATCATGTCATAGTTCTTGGGCTCTGATTCACATTACTGATGGACCCTTTGGTTCTGTGGGGCCACATCTCATACAACAAAAGAATTCTGAAGAAAGGAAATCTGGATTTGCATCTCATAGCTTCTCTCAGTGGTGAGGTTAGGCTGGACACAGGTAGACAATCTGAACTTTATCCTGACAATGATTATAAATGATATAACATAAAATAATGTAACATAATATAATACAATGTAACATAATATATACTATCTTCTCTTACTATCTTACATGCTTGTGAAAATTTAAAGTATGAAAAGTCCTTTGTAACTTATAAAATAAAGTGTTAAATACATATTAGTTATTGTGAAAATGCCTTTGCTTACTAATTATGTAAGAGATAAAGCAAATAATTGACGGAGCAGGGAGGAAACACTTTAAGCTACAAACTGTCCGGTTGAAATGTCACTGTGACTGCCCCCAAACCAGATAAACAGCATTAGATTTCATATAGATAGTTCATTTTTAGCAAATGCTCACCTACTGGGTTAAACTCATTTCAGCTTCCATATTAATGAAAACTGAATGTTTCTCTAAAGAACAAAAACAAAACTTAACTGGGAAACAACTAGTGGAATGAAACTAGTGTAGTGGAATGAAAGCCGCTTCTCAAGTTGGCACAGTGGTAAAGAATCTATCTGCCTGCCAATGCAGGAGACGCAGGTTTGATTCCTGGGTCAAGAAGATCCCCTGGAGAAGGGAGTGGCAACCCACTCCAGTATTTTGGCCTGAGAAATCCCATGGACAGAGAAGCCTGGCAGGCTACAGTCCACGGGGTCACAAAGAGTTGGACATGACGGAGCACCTGAGCATGTACACACAATCTAGATTTAGTACATAATCCTCACCTGAAGTAGGAATGAGCCTTCATAGTGAAAGGGAAAGTGGCTCAGTTGTGTCCGACTCTTTGCGACCCCATGGTTTGTAGCCTACCAGTCTCCTCTGTTCATGGGATTCTCCAAGCAAGAATACTGGAGTGGGTAGCTGTTCCTTTCTCCAGGGGGTCTTCCCAATCTAGGCATCGAACCCAGGTCTCCTGCAGGCAGACTGCAGGCAGAATTTTTACCATACTGTGGAACAAACCAATCACTATGTGTCTACCAAACCTTAGTAGAATTTATGACCAAAAGATAACAAGATCTAAACAAAAAGATGGACCACAGCCTTGTCTAACTCAATGAAACTAACAATGAGATCTGACAGAATGTGGTCCACTGGAGAAGGGAATGGCAAATCACTTCAGTATTCTTGCCTTGAGAACCCCATGAACAGTATGAAAAGGCAAAAAGATAGGACACTGAAAGATGAACTCCCCAGGACGGTAGGTGCCCAACATGCTACTAGAGATCAGTGGAGAAATAACTCCAGAAAGAATGAAGGGATGGAGCCAAAGCAAAAACAACACCCAGCTGGGAATGATGGGACTGGTGATGGAAGCAGGGTTTGATGCTGTAAAGAGCAATATTGCATCAGATCAGATCAGTCCCTCAGTCGTATCTGACTCTTTGTGACCCCATGAATCTCAGCACGCCAGGCCACCCTGTCCATCACCAACTCCCGGAGTTCACTCAAACTCACGTCCATTGAGTCAGTGATGCCATCCAGCCATCTCATCCTCTGTCATTCCCTTCTCCTCCTGCCCCCAATCCCTCCCAGCATCAGAGTCTTTT
>NW_011494863.1:8940922-8941447 GCF_000754665.1 Bison bison bison
ACTACTGTGGGCAGGAATCCCTTAGAAGAAATGGAGTAGCCATCACAGTCAACAAGAGTCCAAAATGCAGTACTTGGATGCAATCTCAAAAACAACACAATGATCTCTGTTTGTTTCCAAGGCAAACCATTCAATATCACGGTAATCCAAGTCTATGCCCTGACCAGTAACACTGAAGAAGCTGAAGTTGAACAGTTCTATGAAGACCTACAAGAACCTTCTAGAACTTACACCCCAAAAAAATGTTCTTTTCATTACAGTGGACTGGAATGCAAAAGTAGTCAAGAAACATCTGGAGTAAGAGGCAAATTTGGCCTTGGAGTACAAAATGAAGCAGGGCAAAGGATAACAGAGTTCTGACAAGAGAACGCACTGGTCATAGCAAACACCCTCTTCCAACAACACAAGAGAAGACTCTACACATGGACATCACCAGATGGTCAACACCGAAATCAGATTGATTATATTCTTTGCAGCCAAAGATGAAGAAGCTCTATACAGTCAGCAAAAACAAGACCAGGAGTT
>NW_011494863.1:8942016-8943055 GCF_000754665.1 Bison bison bison
GATCAGTGCAAAGAAATAGAGGAAAACAATAGAATGGGAAAGACTAGAGATCTCTTCAAGAAAATTAGAGATACCAAGGGAACATTTCATGTAAAGATGGGAACAATAAAGGACAGAAATGGTATGGACCTAACAGAAGCAGAAGATATTAAGAAGAGGTGGCAAGAATACACAGAAGAATTGTACAAAAAAGAGCTTCATGACCCATATAATCATGATGGTGATTATCTCTCACCTAGATTATCTCTCACAATGATCTCTCACCTAGAGTCAGACATCCTGGAATGTGAAGTCAAGTGGGCCTTAGGAAGCATCACTATGAACAAAGCTAGTGGAGGTGATGGAATTCCAGTTGATCTATTTCAAATCCTGAAAGATGATGCTATGAAAGTGTTGCACTCAATATGCCAGCAAATTTGGAAAACTCAGCAGTGGCCATAGGACTGGAAAAGGTCAGTTTTCATTCCAATCCAAAAGAAAGGCAATGACAGAGAATGATTAAAGTACTGCAAAATTGCACTCATCTCACACGCTAGTAAATTGATGCTTAAAATTCTCCAAGCCTGGCTTCAGCAATACATGAACTGTGAACTTCCAGATGTTCAAGCTGGTTGTAGAAAAGGCAGAGGAATCAGAGATCAAATTGTCAACATCCACTGGATCATGGATAAAGCAAGAGAGTTCCAGAAAAACATTTATTTCTGCTTTACTGACTATGCCAAGGCCTTTGACTGTGTGGATCACAATCAACTGTGGAAAATTCTGAAAGAAATCGGAATACCAGACCACCTGACCTGCCTCTTGAGAAACCTGTATGCAGGTCAGGAAGCAACAGTTAGAACTGGACATGGAACAACAGACTGGTTCCAAACAGGAAAAGGAGTACGTCGAGGGTGTATATTGTCACCCTGCTTATTTAACTTCTCTGCAGAATACATCATGAGAAACACTGGGCTGGAGGACGCACAAGCTGGAATCAAGATTGCTGGGAGAAATATCAATAACCTCAGATATGCAGATGACATCACCCTTATGGCAG
>NW_011494863.1:8943155-8943542 GCF_000754665.1 Bison bison bison
ATTGCTGAAGGCTGGCTTGGAGAATTTTAAGCATTACTTTACTAGCGTGTGAGATGAGTGCAATTGTGCTTGATTCATGGACCTATCATTCTAGGTTACTATGCAATATTATGTAGTAATATATTACTATATTACTATGCAATATTGCATAGTAACCTAGAATGATAGGTTCATGAATCAACACAAATTGGAAGTGGTCAAACAGGAGATGACAAGAGTGAACATCGACATTCTAGGAATAGTGAACTAAGATGGACTGGAATGGGTGAATTTAACTCAGATGACCATTATATTTACTACTGTGGGCAGGAATCCCTTAGAAGAAATGGAGTAGCCATCACAGTCAACAAGAGTCCAAAATGCAGTACTTGGATGCAATCTCAAAAA
>NW_011494863.1:8943642-8947449 GCF_000754665.1 Bison bison bison
ACAAGCTGGAATCAAGATTGCTGGGAGAAATATCAATAACCTCAGATATGCAGATGACACCACCCTTATGGCAGAAGGTGAAGAAGAACTAAAGAGCTTCTTGATGAAAGTGAAAGAGGAGAGTGAATAAGTTGGCTTAAAGCCCAACATTCAGAAAACTAAGATCATGGCATCTGGTCCCATCACTTCATGGGAAATAGATGGGGAAACAGTGGAAACAGTGTCAGACTTTATTTTTCTGGGCTCCAAAATCACTGCAGATGGTGACTGCAGCCATGAAATAAAAAGACACTTACTCCTTGGAAGGAAAGTTATGACCAACCTAGATAGCATATTAAAAAGCAGAGTCATTACTTTGCCAACAAAGGCCCATCTAGTCAAGTCTATGGTTTTTCCAGCGGTCACGTATGGATGTGAGAGTTGGACTATAAAGAAAGCCGAGCACCAAAGAATTGATGCTTTTGAACTGCAGTGTTGGAGAAGACCTTTGAGAGTCCCTTGGACTGCAAGGAGATCCAACCAGTCCATCCTAAAGGAGATCAGTCCTGGGTGTTCATTGGAAGGACTGATGTTGAAGCTGAAACTCCAATACTTTGGCCACCTGATGAGAAGAGCTGACTCATTTGAAAAGACCCTGATGCTGGGAAAGATTGAGGGCAGGAGGAGAAGGGGATGACAGAGGATGAGACAGTTGGATGGCATCACCGACCCATGGACATGGGTTTGGGTGAACTTCAGGAGTAGGTGATGGACAAGGAGGCCTGGCATGCTGCGGTTCATGGGGTCACAAAGAGTCAGACAGGACTGAGCCACTGAACTGAACTGAAACAAAAAGAACAAAGAATGTCCTTATCATCTCCTATACAAAGGGACTATAACTCGCCAGGCTCCTCTGTCCATGGGATTCTCCAGGCAAGAATACTGGAATGGGTTGCCATGCCCTCCTCCAGGGGATCTCTCCAACCCAGGTATCAAACCCAGGTCTCCCGCATTGCAGATAGATTCTTTGCCATCTGAGCCACCAAGAAAGCCCAAGAATACTTGAGTGGGTACCCCATCCCTTCTCCAGGGGATCTTCCAATCTCAGGAATTGAACCAGGGTCTCCTGCATTGCAGGTGGATTCTTTACCATCTGAGGTACCAGGGAAGCCCATAATAAATACATAGTAGGTACTCAAAGAATTTAGTTCTTTTCTGGATAATTTTGAAAAATAAGTTGTAAAAGTAAGTTTTCTTTTTATACTTTTATATCCTGACCATTTTAGATATTTTTGTTTTAAGAGGGTAAAGACTATTCCATTTGTTGCTGGAATAAACTGGTTTACTTGAATTATAAAGGAAACTCGATAACGACGGATGTCCTCAATTCTTTTAAAGAACAGAACTGAGTCAGCATCGAGTCTGAAAAAAAATTCAGATTGACCCAACGGAAAGTGCTCTTTTGCAAAATGACTATCTCCTAAACAAAATGCTTTTCTACTATTTCATCAGCTATTCTCTGTCATAAAGATCCTCTTGTTAGGAAAACAACATTTGAGGACATCAAGAATGTGGTTAGCGATGGCACTATGTGAACCAGGAATGGATCAATGCCACTTACATTACAGTTGACTATACAGTCAAAGATCAATGTTTCAAAGCAAGTGGATGATATAAAATAAATTTGGACAGTTAATGTTTTCAAACCATACAAATGTCCGTGGAAGTACAGTAAGCAAATGGCCAGTGACTAGCAGACCACCCTACCTGCCTACTGAGACATGTATATGAGGGTCAAAAAGCAACAGTTAGAATTGGACATGGAACTGACTGGTTCAAAACTGGGAATGGAGTATGTCAAGGCTGTATATTGTCATCCTGCTCATTTAACGTATATGCAAAGTACATCACGAGAAATGCTGGACTGGATGAAGCACAAGCTAGAATCAAGATTGCTGGGAGAAGAATCAGTAACCTCAGGTATGAAGATGACACCACCTTTATGGCAGAATGCAAAGAAGTAAAGAGCCTCTTGATGAAAGTGAAAGAGGAGAGTGAAAAAGTCAGGTTAAAACTCAACATTCATAAAACGAAGATTAATGTATCCGGTCCCATCATTTCATGGAAAATAGATGGGGAAACAATGACAGACTTTATATTGGGGGGCTCCAAAATCACTGCAAATGGTGACTGCAGCCATGAAATTAAAAGACGCTTGCTCCTTGGAAGAAAAGCTATGACCAACCTAGACAGCATATTAAAAAGCAGAGACATTGCTTTGCTGACAACGGTCTGTATAGTCAAAGTTTTGGTTTTTCCAGTAGTCTCGTATGGATGTGAGTGTTGAACCACAAAGAAAGCTGAGTGCTAAAGAATTGATGCTTTTGAACTGTGTTGTTGGAGAAGACTCTTGAGAGGCCCTTGGATTGCAAGAAGATCAAACCAGTCAGTTCTAAAGGAAATCAATCCTGAATATTCACTGGAAGGACTGACACTGAAGCTGAAACTCCAATGCTTTGGCTACCTGATGAGAAGAGCCAACTCACTGGAAAATACCCTGATGCTGGAATGATAGAAGGCAGGAGGAGAAGGGGATGACAGAGAATGAGATGGTTGGATGGCATCACCACCTCCACAGACATGAGTTTGAGCAAGCTCTAGGAGTTGGTGATGGACAGGTAAGCCTGGTGTGCTGCAGTCCATGGGGTCGCAAAAAGTCAGACATGACTGAGTGACTGAACTGAACTGAGCTAGAAATATTAATCTTGTCTCTTTACTACCATCAGGTGGTCTTGGCTAAGTCATTTAGGTTTGATTTCAAAAAATGTAAACAGAGTGAAAAATGTTAAAATATAAAATCACACACCATACTTAAAAAAGACTGGACACTGGCTTCTCTGGTGGCTC
Source organism: Bison bison bison (assembly GCF_000754665.1). NCBI lineage: Eukaryota > Metazoa > Chordata > Mammalia > Artiodactyla > Bovidae > Bison > Bison bison. The sequence continues at coordinate 8,946,529 of NW_011494863.1, forward strand.
AGTGGTAAAGAACCTGCCTGCCAATGTAGGAGACACAAGTTCCATCCCTGGTCAGGTAAGATCCCACATGCGACGGAACAGCTAAGCCAGTGCACCACAACTATTGAGCCTGTGCTACTGAGCCCACATGCCACAACTACTTAAGCATACGATCCCTAGATCCTGTCTTCCACAAGAGAAGCCACCACAGTGAGAAACCTGCTCACTGCAACTAGAGAGTAGCCCCTACTCTTCATAACTAGGAAAAAATGTCCCCCTGGCAAAGACCCTGCACACCAAAAATAAATAAAATTAAAAAAAAAGAAGATTGGACAATATGTGTAGCTACACCTGTCCAGATGAGAGCATTCATGTGAATCAGGCATGTTTAAGCATGCTTTTTGAGACTGGGCTCTTTTCAATCCATAGAATAAAAAAACCTGAAGGTTGCACAGTGGTGGAAGAATCAATTTCCCTTGTAGCAGGCTATTTTCCTCTCTTGTTTCAGAGTGTGGCACTGCACCCTGAGGAGCCTCAAATGTGGACAGTCTAGCTAAGAAGAGAGCTGCTGCTGCTAAGTCACTTCAGTCGTGTCCGACTCTGTGCGACCCCATAGATGGCGCCCACCAGGCTCCCCCGTCCCTGGGATTCTCCAGGCAAGAACACTGGAGTGGGTTGCCATTTCCTTCTCCAATGCATGAAAGTGAAAAGTGAAAGTGAAGTCGCTCAGTCGTGTCTGACTCTTAGCCACCCCATGGACTGCAGCCTACTAGGCTCCTCCATCCATGGGATTTTCCAGGCAAGAGTACTGGAGTGGGGTGCCATTGCCTTGGCTCAAATGCTCCTTCCATGCAAAATTAACTAGGGGTCAGTTCAGTTCAGTTCAGTCACTCAGTCATATCCGACTCTTTGCAACCCCATGAATCGCAGCACACCAGGCCT
>NW_011494863.1:8947549-8948815 GCF_000754665.1 Bison bison bison
TTGCCCCCAATCCCTCCCAGCATCAGAGTCTTTTCCAATGAGTCAACTCTTCGCATGAGGTGGCCAAAGTACTGGAGTTTCAGCTTTAGCATCATTCCTTCCAAAGAAATCCCAGGGCTGATCTCCTTCAGAATGGACTGGTTGGATCTCCTTGCAGTCCAAGGGACTCTCAAGAGTCTTCTCCAACACCACAGTTCAAATAAGGAGTCCTTTTTACTTCCTTCTTTTTAAAGCTATGGTTTATTTTTAATGACTGCTAATTATGTCTCAGGCATCTGGCTCAAAATACTGTAAATTCTAAACTTTATAGATACCTTTATTAAATGAAGTGCTTTTAAAATAAAACTTAGTCATAATTCAAATGTCTTCATTAATACAAAAAAAAAATCATACGCTCTCTGAAATTAAGATTTCGTCCTCACTTTGTTGTTAGTTAACAACCACTCAAATTCCTACTTAAGATATGCAGGAGACAAAGACTAACCAGTGGAATAGGAGGAATTTCTTCCTCCAGGTCTAGGTAACCCGAGGGAGCAGATGATGGAGAAGAAACTCCAGTAATTCCAGAGTTCCCATTTTTACAAACTGAATTATCTAAGAAATTCATAAGAATACAAGTCTGGGATCTATAACATCTTCAAAACACCTAAGTTCCTCTCTCCGTCTCCTCTAGCAGAATTACCATCATGTGGATTCTCATGTGAATTCAGAATGTTGGTTTTTAATATAAACTCTCCAGATTGGTACTGTTTTATATAAAATTACCAGCTCAATGGACATGAGTTTGAGCAAGCTCCAGGAGATGGTGAAGGACAGGGAAACCTGGTGTGCTGCAGTCCATAGGGTCGCAAAGAGTTGGACACGACTGAGCGACTTAACAACAGACTGAGTGACTGAACAACAATTGTCTTTTATATAAAATTATTGGCTTGCTATTCTTTTATTGGTAGAATGACACAATACTCTAGATTTTACAGAACGGGACTCGTTTAAAATATTCCATCTAGCTGTTTTCATTAGTATTATTGCATTAAAAAAAAACAGTTTTTGTTTTGGAAAATATACTAAAGTTAGATATATCTGACCTGTGAATAGTTTACAGGCCTTATATGGGTCAGTACTTTCATGGAAAGTACCTCTCCATGAAATGTTTATTTTTAGAAGGTATCTCTCTCCATGAAATGCTGCACAAGGAAGAGCCAGATAAGGGATGTGGGTGAGAAACACTTGCTTGGTTTACATTTTCACTGTGGTTATGCTGGGTAG
>NW_011494863.1:8948915-8951854 GCF_000754665.1 Bison bison bison
GAGGGAACATTTCCAGTTTGGATCAGAAGGCATGATGACAATATCACCCTCTTTTCTGAAGCACAAGCTCACAAGGCTTTTTCAGAGTCATAATGATCTCAGCAAAATTTCCTTCTTGAAAATAATACCAGTGAATAGTTTTCTAAACAGACACTGTCAAATAAACCTAGTCACATTTGGTTTTCCATCTCTGTTTTAATTGCAGTTGACTCCAGAATTAATGCACTGAAGTCAATGATCTTAATTTCGATGCCAAACAAAGAAAGGGAACAAAGACTTTTTCCTCATACTTAGGTTTCACTGTAGCTCTATCTTTACAACTTTGATAAATGCTATAAAGGAAACAGAGAGGGTAAAAGAGTAATAGCAGAGATTTAAGATATACTAAAGGAAACCTCTCCAAGGAATTACATTTTTTTAATCTTTTTTTAAGAAAAAAAATTTTTTAATGTGGACCATTTTTTTAAGTCTTTATCAAATTTGTTTCAATACTGCTTTTGTTTTATGTTGGTTTTTTGGCTGTGAGGCATGTGAGATCTTAGCTCCCTGACCAGAGACTGAACCCTCACCCTGAATTTGAAGGCGAAGTCTTACCCATTGGACCACCAGGGAAGTCCCCAATAGTTACATTTAAAGCTCAAACTTAAAGTATAATAATAATCCAACCACCATTCATATTTTAAAAGGGGAAGAGCCAGAAGACTGGGCTTTCATTTAAAAACTGTATATAGGTTTAAGAAAAATACAGGTGCCAAAAATATATCTGAGTTTAGTCTAAGTCAGGTGATAGCTATGTATGTTGTTTAAATGAGTTTTATGAAGGATTTAAGTTGGTCACAGAGGTTAGGACTATAGGGTGCGCCTACCATACTGAGGAAAAGTAACACAAATCTGGAAGAGATATTTGTTTCTGTAGTTATTGCTAATGCATGCACCTGGTGAAATTCTTAGCAATTCAAACCGGGATTTCTCTGACTTGGGCCCAAAACTTATTCTTTAGCAGCAGACAAAAGAAGACCAAGGTCAATTTAATATCCACTGTGAGATGCAATGGCAAGTCAGAATAACAGATCTCATATTTCGTGAAAAACAATGCTTGAAGCACAGCTGCTGTAAATGAAGTAGGAGCTGCCTGTATTAAAAGCAAAGAATGAAGACCCCAAAGTGGAGGAAAATAACTTGAGTCATCAAGATAAATGCACACAGAGATTAAAAATTTACTAGAGGCATATTTCATTAACATGGAAAGATGGCCACTTAAAATTAAAAAAAAAATTATAAAACAGTGCTCAGAGTATGGCCCCATTTACGAAATTATATACCTGAGTGTGTTTATAGAAAAAAATCTACATGCCACCTGAAATGGCATATAGAAAAAAAATCTAGAAGGAAGTATTTCAAAGTACTAACAGTAATTACTTTTTGATGGTAGAGTATGGTTGATTTTCTTACACATTTCTGCCTTATCTTTTTTTATTCTAACAATGAGGATATTATGTTTAAAATGTAAGGAAAAAAGTCTTTAAGAGGACATTTAACTGTATTGGTGAATACTGATTTAAAGCAGAATGCCTTTAATATGATAGATCTCACTTGTACTGCAAGCTAATTAATTATAAAGGATGTTTCGCAATTGTAGAATGACAGTTCAGATGGCATATTTTGTTCTTTGGCCAGCACTGAATTACTAAACAGTCAGACAAAGTACGCCCCTACAATGGTAGCAAAGAAAGGGAGATAGCAAATAATTAGAATATTCTGGAGAAAAGTATTTAATTTTTGATGGCTCAGAAAAGCATAAACATGAATGTCCAGAAAATATCATAAGGTTGTTAAACTTATGTACACTTATTTATGATTTAATATCATTTTAATTTTTAAGAACATGGAGGTTGAGAGATGCTTAACATAGATACGTGGACATACAGGTAGGAGGTGTAGCTAAGTTTCTTCAGATTAATTTCTATAGGAAATTAATTTGGTCCTAAGCACAGAAAAAGACTTCCTTGATGGCTCAGTGGGGAAAGCCATCGCATTCCACTTGCACTGCAAGAGACACAGGAGACATAGGTTCAGTCACTGGGTCAGGAAGATCCCCTGGAGGAGGAAGATGGCAACACACTCCAGTATCCTTGCCTGAAAAATCCTGTGGACAGAGGAACCTGGTGGGCTACAGTCCATGGGGCCACAAAGAGTCAGACGTGACTGAGCACCTAAGCACACACACAGCACAGCAAGAAATTGTTACTCCCCTCAACTGCATGTCATTAAAAATAAAAACAATACTCAGCCATAAAATAAGTCCACATCAGTCCAACAAAGTTCTAATTTTTTCCCAGACAGATGTTTCTATGTTTTATGAAATATCGTGATTCCCAGGTTTTCTCCAAAATAATTTCTGTTTCGACCCTTTTTTTTTTTTGGCTGATGTCTAAAGAATGCACTTAGTCTATCTGGAAATTCAATGTGACCAAAGAACATATCATGGCCCCCAAAATATTCAAATAAAATTTGGGCCCAATTAGACTGTTTACCAAACCCAAAACTGAACAAGCCTAATCGCCCAAGCCTCTTTCCTCTTATGTAAAATAATTATTATGGCACTACCTGTACTCACATGATAGAATTTGGGGGGATACAAGATGACAGATAAAGAATGTAAAATGTCTTTAAGAATTATAAAAGAGTATATTAAGAACAGGTGTAATGATGGTGTTAATTATAACTCTATTGTTTTCATCATTAACTAATTTCATGTGTGTACAGCTTATATGGGAGAAGGCAATGGCACCCCACTCCAGTACTCTTGCCTGGAAAATCCCATGGACAAGGGAGGCTGGTAGGCTGCAGTCCATGGGGTCGCTGGGAGTCGGACACGACTGAGAGACTTCACTTTCACTTTTCACTTTCATGCACTGGAGAAGGAAATGGCAACCCAC
>NW_011494863.1:8951954-8961723 GCF_000754665.1 Bison bison bison
ACAGAGTCAGACACGACTGAAGTGACTTAGCAGCAGCACAGCTTATATACCCACTAAGGAAATTCTATATTGCTAGAATATGAAAATTGTGCTAGTCATATAAGAGCTCTACAAACAGTTGTTTTTCAATTGATTACTTCATCATGTTTGGAAAAACATTTTCACGTGGTAAGATATTAGTTGGGATGTGCAAACACAGGGAATTATAACTGATCTCTCAGAGTAACACCCAAGTATACATCTAGTTTATTTATTCCAGTAAAAACCAACTGAGTGATTTATGTTAAAACTTCCAAGATAAATTCTGTTTTATTTTAGGTACCAACACTATGAAAAACATTGTAATAATTTTTCTATGAACGCGTGAGAAATGTAGAAAACAGTTTTGACTCTCCAGATATTTTCTAAGTACCCCGATGGAACTTGAAGCATGCATGTAAAACTGAAATATGTTCTGAGGTCCCTTGAAGAAACAAGGAATATCCTATCCCAAAGTGAGAAATTAGATAATATGTGTTTATCCCAAATAAAGCAAGCTTTATGAAAGTTTAAATACCAGTCAAGATATTTAACATTACAACAAGAATGGCATTTTCAAGACAGTATTTGAGAAAAAGGTAATCAACTTTGCTTGCTAAATAAACAGCATATTTAAATAATAACATGTATATATGTTCCATATATTTTGTATTTTCTGACATCAAATTGATTCTTGAATTATTTTGTATCTAGACCCCACTAAACTAAAAATAGTTCACTTTTCTGTGGCCCTCAGCAAAGGTCATATAATCATCCAAGGTTGTAGGATCCAATCTACACATGTGTTCCCATGAGGTCTGACCACACAGCTGAAACACTGCTGACAGCTCCGCCCATGACTTACAGTGATTTGCTTCTGCTCAAACTGTGCCAACTTCACCTATAAAACCACATCCCAATGAAAATTCAAAACAAAGGAAATAAAACAATGCCCAAGATAACTGTTTTCATTGCATGAAACAGGGTCAACTACAACGTCTTAATTTTTTTTAAAGCTTGCTGAAATTTTCTTACAAGTCAAAAGTTATCATTAAAGATTCAGGATGCAGCGTGTTATACCATTTTTGTTATGACATACAAGTTCAGCACCTCTTTCCCTGCTCTACTTCATGTAGTTGTGATAAGGCCCACGGTAGCATGACTTGATGCAGGTGTGAATCTATATATCACATGCCATGAGCATATTAAGTCTATTCTTCCCATTAAGTTGCTGAAGAGCCTTCCACTATATAAACCAAACAGGACATTTATTCTCAGAGAAATTAAACTATAAACCTGATTCAAATGCATGTAAAAATTGTAAATGAAGTCAAGCAGTGTGTAAAATAAAATGCAGGGTTAAAACAAGTGTTTTTTTACGTTGTAAAAAAATGTTTGCACTGACAATGATATTGTTAGAGAAGAGGGAGATGGATAAAAAACAGGCCACATGCTAAATGTAATGTTACTAATGCAGTTTTACCTGCAAGGATTTTTCTGGCTTTAATTCAACAAAATCCATTATCATGGGTGGTAATGGAGCTTTGTACTTTACTCATCTCAGGCATCTTTAGTATCCTGAGCTGCCTTAAAGCTGTGATACAGTAAAATATCAAGCAGATCCCACTAAGCATTTGTAAACTACAATAGCCCCCCATTTTGCCTACAAGCCACACACTCTCAAGCTGAGCTTTGCTCATTCACTTGTTTCATTTTGTTGTACAAGCAGGCTAATTTGGAAATGGCTAGGTTACTTGGGAACACCTAGATGTTCCAAACCATCCCACTTTCTTACTTGACCACCCAAAGAAGTAGATCCATAATATAACACTTGAGGGAACTGTAAAATGGTGCCTGGATACTGAAGGAATGAACAGCAAATAGCAGCACTAGTAAATAAAATGAATGCATTTCACCTTCCATCTCATCTGTGCTTCCTGGGACATAACACATAAACATGAAAGGGTTGGGGTAGAATTTCAAGAAAACTGATGTCTTTCAACATTCACTTGGCAAGATGCTGGACACAAAATAATACCACAAGCCACCTCCCTTTCCCATCAGTGTAAATTCGGGGCTCTCAAATCACTCCCCACAAACCCCAATTAAAAATAAAGGAAAAAGGCAGCCTATAATACAGATTGTCCTAAGTGACCACAATGAAACTAAGGGACAATAACAAGAATAAATCTTGCATTAATCCAAATGAAGTCAATGAATAATAATACAAACCAGAAGCATAGTCTCAAAAATATGCAATTATCTCCAAGCATGCAAGGGCATTTAAAACCCATAAAAATTATTGCAAAGCACACTCTGCATATAAATATGTTTCATAAATGCTAAGTAACATGTGTATAGATGATATGCATATCCACAGGGTATCCATTTGTGTGATCACAATCAAATCTGTACATTAAAAATGAAATTCTATCTGGCAAATTGTTTCTCAGCAAGAGCACACCAGAATATGAAATAAAAGGCTAAATTCTGGGGCTACCTTTTCTTAGCAATGAAGGAAATAAAATCACCTTATAATTGGGCCTGCAGGCTTAGGAGGCACCAAATGTGTTTTTGAAGGAAGGCCCGACCCTATATGTGAGAGCTGCAAATGAAATGATTCCTTTCAATAACATCTATTTCTTGGGAGCTCTTTTTCCACCCCCTGATTCTGTTGCTAAGCTTGGAAGGAAAGGAACCAAGTGGCTCAGTCTGCATTCTGAGCCAGTTCAAGATAAAATCAGAACACCATATATACATTTTTTTAAACACAAGCAGATGCCTCCTCACTTCTCTCTCCCTGGCAACCTTCCTCTCTTCCCAGCCCCATCACTGTCTCCACATCTTCCTCCCCATCACTGAGGGAGTCATTGTTCAATGAAGGCCACAAATGTATACACAGGTTATTTAATAGTCAGCTAAATCAAGAAGCGAACCTCGCTCCCTGCTACTTACCATGCTGAGATCCGGAGAAGCTGTTGAAAGGAAGGAGAGATGCAAACTGAATCCATTTTCCTTGTGACCGAGTCGGATGCAGCCTCCGAACCCAACATCAGCAGCGGCTGCCGGGATTTCTTCCCCTCCCTCTCTGGTTGGCGACGGTGCTAATAGGAACCACCCTTCCAGCCCTCACTGGAGTATCAGCAGTCGAAGCGGCAGAAGCAGCAGCATCACCACTTGGCCTCCTCCCTCTCGGAGGATGGGGTGAGCTCAGAAGCAGCCAGGAACTTGCAGCAGACCCCTCCTCTGGCTCCTCCTCTCCTGCCCCCTCCTCCGAAACCCCACCCCTGCTGCGGTAGAGGCTGCCTGCCCTGGCAGCTGCCGGTTGTCATGGCAACCACCAATGGCAAGCGACCAGGCTACGGGGGAGGGGAGATGGGCGAAAGGAGTTGCGGGGGCTGGAGGGGAGTGAATTCGTGCTGCTGCCCTCTGGGATGCTCTTGGTCTCTCCTACCGTGGACTTCAGGTTTTTAAAAATGGGGCAAGGGTGTATAGCCATGGGAAGAGAATAATTTAAATTTAATCGAAATGTAGACTGAATCATACAAGACAGCTTAACTGTTTTTTTCATTTTCTATGGTTTTCCAATAAATGTTATTAAATTTGCCATTGAATAAATAATAGCAAATATGGAGAAAGTTATATTATGTAATAGGAGATTATTATCACTCCAAATACGTTTGTCTTTTATAGCATCTTTTACTCAAAGGCACTCAAGGTTGTTAACAAGGAAAACGAGTGACTGGAATTTGCAGTGTTTAAGAGTCTGATTCCTTGTCACTGCTCTCTGCTTGTTCTTCTCTAGTGAGTCACTGGTCTTACTATTTTTCCAACTCCCTCTCTTAAGAGGAACTGGAGGTGTTTGGCATGCCCCTGTGGCAAAGGAAGTTAGAACAGAGGAAACAGAAATTCCTTGAGCAACCACGGCTGTCAGTCAGTGGATAGTTCCAAACCCTTTTAGTGTCAGACTCCTGAAGTGTTCAATTTCCTGCAGGAAATTCCATGCTATTTCAAGTATGCCCTTTTGGAGGTCCCACGCCAGCTGGTGGTCTGGGTGGTCGGTTGGTAGAAAGGACGTGAAAGCAGCAGTGCTGTGTTCTAGATGAATTCTAACTATAAATTATAAATGACACTAGTATTTATCTCGGGAAGTACTTGTAAAGATCGAATGAGATAATGCACTAAAGCACTGGGCATGTAGTAAGCGTACAATAAATGTTTACTCTTATTACTATTATTAGTAGTGGTGGTAGAACATTGTAGCCACTCCTTGATCCAAGAGATTGAAGGAATAGCAGGACAATCTCAGAATGGGAAAAAATTAAGGCGAGAAAACAATGTGTGATAACTGTGATGTTGATGATGATGGTTATGGTGACGACGAGGGCAAAAACAGTAAGGCTCTGAGAGATTCAAAGTTCTCTAAAACATGACAAGTTAGGATGTTGTAAGTCTTAAAAGAGTTAAATAAATTTCCCAAATCCACATGGCTAATGCACAGCAGAGCCAGAATTAAAACTCTGACACTTCTATCACTAGCATTTGCTCTCTCAACCATTACGTTTTCTGCCACTTCTCCATGGAATAGAGGTACTCTTTTTTAAGTTTTTTTAATTGTTTTTATTTTTTGGCCGTGCTGGATCTACGTTGCTGCGTAGGCTTTTCTCTCGTTGTGGTGAGTGGGGGCTACTCTCTAGTTGGGAAGCATGGGCTTCTCACTGCTGTGCCTTCTCTTGTTGTGGAGCACGGGCTCTAGGGTGCACAGGCTTCGTTCAGTGGTTACAGCTCCCAGGCTCTAGAGCACAGATTCAATAGTTGTGGTACACAGGCTTAATTGCTCCATGGCATGTGGGATCTTCCCGGATCAGGGATCGAACCCGTGTCTCCTGCACTGGCAAACGGTTCTTTACCACTGAGCTACCAGGGAAACCCTGGAGATACCCTTTGTTCTTAACCTGTAGGGTTATTTACAGATTCACATAGGATTAGCACAAATTTCAGTCAGACAATCTGGGCTTGACTGACTTTTGATATAATTTGGAACATGTTAATTAACCTCCCTGAACCTATGTTTCTTCACCTGTGAGATGGAAATCATCATAGAACCTCGTCATGGGAATCCAATAGGGTGATGCATGTGGAGCATTAGCACATATCTAGCACATAGTAAATGTTCAATAAATGTTAGCTATGATGATTAGTTGCTCATTCTTAAGTAATGTTAAAATAGGAGAGGACTTTTTCCTGCTTGGGTTCACACTTAATATCAGGGCCTTATTCTAACAAAGCTGACTTGACGGTAATTAGGTGGTTGAGGAAAGGCTTGCAACTCATCCTCAACACTTGGCATTGCCTTCCCCTCGAGGGAACGCTGGCATCCTGCTCCCATCAGAGCCTCGACAATCGCACAGTCTACACACACTTGGACATCAGCATCACGTAGGTATAGTTGTATAGCATAAAATAATGGGTTGTTATAGTCTAGCTTTTTTATTCTTCTCTGTATTTTATCTGCTGTCTCCACAGAAATGATCATGTAAGTAAGCAGAGAAAAAAGCTGCAGACTGTAGAAGCTCAGATGTGTTTAGGTGATGAAATCTTCCGCATAGGCCTTGTGAGAAAGCATTTCATCTTGAGTATCAAGAGCTGACTTGGGTGTGGTGAGTAACTCTAGTTTTCTCTCTTCCTATCAACATATAGTCAATTGGAGGGGAAACGTGTTTGGTGTTCCCTATTTGAATAAGTCCGTAATTTAATGACTCAAGCAGTTTTTGTTTAGTTGTGTCCAACTCTTTTGAGACCCCTTGGACTGTAGCCTGCCAGGCTCCTCTGTCCATGGATTTCCCAGGCCAGAATATTTTTCCCAGGCCAGAATACTGGAGTGAGTTGCCATTTCATTTTCCAGGGGATCTTCCCAAACCAGAGATGGAACACACATGTACTGCACTGGCAAATGGATTCTTTTCCACTGAGCCACCAGGGAAGCCCACTCAAATAGTATTCTTCCCTTTTTTTTTTTTTTTTTTGCCGTATCCATGCTGTACTGTTACCATTATTTAATAATAGTTTTCTTTAGATGTTTATGTGATATTTATTTTTGTTAACTTTAATTATTTGTTATTTATTTACTTTAAAAGAAAATTTGTCTCTGGCTTCAGCAGAACATTAATAAAATTAGGCATAGTAAAGAGAATGTTCCCAGAGAATGGCATGTAATGTAAAACAATATTTTTTTAAAACAGAGATTTCAGCTTCATTTGTAAGAATTTTTAGTTAAAACAAAAAAATTTTAAATTTCATTCCTTCTCTCTATTGGCATTTCCTCTGTTACCGTGTTCTATCCCATGGTATCTATCATCTTTTAATATACTATGTTATTTATTTGGGTTTTAAAATTTTCATCTGTTTCTCCCCACTAGAATGCTAGCTATGAAATAGCAGTGATATTTGTTAGTTTATTTGTGAATAGCACCTGACCCATATTATATGCTCAATAAATATTTGTTGAATGAACAAGCCAGTAAATAAATGAACTATCAAAATTCTGCATTGAATTATGGATAAATAAGTTATTATAACATTATTTGTCCAGTTAAATATTTTTGATATTTCTAAAAATTAAAAAGTAATTACAGTAATTATCCTTTTAGTATACATGCATATCAGCATAATGTGTATCTAATGCATATTTTTAAAGTATATATCTATTAAAATGGAAATGTTGGCCCACGCAAATTCAGAGTCATCTAGCATATTGCTGGCGGTCTTTGGGAAACACTTGTTTTGTTCTAAGAGCATCTTTTCCAGAAGTACTAAAGGTGACCAGACTGTCTACCTCTCCTTAGACCTCTCTAAGTTTGACTCTGAATTCTATGTCTGGAAAAAAGATGGTGTGAATGTCTGAAAAAGTAGATGGCGTGTGTGGGTCTTGGCTCCAAAAGCGGCATTAAATTTTCAGGAGAAACCACAGCATTATGGGAGGAAGCTGCAAAGTTTGAGCTCAGGAGACAGACTACCTGGACCGAGTCCACACTTCACTATATTCTTTTCTGAGTGACCTTGGGCAATTTGCTTAATTTCTCTGTGCCTCAGTTTCTTTTGAAAATCAAAGTTCATGTGTGCCAAGAGCCAACATGTATTTGGCATGTAATAAATAAGTAATGTTATCTAATATTATTATTAATATAATTTTTAATAACTATGGTTATACACAGCACATTTTTCTAGGTGTTTACAGAACACTCAGATCACTCCAGGCTATTCTAAGAACTTGCCGTTATGAGTGCAGATCAACTGCCAGCAGACTATGAGGCATTCTGGAGATGTTTATCTCAGAGATAGGCCAAAGTCCTGATTCCACCCCCTCCCCCCGCCCCGGCAGAAGGGGCAACAAGCTAGGGATCATAGATGTGACTGCTGTTTATTCCCTGTCTATTCTGTAGGAGATTCTTAGCATATTGTGTGTTTACAGAGAACATTAAATGGAAGTGTCACGCGAGTGTATGTTCCTCGGTTCTTCGTCTCGTCACAACAAAGATTTGGAGCAACGGAAATTAAAGCCCTTGGCACATCACAGCTCTCGGGTCTTGGACAAACTGTGTTACAGCTCTTAGGCAAATCAGTGTTACAGCTCCATTTTATTTAGAAGATAGCAGGAGAGAGAGAGACAGAGAGAGAGAAGAGCACACGCACGCGGGAGAGAGTCCGTGAGAAAGCGCTTTGGCTCCTCCTTTTATATGTTTTTCCTCCACCTGGGCCTGCCCTATACAAATTGGGCTTAGCCAGGAGTGCTGTTTGTTCTGTTTGTTCTGCCTGAAGTCTTCACTCTGGTCCTCGGACCTTCCTTGTCTTTTAGCCACCGCCATTTTGGACTCCTTTTCCCTATTCTACCTACCTAACAGAAGCATCCAGGATCTTCTTGAGGTCATTAAGGTATCATTCTGATCTCACTGCATGTCCTTTATCAACACCACCAGCAAGCAAGTATATCAGAAGCACTCTCCCATGAACTCCTCACTCCTATGGCCAACCACCTTGTGGATGACTCTACACTCTGCCTTTGCTCACCCTATAACCTCTGAAAGTCCCTTCTCTACCCTAATTCTTCAGCCTTCAAGATTTATCCATCACCTCCTTCAGGGACTCTTCACTGATACTAGAATTAGCATGAGATTAGCATTAGAAATGAGATTCCTGCAGTCCCTTGTCACATCTTTATTAATATGCTAATGATGTTGGGTAAAGGATCCACCTGCAATGCAGGAAACACAGGAGACAGGGGTTTGATCCCTGGGTCAAGAAGATCCCCTGGAGGAGTGCATGGCAACCCACTTCAGTCTTAACTGAAAAATCCCATGGACAGAGAAGCCTGGTAGGCTATAGTCCAAAGGGTCACAGAGTCCAACACAACTGAGCATGCGTGCACAGGGAGGTAATGATGTTGAACCACAAATATTTCTTAGTCTTTTCTATTTGATTGTAAGCATTTTGAGGTCAGAAATACTGCTCATTCATTCATTTACTGATACATTAATGATGTACTAGGTACCAAGAACACAGCTATGCACACTTTTCAAAGAACTTTGTGTTCTCTGCTTTAGCTCCTCTCTGAAGACTCTGATGCTGGGAAAGATTAAAAGAAGGAGGAGAAGGGGACAACAGAGGATGAGATGGTTGGATGGCATCACTGACTCAATGGACATGAGTGTGAGCCAATTCCATGAGACGGTGAAGGACAGGGATACCTGGCATGCTGCAGTCCATGGGGTCATGAAGAGCTGGACAGGACCAAGCGACTGAACAACGACAATAACAACAGTATTGGATGCAAATTTCCTATGGCCACCCACCTGCAGTGTAGACTCACCCATTAGGTGGATGGCCATAGGAGTAAGGCCATAGGAGTTGTTTAGCAGATGTGAATCCTCCCCACAACCACACACACACACACACACACAAATGAAAGAACTAATTGATGACCATGAGCACATATCCACAGGCCTCCTGGAGACTAAGGACTGATAATGTTAACCCCCTGTGATGCCACTCTGCTGCCTCAGGGTCAGATCAGATCAGATCAGTCTCTCAGTCGTGTCCGACTCTTTGCGACCCTATGAATCACAGCACGCCAGGCCTCCCTGTCCATCACCAACTCCTGGAGTTCACTCAGACTCACATCCATCGAGTCAGTGATGCCATCCAGCCATCTCATCCTCTGTCGTCCCCTTCTCCTCCTGCCCCCAATCCCTCCCAGCATCAGAGTCTTTTCCAATGAGTCAACTCGTCGCATGAGGTGGCCAAAGTACTGGAGTTTCAGCTTTAGCATCATTCCTTCCAAAGAAATCCCAGGGCTGATCTCCTTCAGAATGGACTGGTTGGATCTCCTTGCAGTCCAAGGGACTCTCAAGAGTCTTCTCCAACACCACAGTTCAAAAGCATCAATTCTTTGGCGCTCAGCCTTCTTCACAGACCAACTCTCACATCCATACATGACCACTGGAAAAACCATAGCCTTGACTAGACGAACCTTTGTTGGCAAAGTAATGTCTCTGCTTTTGAATATGCTATCTAGGTTGGTCATAACTTTCCTTCCAAGGAGTAAGTGTCTTGTAATGTCATGGCTGCAGTCACCATCTGCAGTGATTTTGGAGCCCAGAAAAATAAAGTCTGACACTGTTTCCACTGTTTCCCCATCTATTTCCCATGAAGTGATGGGACTGGATGCCATGATCTTCGTTTTCTGAATGTTGAG
>NW_011494863.1:8961854-8974930 GCF_000754665.1 Bison bison bison
AAATTTCCTATGGCCATCGACCTGCAGTGTAGACTCACCCATAAGGTGGTTGGCCATAGGAGTTGTTTTAGCAGATGTGAATCCTCCCCACAACCACACACAAATGAAAGAACTAATTGATGACCATGAGCACATAGCCCCAGGCCTCCTGGAGACTAAGGACTGATAATGTTAACCCCCTGTGATGCCACTCTGCTGCCTCAGGGTTCAGTTCGGTTCAATTC
The DNA here is from genome assembly GCF_000754665.1 of Bison bison bison. Taxonomy (NCBI): domain Eukaryota; kingdom Metazoa; phylum Chordata; class Mammalia; order Artiodactyla; family Bovidae; genus Bison; species Bison bison. The sequence continues at coordinate 8,962,079 of NW_011494863.1, forward strand.
AGTCTCTCAGTCATGTCTGACTCTTTGCGACCCCATGGACTGCAGCACGCCAGGCTTCCCTGTCCATCACCAATACCCGGAGCTTACCCAAACTTGTGTCCATCAAGTCAGTGATGCTATCCAACCATCTCACCCTCTGTCGTCCCCTTTTCCTCCCTCCTTCAGTCTTTCCCAGCATCCGGGTCTTTTCCAATAAGTCAGTTCTTCCCATCTGGTGGCCAAAGTATTGGAGTTTCAGCTTCAGCATCAGTCCTTCCAATGAATATTCAGGATTGATTTCCTTTAGGATTGACTGGTTGGATCCTCTTACTGTCCAAGGGGCTCTCAAGAGTCTTCTCCAGCACCACAGTTCAAAAGCATCAATTCTTCAGCACTCAGCTTTCTTTATGGTCCAACTCTCACATCCATACATGACTATATGGAAAAACCATAGCTTTGACTAGATGGACCTTTGTTGGCAAAGTAATGTCTCTGCTTTTTAATATGCTGTCTAGGTTTGTCATAGCTTTTCTTCTAAGAAGCAAGCATCTTTTAATGTCATGGCTGCAGTCACCATTTGCAGTGATTTTGGAACCCAAGAAAATAAAGTCTGTCACTGTTTCCATTGTTTCCCCATCTATTTGTCATGAAGTGTAGTGTCATTCAAAGAATGTGCATAAGCTGATCAAGTACCCTGAAACCCCTGCCCCCAACCAACATATTAAAAATGCTTTGCCAAAATGCTTCAGGGAGATTGAGGCTTTTCAGGGCTTAAGCCACCTCTCTCCTTGCATGGCCTTGTAATAAGCCTTTCTCTGCTCCAAAAAGAAAAAAAGACTACAAATTTTTAAAAAAATAAATGATATTGAGGGCTAAAACAAGAGAACTACAAGAAACTCTGATGGCATATAAAGGGAGAACATAACCAAACATAAACGTGTTTGAGAGCCTTGAAAAGACATTCCTGGAGGAATTGTGGAGTATACTCAGGAATTGCCTCCTGGAGTATAGTGGAGGCAGGTGGCTTCAGACAAAAGAAAGTGCATGCTGGTCCTGAGATGTGAAAGAACACAGCATGTTACTCAGTTTTTGTTCTATGTGAGTACCTAGCATAGTACCCCAATAAAAATTTTAAAAAAAAATTTACAAGTTTCATTTCAGTATATGTACAGTTTTATTTTAATTTTTACTATGGGAGGCACCATAATTGTCAGAATTTCTACAGTGCTTAGGAACTCAAAATGTCATTACTTACTGCGCTGAGAGGACTTTAGCCAAGTAGTACAATAAGTACCTGTACCCCACTGTGAACAAAACAGTCTTAGTTCCTGTCCTGGTAGAACTTAAGAGTCCGATAGGTGGTGCAGCCAAAGAATAAGAAAACCAACCACTAAACAAACAGCGAAATTTCACAAGTGCTATGAAGCAATGAACGACTTGGGGGAAGATAAGGATGGAGAAGTAGAGAGTGGGAATAACTCACTATGGGATGACATTTAAACTTAGAAATGAAGTATGGATTCTACCAGCCCAGTAAAAGCTAAGAAAAGAGAGTTTCCAATGGAAAGATGAGCTCTTTTCGAGAGGAAAAGCACAGAGGAGAAATATGTTTGATGGTCACCATAGTTGGATGGGCTTCCCAGGTGGCTCAGTGGTAAAGAATCTGTCTGCCAATGCAGGTGACCCAGAAGACACAGGTTCAATCCCTGGGCCAGGAAGATCCCATGGAGAAGGAAATGGCAATCTACTATAGTATCCTTGCTGGGGAAATCCCATGGACAGAGGAGTCTGATGGGCTGTAGTCCATGGGGTTGCAAAGAGTCGGATATGACTGAGCACTCACAAGCATGCATAGCTGGATATGGTGACCCTGAGGGAATGTGCCATGAGGGGAAGTTGGAAAGGCAGAGAGGAACCAACGTATGCAGCATCCCCTGTCATTGCCTGACAGGGGGTAACAGCAGTTACCCCCTGTCAGGCAATTGGAGTTTTTCTTAAATGCAAGAAAGAATCATTGAAGACTTTAAATTTGGTTTGAAGCACTGTGGGAAGTGACATTTTTCTGGGCAACAGTGTAGTTAGGATGTAGTTATGATGCTGTGGTCATCTAGGCTGAACATGAGAGCAGTTAGATTAGAGTGGTGGTAGTAGATATGGGTTTCCCTGGTAACTCAGCTGGAAAAGAATCCACCTGCAATGCAGGAAACCTTGATTCAATTTCTGGGTATGAAAGATCCCCTGGAGAAGAAATAGGCTACCCAATCCAGTATTCATGGGCTTTCCTGGTGGTTCAGACAGTAAAGAATCTGCCTGCAGTGCAGGATACCTGGGTTCAACCCCTGGGTTTGGAAGATCACCTGAAGGAGGGCATGGTAACCCACTCCAGTATTCTTGCCTGGAGAATCCCCATGGGCAGAGGAGCCTGGAGGGCTACAGTCCATGAGGTCGCAGAGTCAGACACGACTGAGTGACTGAGAACACCACAAGCACAAGCACAGCACAGTGGATATGGAGAAAATTGGACTATATCAAACAAGTACATTTTAGAGATGGCATTGCAAAGACTTGCAGATGCTCTGGAAGCTGAGGCTGAAGAAGAGGTGAATATCAAATAACATCTAAGTAGACAACAAAGTCCCCATTTTGAAGAAATGGAAGAGGTTTGGTTTTTACCTTCTGTGGTGGGGAAAGGCCTCAAGGCTCTGGCTCTGAAAAAGTGTGGGGAAACTTAAAGGGGTTCTGAGTGCCTGACTGCCAGGGGTCCCTCCTCCCTCCATCCTCAGGCTTGATGTCCTTGAGAATTAGGCATTAACGACCAGGTGGTATGTTGGGTAAATCATCACTGAGCTTAGACAACTCTAGTGGAAGCAGTCTAGCTGGAATAGGATAGATGAGGCCTGGAAGAAGCAACGATTCTAACTCAGATAATCCTCAAACCTTGAGAAGCAGATTGCCAATAAGAAATGGCCTTCCTCTACTCTGAGCCTCCCAAACTACATTCTCTTCCACAACAGCTGACTCCTTCCTGACACCTTCTAATCATGAGACCTGGAGATCATATCGTCTCTTAGTTCCATTGCCTCATACACAAAGCCAGGGTGAAAACTGCCCTTGCTTACTGAATGCAAAGAAATAGAGGAAAACAACAGAATAGGAAAAACTAGAGATCTCTTCAAGAAAATTAAAGATACCAAGGGAATATTTCATGAGAAGATGGGCACAATAAAGGACAGAAATGGTATGGATCTAACAGGAGCAGAAGATATTAAGAAGAGGTGGCAAGAATACACTGAAGAACTATACAAAAAAGATCTTAAAGAACCAGATAACCATGATGATGTGATCACTCACCTAGAGCCAGACATCCTGGAATGCAAAGTCCAGTGGGCCTTAGGAAGCATCAGTACGAACAAAGCTAGTGAAGGTGATGAAATTCCAGTTGAGCTATTTCAAATAGTTTCTTCAGCTCCAAAATCACTGCAGATGGTGACTGCAGCCATGAAAGATGGCTTGCTCCTTGGAAGAAAAACTATGACCAACCCAGACAGCACATTAAAAAGAGGAGACATTACTTTCCCAACAAAGGTCCGTCTAGTCAAAGCTATAGTTTTTCCAGTAGTCATGTGTGGATGTGAGACTTGGCCCATTAAGAAAGCTGACTGCCAAAGAATTGATGCTTTTGAATTGTGGTGCTGGAGAAGACTCTTGAGAGCCCCTTGGACTGCAAGGAGATCAAACCTGTCAATCCTAAAGGAACTCAGTCCTGAATATTCATTGGAAAGATTGATGCTGAAGCTGAAGCTCCAATATTTGGGCCACCTGATGGGAAGAACAGACTTATTGGAACAGACCCTTATGCTGGGAAAGATTGAAGGCAGGTGGAAAGGGGGATGAAAGAGGATGAGATGGTTGGATAGCATTACTGACTCAATGGACATGAGTTTGACTAAGCTCCAGGAATTGGCAATGGACAGGGAAGCCTGGAGTGCTGCAGTTCATGGGGTTGCAAAGGGTCAGACGTGACTGAGTGACTGAACCTACTGACTTACTGAATGAAGGTCATATGAATTATGTTTGTAAAAACCTTAGCCCGTGCCTGACAGATGGAAAGATCTCTACAAGTCCCAGTTGTTCTATTATATTATCTCCTCCTCCACACCTGAACCTTTCTTATTAAAGCCCCAATCTTTTCCTCCCAGCCCCCAAATTCTTGGACAGTTTCTCTAATGCTTCCCACCTCCTGACCCCCGTACTGTTCCTTATATCCCTTAAATGGCCAAGTACTTATTTTCCACTGACAGGGCAGGGGGCAGAGGGACCAAAAGGAGAAAAAGTCTGTAAAAATGAAACTTACAGCATTCATGCTCTGTCTCACGTATTTATGAGCCAACTTTCTTTAAATATTTACACCTTGTGTTTACATCTTATTACTTTTTGATTTGTTTCTTATAGCTGATCTGAAGTGTGAAATTGGAAACTTGAAGCTTGCTAACACTTCCATGCTAGAGAAATGCACAGTGAAGAAATCTGAGTTTCATGGGATTTTTCCTCCCCACACCAAGGATGAGATTTTGCAGGAAATCATTGAGATTGCTTACACCTGATCCCTGCACCCCTGCCCCCCCTGGCAACGTAGTACTCTTCTTTAATGCGTCCCTGGCTCTAGCACCTGCGACAAGCTGAAGGGCCTTTCCTTTTGGGAACCAAATGGGTTTGATTCTGAATGGAGATGGCAAAACTAAGGCAGGACCAAACCCAGAGAGGGGAGTTAAAGTTCAAGAAAACAGCTTTTCTCTATTTAACTCTACTAAAACCTCTTTTCTTTTGCCCTAAGTCCAAATTCCTTCTCTTTTCTCAGCATCTATTTCTCTTCTGATATATTACTCAGATCTTAACAAAATCCCAATCAAGCTCTAAAATAAATCTGTAAACTCTTATCTCTTACTGAAGTATAATTTTGATAATGGTAAAATCAAGATCCTTAGGCAAATGCAAAATGTACACATCAGTGATTTCATGTGTTTATTATTTATTAAATCAGAGACCCTGTAATATGCTAAAACTGGCCCAAAGAGCATTTGAGAAGCTAAATATTTATAGGGAATATACAAATTAAAGGAAAAGAGTAGTTTTTATTATGCTGTCAGCAGAAGCATCTGTTGAGATGCACATTTTATGCACAGGAGTGATCTTTATGACCTTGAATAAACTAAGCTAGTGGTTAGTTTTTTTGTCTGTCTTAATAGCCAACCCGTGTATCACCCGAATCAACAGATGGAATGAATATTAATCTCTTGTTCATGGGAGAAACCTCACACAGGATAAGGGTGCAATGGTCTGAAACTGAACTTGGAAAAATGGAATTTCATATCTTTCTTCCTAACATTTCTTGGTGTTGCCAGATAATTTTTTAGCCTCATCCACTGACTCACAACACACCCAGAGTTAAATCTGGGGGTTCTCGCTTCATGCAATGTCTTTGTCTCTCACAATATCCTCCCATTTTACAACTCTATTTATGGCAGAGAGGTAAGTAACTGAAATACAGAATGAAAAAGAAGAATGGGTGACAGCAATGTTTCCAGGTAGAACGTGGCACAGGTGCTTGAACCGGTCTTGACCTATCACGGGGGTGATGTGCTCTGTGTGGAAACTGAAAGATCCCTCCTACTCACACTTTCACACACTGGGGCCCAGGTATTCCTGCCTGAACAACACTTTTGTGAAAAGCAGAGAGAATTGTTCTCAACTCACTAAAAAATCTTTGTATAAAGGGAAAGAGCTTTTTCCTTCCCTAAAAGGTAGAGGTGAGAGTGAATTTTCCTTACCTTGAAAGGTGCTAAACATTTCTGCCTGACAAGGATCCAGGGCATCTTTAGGCAACCACTATGTGTGGAGGAGAAGAGACCTGTGCAGGGTGGTAGAAGCCTAACAGACCATGTGTGCAGGACATCTGGAAGCAGCAGGGTCTCCATCTTCATGGGCTCTGATGAAGACCTGGTCCTGAGAAGCAAAGACCAGAGGCTGCGGCACCAATTCTTGAGCTCATATAATAATCTCTTTGAGAGCTTTTGGCAGGAATGTGACCTTTCAGGGTGAGTAGGTTGGGGCTCATTCACTCACCCAGGCAAATCAGAGGTCAGGATAATTTGGTTATGCAACAAATAGTTATTTTTAGGTTCCTTCTCCAATCTCTCACATCCCTTTTCAGTTGGGTAAACTGAGAGTGAGCTGCAGAAACGCAGTGCAGCCACATGCTGCACCCTGTCATCTGTCTGGCTTTTCATGCGTCATGGTCTCCACATTAGAGTAGGGCAGCAGTAGAAAACACAGACATTTTGACTTGTGTAATTTTTTCATGCCCCAAATTCCCATTAATCTCACTGTTTGTCTTCATAAAAGAGAGTTTCCTGAAGGGCACAAGAAGAGAGGAAATTTTGTTTCACTACTTTCCCTTGATTTATTTAGAATGTCTGGCAGAGGCCTTCCTGGCTCGGAGTCAGTATGAGAAATCCAGCCTGGGGGAAGGACTTCATGCCTCTGCTTTTCAATAGAAGTATAAACTCTGAGGACCTTACTTCTTTAGCCTCCCTTTCAAAAGAAAGCTCCTCTTAGAAAGCTTAACACCATGTAGCCACAATTCCCTATAGAGTTATAGCTGTGCTTCTGGGCAATGCAGAGAGTCAATGAATTTTACACCACAGAGGTCTCCTTAGGGGTCACTTACATCATGCCAACCCCAGGCAGATTTAGATTTTATGTTATAGTAAGGGAAACTGGGCCAGGGACTTATCCAGAGTTTGGGGTGTTTTGCCTTCAATATGAGAGCAGAGTATCAGTGGTAGAATTCAAGACTGTTCTTTTACTAGATCATCCTCTTATCTCCTGAAAGGTCTGATACACAAGAATGCCTTGAGTATGGAACTTAACCTCTACTTTCAGGCTACTCTATTGCCCTAGGGGAGGCTTTACAAGTCATTGCATCAGGAACAAATAAACACTGAGAAAAAATGTCCATTCTTTCTGTCTCCAAACATCTCAGCTTCCAAGCCTTCTTTTTTTTTTTTAATCTTTAGTCACTCTATAACTGGACACTCAGACAGGAGGAGTAGGTCACATTGCTTTGTGATTATGTCCCTAGATTCCCAGCCTCTGTAACCAGGAATAATTTTTACACACAAATGCAAAAGGAGAAGTTGCATATTGTGCTTCATGCACATTCCTCTGTAATTCTTCAGATTTCTTTCTTTCTTTTCTTTTTTTTTTTTGATACATGGAATGTCTATTGACTATCTGATTTTAAGAAAATTAGTAGGAATTCATAATTCCTACTAACTGAATTTTTGGGAGAAGATCTTTTTTCATAATTGAGAGAAGATCTTTTTTTTTTGATACATGGAGTGACTATTGACTATCATATTTTAAGAAAATTAGTAGGATTAAAGAGCCTAAGTGAATCAGAGGTGACGGAGTCTCTAATATTTCCTCCATTTCCCCCATCATTTCTATTTTGGCTCTAAAACACAATAGCACCAGACATAAATGTGAGCAATCTCTAGGAGACAGTGGAGGGCAGTGGAGCCTGGTGTGCTGCAGCCCATGGTGCCATGAAGAGTTGGACACAACTAAGTGACTGAAGGATGACACACGGCAGCGTGAGGATGTCAAGGAGGAAGAGCCAAGTGCTTTGGATCATGCAATGTCCTCATTTCCTCTGGAAAATGTCCTGGGTCTGACATTATATAGAGACTGGTAAATGCAGATATTACAGAACAAGAGTAGGTTTATTTCATGTACCAAACCTCAGGATGAGATATCAAGCCCAGAAAGAACACTTAGGCCTTACGGTGGCTTCTGTGACCTAAATCAGACGAAATCAAAGTCCTGGTCTCTTATAGGTGATAATGACAATCCTTTTTACCTCTTAAACCAAAGCTTGTAACAGATATTAAATTTAGTCTCTGAGCCTCAGTTTCTCAGATCAATGTGGGTAAGTCTCTATAAATAGGATTTTAGAAGCAGATGGTATGAGATAAAGAAAAAGGAGCTTTATACTTTGGCTACCAACATCTCCTGGGATTTCCAGGTTTCTTTAGTCTAAACTTTAGCTAATATACCACAAAACTGAATGAAGCAATATCCTCAGTCCTCATATTTTCCTCCATTTGGCACCCTGTTTTCAAGTCAGACACATTCATGTATAAAATAGAGGATGAAAAAATGAAGAGGATTGAAACTAATAATTCTAAGTACATGCATGCATGCTAAGTTGCTTCAGTCATTTCTGACTCTTGGCGACCCTATGGACTATAGCCCACCAGGCTTGCTGTCCAGGGATTCTGCAGGTAAGAATATTGGAGTGGGTTGCTATGCCCTCCTCCAGGGGATCTTCTCAACCCAGGATTCCAAGCCAGGTCTCCTGTGTCTCCTGCACTGCAGGCAGTTTCTTTACCACTGAGCTACCAGGAAAGCCCAGTTCTAAGTACATGATATGGTTTTTTCTTAGTTCAGAGTCTAGTCTGAGAGACCAAAACGTGAAGAGGAATCCTGATATTGTTTCTTTTCATTTCCTTTAACAAATATTTGAGTGACATGTCACCAGCATTGCTAGTGTCCTTTTAATATGGACATTTCCCCTCTACCTTCACCTCTCAGTAGAGGAGTGATTCCGTGATTGTCCCTGCAAAATCCTCAGTCTTTGTAACTGTGCATAGGAGCTACAATTGGAAACTAGCACTGGACTTTTGTTCTCCAGTGAAAGGCCTTTAGAATACATCTCACTTCACTTTTCCTCCAGTCTTGGTTTGATTAAAAATTCATCAATAGAACACTGACTCTCACTCCTCCCAGGACCATCCCCAGAAGTTGTTGAGTCTAATCACCAAGATCAAGATCTTTCCAGTTATGCCTTTTGGCAGGACCTCATCTAAACTGTAGGGCAGTCATGGGTATATCCTATGTCTTATGTTATTAAACAGCCTGAGACTGGTTTTCACATGTATACTTTGGTGAACAAATTTGCTATAGGAGAATCAGCTGGGACAGAGATTCATGCTAACTATTTTATCCTATTCCTGTTTTCAGTCACCTTCTATCATGGCCAAGAATGTTAGCACTGAGAGCAGGCCAAAGAGCAGTCATGGAATGCTTTGCTTCATGTCTTATACTTATCTCCCCAATACTCCTTTCTACTCTTAATTGAGAATAAAGAAGTAGTCAAAGAATGATGGAGATACTTAGAAAGTCAAAGGAGCCAACTTGAAAGAACTCCCACTAGCAAAATCTGGGAAAGTTTCAGCATAAAAATGAATAATTGTAGTAATGGAATATAATATACAGAATAAAATTAAAATCCCATGAGTCCCTGCCATCATGAATAAACAAATAAATAAAATGGAATAAATAGGGGAGAAGGGAAAGTTCCCTTCTATAGTAGGATGCCAGTTAATAACTGTAAAAGGAATCACCTATCACTTGGCAAACCATCATTTAGTCAACATCATAGCAATGTTTTTAGGTGTGAATCATCAATGGATGCTGAAAGTAATGAGTAAAAGTTTGATGAGGAAGAGGACATTTACAGAACCTCAAACTGTTTCACCACAAGGTCCCTCTTTAATTACAAAGACAAAAATAATAACTTTATAGTGATGAAAGTTGGTAGATAACTCTAACCAAGTGATTACAGCACTGAGAACAGGACAAATAGGTCTCACATGCCTCCTTAACATGATGAACTGAAAAGATCACAACATCTCTTCCAAGAAATCTCTGCCAGACACATGATGCTGCTGCCACCGCTAAGTCGCTTCAGTCGTGTCCGACTCTGTGCGACCCCATAGACGGCAGCCCACCAGGCTCTCCCATCCCTGGGATTCTCCAGGCAAGCACACTGGAGTGGGTTTCCATTTCCTTCTCCAATGCATGAAAATGAAAAGCGAAAGTGAAGTTGCTCAGTCATGTCCAACTCTTAGCGACGTCATGGACTGCAGCCTACCAGGCTCCTCGGTCCATGGGATTATAGCAATTTTAATCTTCGAGGAAACAAGTGAAAAAACTCAAATTGAGGGATCTTCTGCAAAATGAGGCTTACATGCTTCAAAAATGTCAAGGTAATAAAAGACAAAGACTGAGAAAATCTTCTAGATTAGAGAAGACTAAAAACATGATTATTAAATGCTTTGGAATCTTGGATTGGATCCTGGGGAATCAAAACAAAATAAAGCAACTTGCCATGAAGGACACTAAGAAGATAATTAGCAATATTTGAATGAAGTATATAGATTAGAATTTATCATTGTTAATTTCTTGATTTTGAGGATTGAATCCTTGTGAAAGAAATTATCCTTGCTTTTAGAAAATATACATGGTACTTAGATGAACAAACATAATGTCTAAGTTTTTCTCTGTAAGTTCTCTTTTTCCTCCCATCTTTCCCCTCATTTCTTTCTTTCTCCCCTGTCCTCCCTGCTCCTCCCAGATTGCTGCAATGATGCTCACAGGAACCTCAAGTACACAGGGTGCAAATGGGAGAGAACCAGTCCCTTCTTATGACGATCTTCCAGTCTCCCTTTGGCACTGGCTACTGGCAGAGTTTACTGGCCAAGTAGCAGTGGAGTTTGCATAGTCCCAGCCCTAATAACACAAAACAAAGTAGTGAAGGGTGAAAAGGAAGCTGAGAGACAATGCTCCCTTGTCTCTCAACCCTTCAGAGCTTTCTAGGAGATGCTTTCATGACATGCTTCAGGATAAGAGACTCAGCACTGGAGAGGAAACTTCACGTTGCCTCTTAGGTGGGCAGGATGCTGACTCATGAGTGTTCATGTCTCCTGGTGTCATTTTCTTAAAGGGGGCACTTTTATTCCATAGGAAGTAAGCTATATGCTTTATTCTTGTGGTCAGAAGTTTCTATAAAGTTCTCAGCAAATTTTTCACTAGTGTTAGGATCTTCAGTGAGAATCAATTATTATGAGCTCCCTCTCCAGGAAAGAACATTTATAGACAATCTACCTCTCTCTTCCAGCCTTAATGAGATGTAAGATCCCTACATTGCATAATGAGCATCTTTCCCACCCAAGAGCATAACCAGATCTCTCTAAATTTGACCTTCAGGCTATGTTTATTTACTTATTTTTAAAAATCTGCCTTCTGGAAGAATACCATCAAATTTTAGATCAGTAAACTGTGTGATATGCTTTATGTTTAGTACCATAGAACTGGGGTGGGCTTTTAAAAAAATTAGTTATTTAGTTATTTTTGGCTACACCACATGCAGCTTGTGGGATCTTAGTTCCCCAATCAGAAATCAAACCTGGGCCATGGCAGTGAAAGTCCTGAGTTCTAACCACTGGACAGACCACAAGGGAACTCTGGGAGTGGGCTTTTATAGCTAGAGTTTGGGGACAAATTCATTGTTGCAGAATTAGGAGGAGTAAAACTTTAAACTGCATCTTCTATTATGCCTCCTGAATTCCCAGGTTTTGTTCTCCATTATTTTAAGCCCTGACATATAGAGAAGACCCTCAAGGAAAAAAACAAAAAAAAACAACAAAAAAAAAACAGGATTCTGTGCCTCAACTAATGTCCTCATTCCTTGAGATTCTTGTCTACTTTACACTCATGCTTAAAGGCAGAGTCATGAGGCAGGGAAAGGCTTGCTTCTTACAGGCTCCTCTAAGCCCATCAGAGCTATCTATGAGAGTCTTCATGAATCAGTTCTTAGCACGAGAGACCATTTGTGAAGAATACTTTAAGAAGCTATATGCATCCAAGTTTCCCACTGCTAAATTAAAGGAGGCAAATTGTCCTGTCAGACCCCTGGGCCTCAGGCACCATCACTGTGGTTGTCATTATCTGCCAAATTTTCACTCAGACGTCACCACTGCGGTATAGGTGGCCATGGCAAGTCAGAGCCTCCTCAGTTACATATGGACACTTAGAGCGTGAATAATTTTATCCTTTCCTCCTGGGTGGGCTAGTTCTAACGTCTTAGCATGAATGCAAGGTCTTTTCAATGAAAACCTTGGAGATGCTTTAACAGTCAGCATGATGGGAAAAGATTAGCTGAAATAAGGAGAAATGAAAATTCAAGATGTATATCCTAAACTATTCTACCTTCTTCAGACTACTCACTCAAGTTCAAGTCATGGGACACAGTGAAAAAGAAAGAACCAAAGGAAGGAGCATTCTCTCTTTTCAAAGTTTCCTGTTCTTTGGTTTCATGGCAGAGGACCATAGATAAGCATGAGAAGATGCCATCAAATGACAATTTTAAGCAGTCTTTTCTTATTCCCCAAGAATTGTCTAAGAATAGTCTTTTTGATCCAGAGGGGAAAAAAAAATAATTCTGAAGAGAGATCTTCATTTTCCTGTACCCAGAAGTATGTGAGCCCTCTATGGTCTCTGCTCTACTGTCTCTCATAAGCACCTCAGCTACTGAACAGTGACTGTAGATCACAGGCTCCCAAGGGCAACAAGTCAACTCAAGTAGAATCAGAAGGCATGTGGTCTCCTAGGCACCTCCAGTACTTGTTCTCTTCTCCTGTAGCTCTCAGTCCCAGCATGTATGGAGTCATAGACAGGTATACCAGAAGGCTGGGTTTTATTTCAGACCTTTTCTTTGTTATAGGGACTTGATATAGGTGGGCATTGAAAGACAGTGAAAGGAGATACTTTGTGAAGCCTCTCTGGAGCTCCCCACATGGCCCAGGCATTGTCTTTGGGGCCCAGAGCCTATCTGAGAAATCAAGGCTGATGGTGGGACTTGAGTCCAATGAGACACTCACTCTGTGTCCCTCTCTGGATACTTCTCTAGTGTTCCTTCAAGGAACAAATCTTACAGTTATTTCTTTATTAATTTGTGTGTGTGTGTGT
>NW_011494863.1:8975030-8975488 GCF_000754665.1 Bison bison bison
GGTGGGGGTAATAGTGTGTCAGGTAACTGAGATGTAAAACAAACCAAACAATATACACCTAAAATTCAAGCTGAGTCCCTATAATCAGTTGCAATTATTGACTATCTTTTTCTCCTTAGTCTTCAGAGCTGAACTGCTCGAAGTGTCTTTTATACTTAAGTCCACAGTTAATGACTGTTCCAGCAAGAGGTTTACAACAGTGTTCTTGGGCTCTGCCTCCAGTCCTCTTAAGTAAATCAAAACCCACCTTTCAAAGAGCTGCCTTGCTCTCTTTTCTTTGCCTCTCAATGTTCTGGATTAAAGAGGTTCCAAAATATCAATGAACTGTCCCTTTTCTTTCAGTGTTTCTTTCCTCTAATTGATTGAGTTCCCTAAGCGTGGGCGGCTGCGACCAGCACATTTAGCGTGGGCGGCTACCCCACGTCCGAGGTCAGGGGCAGAAGCCGGGAGGACCCCAT
>NW_011494863.1:8976580-8976995 GCF_000754665.1 Bison bison bison
ATAACAAACACCGTCTTCCAACAACACAAGAGAAGACTCTACACATGGACATCACCAGATGGTCAACACCAAAATCAGATTGATTATATTCTTTGCAGCCAAAGATGGAGAAGCTCTATAGAGTCAGCAAAAACAAGACCAGGAGCTGACTGTGGCTCAGATCATGAACTCCTTATTGCCAAATTCAGACTTAAATTGAAGAAAGTAGGGAAAACCACCTGACCATTCAGGTATGACCCAAATCAAATCCCTTAAGATTATACAGTGGAAGTGAGAAATAGATTTAAGGGCTTAGATCTGACACATAGAGTGCCTGATGAACTATGGACTGAGGTTTGTGACATTATACAGGAGACAGGGATCAAGACCAACCCCATGGAAAAGAAATGCAAAAAAGCAAAATGGCTGTCTGGGG
>NW_011494863.1:8977827-8978086 GCF_000754665.1 Bison bison bison
AGGCTCCTCCATCCATGGGATTTTCCAGGCAAGAGTACTGGAGTGGGTTGCCATTGTCTTCTCTGAAAGTGAAGAGGAACTAAAAAGCCTCTTGATGAAACTGAAAGAGGAGAGTGAAAAAGTTGGCTTAAAACTCAACATTCAGAAAACGAAAATCATGGCATCCGGTCCCATCACTTCATGGGAAATAGATGGGGAAACAGTGGAAACAGTGTCAGACTTTATTTTTCTGGGCTCCAAAATCACTGCAGATGGTGAC
>NW_011494863.1:8979002-8979942 GCF_000754665.1 Bison bison bison
CGCTGACTCGATGGACGTGAGTCTGAGTGAACTCTGGGAGTTGGTGATGGACAGGGAGGCCTGGCATGCTGCAATTCATGGGATCGGAAAGGGTCAGACATGACTGAGAGACTGAAATGAAGTGAAGATAATGAAGCCAAAGAACAAGTGAGTGAATATAGGAAATGCACACTTCGTTTATAGCAAATGAGTAAAGCAGAAGTTAGAAGAGGTAGGAAATGAAAGAGAACCTTCCTTCTGTCACCTCCCTCTGACTCCTGAGGTCTTGCTCTATGGCTTTCCCTGACAGGAGTGCTCCCTGAGGTTTTGAATGGCTAAAGGATGGTCTTAGCCTGTACTTGGTCTAGTAACAATTTTCATTGTTAACCAATTTTACAATAAACAAAATTATTCTTCAAGGAAGTACAGTTCAAACACTCTGCAGAACCTACTTAGGTAAGAGAGTTTAAAAACAGCCAAACTCCAGCCTCCTTGCCCCCAAACCTCACTGCATTGGCCTTGATGTAATTTTCTGCCAGTCTAAAATAAAAGGAAATGCCCCAAGTATGGTGCAATAAAGCACATTAGAAATATATTCTCTGGAATAGGAAAGGGTTCCTTGTAGTTAAGCATTTGGGAAGAGAACCCCAGGTGAAAAGGTAAGCAGAGATGACAAGAGCAAATTAAACATGAGGGTACATTTGTTGCAAAATCTGGGTAATCATACGCAAATGCCATAAGAATCTTTGGAAAGAAGCCCTTTAGTTTGAATCTCCCATTAGCATTTATAATAGTCTTATAGGCCAGCGAATCAGTATGCTGCTGCTGCTGCTAAGTCACTTCAGTCATGTCTGACTCTGTGCGACCCCATAGACAGCAGCCCACCAGACTCCCCCGTCCCTGGGATTCTCCAGGCAAGAACACTGGAGTGGGTTGCCATTTCCTTCTCCAGTGCATGAAA
>NW_011494863.1:8980374-8998129 GCF_000754665.1 Bison bison bison
ATGCTTTTGAACTGTGGTATTGGAGAAGACTCTTGAGAGTCCCTTGGACTGCAAGGAGATCCAACCAGTCCATTCTAAAGGAGATCGGCCCTGGGTGTTCTTTGGAAGGACTGATGCTAAAGCTGAAACTCCAATACTTTGGCCACCTGATATGAAGAATTGACTTATTGGAAAAGACTCTGATGCTGGGAAGGATTAGGGGCAGGAGGAGAAGGGACGACAGAGGATGAGATGGCTGGATGGCATCACCGACTCGATGGACGTGAGTTTGAGTGAACTCCGGGAGTTGGTGATGGACAGGGTGGCCTGGTGTGCTGCAATTCATGGGGTCGCAAAGAGTCGGACACGACTGAGTGACTGAACTGAACGGAACTGAACACACCAAGACATAGCAACACTGAATACAGACTCTTTGTGTTACACATATGGTATAATGCAAACCTTGGCCCATCAATCTTTTTTTTCCAGTGGCTTTGAGTAAATAAAGGCAGTACTTCTTTCGTAGGAGAATGACTCCTTCCCAGTTTTCCAGAAATATCAACAAAACCCCCTCTTGTTTGCAACAACAAGGATATGCTCATTTAAATTAAGTTGATCTCTGGAGACTGATGGACATGACTTACACCGAGCCTGCCCTGGGCAGCAGATACAACCAGGCGAGAACAGTAGGATGAACAGGTGAAGATTAAGATTTAGAAGCTGGGTCAGGTGATGGCCTAGGTCTACCTGAGACTTAGCAGAGAGAACCGAAAACCTTAGCTGGGATGAAGGGAAGGGAAGTGAGGTGAAATTGCTCAGTCGTGTCCAACTCTTTGCGACCCCATGGACAGTCTGTCCATGGGATTCTCCAGGCAAGAATACTGGAGTGGGTTGCCATTTCTTTTCCAGGAGATCTTCCCAACCCAGGGATTGAACCTGGATCTCCTGCATTGCAGGCAGATGCTTTACCCTCTGAGCCACCAGGGAAATCCAGGGATGAAGGGAAAGGAGCCCTAAAAATCATTTGAATATTAATATGATATAGGCATAATTTGAGCTCTGGGAAATCCTATTCTAATGCCTGATTTGGTTTCACTCTGTTCCTTACTTTATACAATTGGGCCAATCTTGTCCTCAATGTCCCTTATAGCTGTTTTCCCCCTTCTTTTACATTTAATGTGCTCTACCAGTTCAGGGGGAACAACTTACCCTTGCAAACCTTGCTCACTCACAACTAATTTCAAATGGTTGTGGTAGAGCACACTTCAGTGGCTTCCGTGGCATGGATGCATCATAGAGGGGATACCGACATATACACCATCTCTACTCTGTGTTTTTAAAAGGGAATTTTAGGTGGGGAATTTGATGACTAATGGTAGCAATCAGAAATCAAGGCATACAGAGGCAGATGTCTCCGTCTGATGCACAACCCACTGTTTTCCTTTTTAAGGAATAACCTCTGAAAGTGACCCCTGAAATTCCCTTTGTTCTGAAAGGATGGGTGGATAACTACACAGCAACTTCATCGGCAAGTGTCAGGGCCACACTGGGAATCATACCTAGCCAAGGTCTTCCCGCCTCAGTATCCTGGGTTCTAAGAGGAACATCACTTCAGTGCAGATGTGTTGACAGTACAGGACTGTCAAGGACACACAGATCAGAGTGCAGAGGGCAGAGCTACCTGCTCCTGCTTTCTCCTTCTATCCCTTCTAGGGAAGTTCACAATTTCTTCTCCTGGGACCAAAGCGCAGATCTCTCACTGCTAAAAGGATCCTGTTACAGTGGTGAGTTTTCTCACAGTGGTAAGTTTTAGTTCCTTGCCTACCACTTGAAACTGACTTCCAGCCAATGCTGTCTTGAGGTAGCAGATGCAGGGTGTTAGGGGACTTTGCTCTGTCCCAGCTTCATTTTCTTTCTGCTCCAGTAACATTCAAATAGAGTATTTCACCCAGATTCCTTAGAACAAACCAAATTATCCCTCTTCTCTCTTTCAGAACTTAACATCATTGATTCCAGTCTCTCTCAATGATGTTTGCTTGAAAGTACTTTTTATCAGGTAAGTAACTTCTGGCTTTGAGTTTTTGAATGTCTGAGAGGAAAACTCTGTCTCGCTTTCCAAAATTATCAATTAGTACAGCTCCTTCTTCCTAGTTAGGTGTGCAAAATGCCCATTTTTGTTCCCATAGACATAATTTGTAAGCATGATACACTTCACTGTCTTCCAATAGAACTAGAACTAAATGTGGTCAAGATAGGTAAAGGCAGGAACAAGACATGAGAGCATCATTTACACTGGGCAGGGGTTTGGGAGAATGTTGGTGTGAAACAAGTGGCAAATCAAGCTTGGGGACGACACTCTCGAGAGCAGTGATCATCTTTTCCTTGAAGATAACCCTCCTTGATGCTTAGGTCCATCTTCCTGTGCTTCAATTTCCTTTCCTCTCACCCCTAAGAAGCCTTGTTCTCACTGCTTCCTACACTGGAAGCAGAGAGAGGAGGGCAGCAGGCATAAAACCCCCAGTCCTTTAGTCTTACCTTCCGAAGGTCTGGCTTTCTTTTTTCCATGGATAGTGGCCCTTTCTCCCATCCTAAATGTGCAGGATTTTATCTACTGAACAGAAGCAACAGCTCATCCAGAGATCCAGGCAACTTCTGGGAGATAAGACTGCTGTCATTCCCTCTCTGGGGCAGCTCTACAGGGAACAGAAAGAAGAGTAAACCTATAGTAAATGAAAGTAAGTCACTGAAGAAGAGAGAAGGACCATTCCCACCAGCATAAACAAACATCACGCACTTTTTCATCTTTTGCACTCCAGTATTCTTGCCTGGAGAATCCCAGGGACGGGGGAGCCTGGTGGGCTGCTGTCTATGGGGTCGCACAGAGTAGGACACGACTGAAGTGACTTAGCAGCAACAGCAGCTCTCCTAAAAACCCATTTGTATCTCTTTGTTCTTCCCATAGATCCCTTTTCTTCTTCCTCCTTTTCCCCTACTGAGTTAAGCATATACACCTCTAAGTTTAACCATTTAATAAGCTAGTGACTTTTTTGTTAGCTTTTATATGGATATGAATCAGTCATTTTTCTCCTGTCAATCTGTTATGCTGCTGCTGCTGCTAAGTCGCATCAGTCATGTCCGACTCTGTGCGACCCCGTAGACGGCAGCCCACCAGGCTCCCCCGTCCCTGGGATTCTCCAGGCAAGAACACTGGAGTGGGTTGCCATTTCCTTCTCCAATGCAGGCAAGTGAAAAGTGAAAGTGAAGTCGTGTCCGACTCTTAAGAGTGCTGGAGTGGGGTGCCATTATAGATCAGTTTAATTTGTAGACTCCAGTTACTGAACATAATTGGATAAAGAAAAGTTGTCTTTCTCCACACATCAATTTTTAAATCTCAATTTTCATATAATATGAAAGCAGGAACCCCAACTCTTTAAAAATGTTGGCCACCACAACATTCTTGATATAAATTAACTTTCATTTATTAGAGAAAGTGCTGTGTTTATGTAATACAGAATACAGAAATACTTAGGCCTCAATTACTCCCCCTAGGAAACTCCAACAAACACATGAAGATTAGCACACTTTCTTATAATTCAAGATTGACTGTGGTTATAAGAAAGGAACCAACATATTTTTATGGGAAATTGGAAGATAACAGTTTGGGAGAGCAGGAAAAAATTCATGGGAGGCTTAAAAACTGAGGTAAATGAGGAATTTGGGGGATCCACCCCCAACTCCACTGATTTGAAATATCTGCAAGGTGAGGTTAGGCCACTGAAATTGTAAAGAAACTCTCCAGGGGATTCTCATTGAGTCTAAAATTTGAGAACCAATATCTTAAGTGATGTTTATTAAATAGGTAAAAGTGACAGATAAAAAAGGAATGCAGAAAGACATTAAGGGCTTATAACCACCAGGCTAAATTGGGACCTTCTTTAGTAGACAATGTGTAGCCATTACAGCTTTTTCATTAAAGGACTACTTTAATTATTTTGTGGTGTAGAAGCGAGGGTTCCCGGGTGGCGCAGTGGTAAAGAATCTGCCTGCCAATGAAGGAGATGCAGGAGACACAAGTTTAGTCAGTCCCTCGGTTGGGAAGATTCCCTGGAGGAGGAAATGGCAACCCACTCCGGTATTCTTGCCAGGAAAATCCCATGGACAGAGGAGCCTGGTGGGCTACAGTCCATGAGATTGTAAAGAGTAGGACACGACTGAAACAACTAAGCACATATGTTTGCATTAAGTGTACAGAGTAGGAGGATATATTGGAAGGAAGACAGGCTGAATAACCTTGGGCAGGTAGAGCCCCTAGTGAGTTATATTCAGTCATATCAGCAGTAATGCTGGGCTTCGAGAGGGTGGTATTTGAGGAAATGGAGAAGAGGGGTTAGACTTGAGAGAGTGTTTTAGGGATGGATTCCATTGTCCAAATTCTATGGAAAATTTTGTTGGTCCTCACGTTTTACCTCTACTAGATACCACTGATTTTCTTGGTGAGCATGCACTGGGGAAGGAGATGTGTGTTTGGCTATGAAATGGATTTACTGACCTGACTCAAATACCTGAGAGTGCTTTAGATGCCTAGAAAATCAAGAAAAGAGGAAAGGTTAGAAGACTTTGGAGAGACCAGGGCTTCTGCAGTGGCAGAGATCTTGAAAAAATGTTTGAGAAATTGGCAAGCACATAAAAGGAACAAAAAGAGGGGACACTTAAGAAGAGTTGTATGAAGAAAGAATTCTCAGAGGTCATACCTTCATCTGATAAGCCAAGAAAAAAATGAGACAGATGGAGGGTGTGGGAATAATATGTGTGTGTGAGAGAAAGAGAAATAGAATGGTGGTGGTGGTGGTGGGGAGTTGAGCAATAATGATAATTCAGAGATGTAATGCAGAGGCCAGAGAGCATGGTAGGTTCAGGGAACCTGGAGTAATTACTTTTAAAGAAGGGGAGGCTATAAATGCTGATATAGATCAAGGCAGTAGCAGTTATAAGTGAGAGATGGATAGAGTGTAACATGACAGATAAGCCAAGGAACTCTGCAGTTTTACTAGTTATAACCCTGAGTGAATGAGAATCTCAGTTTTCTCATTCCTAAAATGAGGCTCTGGGGGTGGGTTGGGGGGTTGGGGGTGGTTCTTGTGAGAATTCAATGGGACAATGCAAGGGAAGCATTTAACATAGGGTCTGGGACATAGGATTATTACTCAGTACAAGTTAGCTTCTCTTATCTTTATTAATTTTCATTAACTTTACAAGACATTAAGGGCTAATTTACATTGTTAAGATTTGAAAGTTGATTTCTATTCAGCCATTTTTTGAGTATTTTAAAGTTCTTCAGAAACCAAAAAAAATTTATTTCAAACATATAGCTGTAAGTTTAAAGAAAAACACATATATCTCAGTAAATAAGAGTTTTAAAAAGCCCTGATATTTAGCATAAGCAGTTCAAAATATAATAACTTACTCTGAATATAGCTTTAAAGAATTACATTCAGTATGAAACTTCCTAAATTTTCACTGTCTTTCTCTCTGCTTCTCATTCTCTTTCTATTTAGGTGCTTATCTTTATTATTATTATTATTGTTTTTATACTACACATGTTTCCTCTGCTTTTTGCTCCTCTAATTTCCACAGGTATGCATTTTTCTTATTTTCCCACTTGTTTTCTTTGTGTTTATTTTTCTGTTTCTAACACAACTGTTTGACAACACAACTAGATTCCTAATCTGCCACTTTCTGTTAGTCTTTTTCTTCCTTCAACAGGGAACAATAAAAAGCCCCCCAAATAGTATTAAATTTATTTTACATGCCTTATTCATCACTACACATGCAATAAGTAGAACAGTCATCTATAATGTTAGGGGAAACACACTGAGTGAAACTGCCCATCCTGGCCAGGCACCATAGTAACCATTTGCATGCGTTGTTTTACGACAGGCGGTCTGAGTAAGGAACACGGAACTAATCAGCCACCATCAACCGGAAGAGTTCAGGAAACGTCAAAAGGAGACACCACATGTCCAGCCACCTCCCAGAATCCTCTCTGGCATCCATCTTGGTTGAATAAGGCGTGTACCACCAGGAAGGACTCTGAGTCAAAAGAAGAAGTGAAGTCACTCAGTCATGTCCGACTCTGCAATCCCCATGGACTGTAGCCTGCCAGGCTCCTCCATCCATTGGATTTTCCAGGCGAGAATATTGGAATGGGTTGCCATTTCCTTCTCCAGAGGATCTTCCCAACCCAGGGATTGAACCAGGGTCTCCCGCGTTACAGGCGGACTCCTTACGGTCTGAGCCACCAGGGATGTCCCACAGGGGAATCCAGTGTAGCAGCTATTCTCTCCAGCCCACTGAGTCAGAATGATTGGCTAAAGACAACCCAGAAATGAATCCCATCACCATAAAGCCCAAGACTGCAAGCCACGTGGCAGAGCTGTTCTCCTGGGTTCCCTTACCCTACTGCTCTCCACCCGGGTGCCCTTTTCCAATAAAGTCTCTTGCTTTGTCAGCACATGTGTCTCCTTGGACAATTCATTTCCGAGTGTTAGACAAGAGCCCAGTTCCGGGCCCTGGAAGGGGTCCCTGACCCTGCAACATATAATATTATCATCTTTTTAAAAAATGCATGGCCACAAATGGAGCTCCTCCAAACAGTGTTTTTTGACCTGATCTCCAAATAGCCATTTTTATTTTTGATGTTTGTTGGCTTTCCAGTGAGTGTCTATTTGTTGAAAAGCAAAAATCTGTATTACTCCTTTTTCATGAACATCATTTTATTACCTCCATTTTTCACATTTTTAGCTAAAAGTTAGGTACTGCTTACATAATGAAAACAAAGGAAATTGTTGGCAGTGTAGAGCTTAGGACATTTTTATGTAATTGCCTCCTTTATTATGCAAATACGTTTTATTTTAACTTAGTTGGAATAAGCAAAGGTTTTTAGGGGCTAAACTGGGCAAGAGAAATGGAAATAAAATGTTCAATGTTTTTCATGTTCCTATTCTTCAGGAGGCTCCATAAACTATAAGAAATCATTGACTATAAAAAAAATACTCAAAAAAAGTTTAATTTCAAACAAGTTTACTTCTCCAATGGACAAAAATTTTTTTTGTATACTGTTTTTGTCTGATAACTTTAAATTTCAAATACTAAGGGAAACCGTCCTGCATTCCTTATTTCTCCAGAGAAGGGGAACGTTATAACAGTGGAAGTTGGGTTTATTACCTTATCTTTTACGAGGGCCAAAAAAACCTTCTCCTTCCGCAACACTTATTCCCAGCCACTACTCTAGAGTTCTTGTTTTGGGGGTGTGGTTTATAGTTCTGGAATTTTTCTACAGTTAAAAGCAGAGAGATTTTAGTCTGACCTTGTATCCAGTTAAAGAATCTCTTCTGTAAGATAACAATTTAATGATGTAGTGAATTGTTTCTCCTCCTATCATGTACCAGGAGACCTCTTTAGTGAGCTCAAAGGGTTATGAGATGAATAACAACAACAACAACAATAGTTAATCCTTCTTGAACACCTAACTATAAGGTAGGCATTGTGCTGACTGCCCTAAGATGTACTTGTTATTGTTATTTTTAACCCTATATAAGAGATTAAGGAATTGAGACATAATTCTCTGCCTTTTTCCAGGACACATGGTTAAACAGTGGTAAAACTAGATTCCAGCCCAGGACTCTAACCCAGAGTCCTTGATTTTAACCATTATACTATTTGATTTTCTACTGAATCCAAATCAACCTCCCTTTAATCCCTATTCAATTAGTCTAAATTCTACCCTTTGGGGCCAAAAAGAGCATGTTAATTTCTCTTCTTCATTCATTTGTTTGTAAGAAAAAGAATATTAATCAGGCACCTTCTAGATGATAGATACTGTCTTGCAGCCTGTAATACAGCACTGAGAAGAGAGTTTCTGCTTTCATGGTGTTAACACTCTCTCCCTTAAATTGTTTGAAAACAGCCACCAGATTTCTAAAGGTTTGCCTTTCCTCAGACCAAAGTTTCCTATTCTTTCAATCATCTGTCATAGCACAAAGTTGCAAATTCTTCCCTATCATGGTAGCCTCTCTCCTCTAAACACATTTCAGTTGTAAATTCCTTTTTTTAATTAGCATATAATTGCTTTACCATGTTGTGTCAGTTTCTGCTATAGGACAACTGTGAATCAGCCAAATGTATACATATATCTCCTCCTTCTTGAGTCTCCCCCCGTGAGCTGCTGAACCAACCAGACATGAAACAGCAAATCAAATAGCAATCCACATGCTTTCTGATGGGTCTGTTAAAAATAAGGCAACTTGCCCCAAATGGAGTTTCTTAGGCTAAGACCCATGTCACCAACTGAATTAACTTTAGTTTCCATTCCCAGAAATAGAATCTTAAACTAGTGATCAGAAATTGCCTAATCAGCATCAGTTAAGTAATCTGCCTGATAGACCCCCACCATCCCCTAAAGAAAAGTAACCCTACAATACTCAATCTGCTTTTTGTCTAGTAACTTCTTGTCCCGCCTCCTTTCTGAATGCAAATGCCGCTTTGCACTGACCCCTGGGGCTCCTTCTTAACTGCTAATTTGGATGCTGCACAATTTGAATCCATTTTTGCTCAAACAGAATTTTTAATATGCCTCGGTTTATCTTAACACAGGTCTGGTGACTGAACAGAGAAACAAGGAGACCTTTGACTGCCCTCAGCGGCAGCGAGCAACAGCAGCGAAGGTACCTGAGGAGTCCCTTGAGTCGCTGCTTCCTCACTGCCTCTGGAGGTGGTGGGTAAGTTCCCTCTAATCCTCCATCCATAGATTGTGTGTTAGGAGTGTTCACTGTTGTGAGCATTTTTTGCGTTTTGAGCATTTTTTTTTTCCCACGGCCTGGATCCCCAAACTGGCCTGAGTTGGGTGGCATGGGACACAGATATAGAACTGTTTCCAGTGACAGACCTGGTCCGACCCCTAAACCAGACCCGGTGGAAGATCAGACCGGGTCCAATTTACGCTGGATTGGGTCCAGAGTAAGGCCTCCAGCAAGTAAAATTTTGTTTGAAGGCTGAACAAGCAAGTTAAGCTTCCCAAAGATAATTATGAATTACAACGGCCACAGTGGAGAACTTTTAAGCTAGATAAGCTTATCCATGTATGACATGCCTTTGAGAAGATGTGTCCTGAAGAAAATGGGGTTTTCTCAGCCAGCGCTCACCATAAAGGATAGAAGCAAAATTCTTTTTCCTTCTTTAAAGTTCCTGGTGGCCAATGGGACACACTACTCTCTCCAGAACCTGCAGAGAGGATCCAGGGAAATCCAGCAGGAGCAGGCCAAAGATGAGAATACTTGTGTGGTGCTAAGTTGCTTCAGTCATGTCCAACTCTTTGCAATCCTATGGACTATAGCCCACCAGGCTCTTCTGTCTATGGGATTCTCCAGGCAAGAATACTGGAGTGAGTTGCCATGTCCTCCCCCCAGGGGATCTTCCCGAATCAGATCTTAAACCCCTGTCCGTCTCCTGCATTGGCAGATGGGTTTTTGTTTGTTTGTTTGTTTGTTTTTACCACTAGCAGCATGGGAAGCCTGTAAGAATAGTTACGTGGACTTAAAAAAAAAAGGCATGATGTGAGAATTGCTAATTCAGTTTTATTTGGGGCAGAGTGAAAACTGCAGCCCAGGAAACAGCACCTCAGATAGCTCTGAGAAACTGTTCCAAAGAGTTGGTAGGGGGAATGGTCAGTATATACATGATTTTTGGTGAAGGGGGAATACATGCAATCAAGCACATATTTTTCCAGAAAGTTTCTACTAGTCTCGTGAAGCCTTTGCTAATTACAGGGAACAGTCATTACCATGAAGGATTTTAGTGCTTTTCTAGGTATGGGGAGATACAAGAACTGGGCTCCTGAAATCATCTATCTGAAAGACCTGTCCTGCCATCCCCCACCCTTGCAACTGAGTGCTTCATTTCTGATCTTCACCCTGAATTCCTTTCAGGGGATGTTGAAGGTCAGCACCCGTAGCAGCATATAACTTAATCCTTGCAGCAGTAGATAGGTAGATGGCAAGCGCCAATTTGTAGTTGACACCAAAGACAGCTGGCTCATCACTGTTTCTATCTGTGGTGCCTGCTCCAGATAGGAAGGTAGATTTCATTTTGTCCTTTCCTTTCCAAATCCAGATTGGCAGGAAAAAATCATTTGTAAGAAATCAGTCTATTACTAAAGATAAGGTCATGTGCCCATTGCACAGTGAGGCCAAACAACCAAAACATCAGAGTGTGGAGCAGAAACTTACTGGAGGACCAAGCAACAGGCATGAGGTGGCTTACGCTCAAAAACCCCAACTCTCTGATGCCATTTAGGGAGAAATTTTTATAGGTAAAATTTGGGGTGAGGGCTATAGTGTGTGTGATTCTCTTCTGATTGTTTGGTGGGTGAGATAACAGAGTGGTTCCAGGAACTTTGTGCTCAGCCTGAAGTTACCATCCTCCACCCGGTGTGGGCCTTAGTTCCTTCAGAAGAACTCAAAGATATCATTAAGTGTATCCCTTGGAAAAGAGCCTGATGCTGGGAAAGATTGAGGGCAAGAGGAGAAGTGGGTGATGAGATGGTTGGATAGCATCAACAAATCAATGGACATGAGTTTGAGCAAGCTCCAGGAGATAGTGAAGGACAGGGAAGCCTGGCGTGCTGCAGTCCACGGGGTCACAGACAGGACTTAGCAACTGAACAGCAACAACACCCCTTGAGGAGGAACCAGGACTTGGCTTAAATCACTGAATTATAGTTTCTTGATCATTCTTCCTTTGTTTCTGCATTCTCTTACTTTCCTGATTGAATGTGCTATTTGGAACTCAGGGAAGGCCTAGGAGGCTGAAGCCCTTTTTCTGCAAATGAGAAATATGGGACAGGGAAAGGATTCCTACCCAGGAGGGCCCTCCAGGATCCCTCTGTTTCAGATCCTTGAATCGTGTGACTCATAAATTTGCTTTCAGGTGCCATTAGTTGCCCTTCCTTTCTTTCCAGGGGCAGCTGTTTCCTCCTGTGTCTTGTGTCCCAAGAATTTGGCCTAGCAACAGTTAGGTTGGAGGTCTCAAAAATATGGCCAGACAGAAAGGTGGGTTGCCTAAATTTATTTTTTAACAAGTCAGAAAGTGAGCAGAACCATTAAATGTAAACAATCTAGGTTTATTTATTGCTTCTGCCTGTAATCTTCAAATCTCTTCTCTCCAGACCGTGACAATTTCTAGCATTCAATGTTTAAATCTGTTTACTAGAGCAAAGTTCCTTACGCTTAGCATTGCCCTTCAAATGTCCTCTAGCATCACAGACAAGATGCTGGAAGCCATCTTGCATCCATACTTTAACCTGGTGAGCTGTGAGGTGTGTTTGCCTGAGTCACTTAGTAGACCACAGCATCCCCTAGTGGTCAGATTTAAACCTCAAGCCATGTATATTCTGAATATCACAAGAAATTAACCTAAACCTTAAGTGTCATGCAACTGTGTTTTGCAAGTGTGGGACAGATTTTATTGGCTACTCCTGGTTCAATGGGTGATGAATTCTCCATTATTTATCAGGGAACCTGATGCATCTCAGGGTCATCTTACCCTCTATCTACTTCTCCATTCTGGGCTACTTCTTTGTCTGAGCTTAGGAATTCAAACTGCTTTTCCTTCTCTATTTTTGTGATTATAGATATCTTTTTCCTTTTGAGGCACTTCTTATTTCTACATATGCCATTTAATGTGAGCATGTTACCTAAAGTTCCTGTAGAAATCAGGAAGGGATAGTCTACCTGGGGTGATTGTGGTTTCGACTAAAATGCATTAGATTTGGAGTCTGTCCTGAATTACAAGCCCAATTTTGCCACCTTATTTGGTGGTGATATTAGTCAGGTTATCTAACTTTGCTAAGTTTACTCACGAGATAAGGTTAACTACACAGGGTTATTGTGGCTCATAGGTAAAGCGAAGTGAACTACACAGAGGCCTCATGACCATTTCATCTGTAGTCTTGTAGGTCTGAAGTCCCTATTTTTCACAGCAGATCATCTCTTGGGAGTGCTTTGGTGGCAAAAGTTAAATCAGGATCAGGTCTTAGCTCCTCTTTGTTCATCTCAGCGCAAACTGTGAGACCCAAAAAAGCAAATCTCCAAGTCAAGCCAGAGATAGAGTCCTCGGGCTGCCAGAGAAAATGGGGAGGTCTCCATCACTGCCACTCATCTCAGTAACTAGTGGGGAATAGCCTCTGCTGGGGGAGAATTAAGGCTGAATGCAAAGGCTCCTCCACCACACAGCTGAGAAAATGTAACTCTTTTGGTTTCCTCAATGATTTAGAGCCTCTTTGAGAAAGTCGTGCCTCACCTCAAATCTACTGTGAGATATATGGAAAATCTTAAGACTAAACTCTATTCCACTGGACAGGCAGCATTTCAGAATCGTATGCCTCTGTGCCTAGACCAGTGCCAGGCACAACAGATGCTCAGTTAAATTCCAAGGAACCCTAAAGAAATTATTTCAGTCAGTGAATGGTGTGAGGCAACATGTTTCTGGACTGAGAGCTTTCCAATTGTTTCTTAAAATGCTAGTCTAATCCCCATGGGATTACGATATTTGTGATCGACTGCATCCTGTCATTTAATGTCTGCAGTCACATTTCCTGAGACAGAGTCCTCAGAATGTGAGGAGGATGGGGAAGGGAAAAGCATCCTGAAAGAAACCCTGTCCAAAATTATAGGATTGCTGTATTTTGTAAAACTCGGTTTATTTTGAGTTTGCCTCCAGCCTCTGTTCTTGGTATAATCAAACATGCCTTTGAGGAAAAAGCATATAGGAGCAACAGGACATATTTAGATGCATTTTATTCAGCAATCAGGCCAGCCATGCATTGTAGTGTACTTATGGGATTTCAGAACTTTGGTTCTCAGCAAGGCCCAGATTTTTGAATGAGGACAGGAGTCTGACGTTCCCTGTAGAAGAGATTGGGGAAAAAAAAATTAGTTTAAACTTTGCTGAGAAAATGTGACTATGGGGGGAAAACAAGGAAAAAATTCAGCTTTATTTAAAATGAGAGGTTTGAGATTTCCTTCCATTTCTGTTTCTCTTATTCATATATTCATTCACTTATTAAGTCATCAAATACTGATTGAGAACTACTACCTATATTGAGAATACAACAGAAGGGAAAAATGTTCATCCTTATAGAGTTGACAGATCTAGCAGGGCATCATTAAAAGCCTTGGAATTAATCTTTAATCCATTGTTGCTTTTCCTGCTGCCGTCATTGTCCTAGCCACCAGATTTCCAGCTTAGCAGGTGCCCAGGCTACTTTCGGATCTTTGCCTTAGGACTCTGGGGATTCCCATCTGTGAGATTTTGCAAAAGGAAATCATATCCTTATCTCGTAGGATAGTTGCTTTATTTAGCATCTAGACAGAGCCCATGGTTGGACTTATTTTCCATAGCTATGCTGTCCATGACAGCTGACATGATCTCATATAGCTGCTTAAATTTAAATCAGTTTAATAATGTTAAAAGTCCAGCTTTTTGGTTACGGTAGCCACGTTTTAAGTGCTGGTGCCATGACTAGAGGCCTCCATATTGGACAGCATTTCCGTCATCGCTAAAGGTTCTTACAGAAGAATGCTAGTTTATAGAAAAGAATTTGCCAGTGTAGGTTGCCTGAGAAGATATAGAGTAATTAGAAAAAAAGTTCTTACTGAATATATCTGCCAGGAGCACAGTGATCAAGGAGATGCAAGCCCTTGTTCTTCTACTCATTGCAAAACTCAACAACTAGGGTCAGAACCTGGATCTAGTTAACCATACAATATATTAACACTTTTTTGGTGGTTTTGATGGGCAGTAGAAAGAAAAGCAAAATGATACATGAGTAGCATTGAAGCATATATATTACCACATGTAAAATAGATATCTAATAGAAAGTTGCTAAACAACACAGGGAGTTCAACGCAGTCCTCTGTGACAGCCTGGAGGGGTGGGACGAGGTGGGGGCAGTTCAAGAGGGAGGAGACATATGTATACTTACGGCTGATTCACACTCTTGTGTAAACATTGTCAAACAACTATCCTCCAGCTAAAAGTATTTTTTAAAAAATGGTACTTTTGAAAAAGCCACATTTCTCTCTCTTGCTTTCTTAGAGAAATATAGGAATTATAGGAATAGAAGTACTTTTTTGGGCATTCAAATATTGCCCCCTTATTTACATATTTTTAGAAGAATAGAAAAAACAGGTAGGACTGATAGATTTTTAAAATCTAAAGAAACAGGGCGTCCCAGCCCTATGCTCATATTTTTCCAGTGTTTCACTCTAAATGTTAGGCCGTTTGATCTTGGCACTTGGAAGTCGCCCAAGTCTCAAGGCTGTTGTACTGCTTTCCCCTCCCCTTGGACAGAAATATGATGTTTGACTTTAACATCAATAACATAGGCCTTGAGAAAATTAACAGGTGGTTTCAACTTTCTTTTATAAGTTTTTAGCGTGGGATTTTTTTAAAAGCAGAGAATCTAATGTTTTCAGCCTACAACTTTAGGATATTAAATATTTCTCCCTGGGAACCTATTTCCACAATCCTTGTTAAATACCAAGAATTTTCTGAAATGATTTAAAGCAGATCAAAGAGAGGGTTCATGATACAGTGAATTAGAGCAGTGGAATGATGGAAGTGCATGCAGTCATTTGAGCCTAAATCAAAGTCTTAACACCACATCAGTTCCAAAATAACAGAATTTTCTAGGTTCCTTGCGGAATCTCTTTTGTTTGACCATTCTACATCTTTATTTAACCTGGAAGGCTTTTGTGATACTATGAAAACAGACCACTGTTTAAATGACTTCCTTTTCATGAATCCTTTCTTGACCCTTTCAGTAAGAAGCAATCTGTCTCTCTCCTTCATTCCTATAGCACATTGCTAACACCCATGTAACGGCATTTGTCACAAGTTACAAGAAATTACCTTATTTGTGCTATTTTCTCTTAGTTATATTCACAAGTGGAGGAGACTAGCACAATGCTTGGCAGAAAGTGTTCAATAGCAAAGACAGAATATCTGTGGCAAATTTATTTCTCTGAGCTCGTGAGTCTGATTCCCATCACTAGCCACCTACAGTCAGTTCAGAAACTCCACTGAGGCTGGTTCTCACATCCATTAAAAAAAGTGTTACCAAAATATGTTTTTGGTCACCTAATCAATATAATTCACCTTTGCATATTTTAGGACTTTAGTAAATACTATGATTACTATTGCAAAGAATGTTTTTTTTTAAGTATAAGGGAATTTGGGGTACATTGTGAGCTTTAAAAAATCCATACTATCTCGTTTGCTAAAAAACCTTGAAGTTTTTTTATCATAGAACTGACTTTTTAAAAAAATAATTGAAAGAAGCATTCAAACACTTCACCTCCTCTGCTGCTGCTGCTGCTGCTAAGTCGCTTCAGTCATGTCCGACTCTGTGCGACCCCATAGCCGGCAGCCCACCAGGCTCCCAGGTCCCTGGGATTCTCCAGGCAAGAACACTGGAGTGGGTTGCCATTTCCTTCTCCAATGCATGAAAGTGAAAACTGAAAGTGAAGTCGCTCAGTCGTGTCTAACTCCCAGCGACCCCATGGACTGCAGCCCACCAGGCTCCTCCATCCATGAGAGTTTCCAGGCAAGAGTACTGGAGTGGGGTGCCATTCACCTCCTCTATTGCTTGGTAATTTCTTAAACACCTTTTATACTGCACCATATTATTACTTACTTTCTGGCTTTTGTTCAGTTTTTTCTTCATATTGGAATACTTCTCTCTTTTTCTTTAGAATGTCCTAGAGAAAGCCTCCAAACTTCTCAAAATCCTAGCAGGCATAATTAATTCTTTTTGATTTTGTGCTCTCAGAGCACTTTGCTTACACGACCACTGACCCCACTGTGTTAGCATTGAGCGTAAGCAAACTGGGAGACAAAACCTGGAGGATTTTCTTCTGTATCTCACATGTACTTAGGCTGGTACCTGACTTTATCATGGAAAGAGCAAGGATTTCGTACCAGATCTGTCACTCATTGCTAAGCATTATTTAAACTAACTAAATCTCAGTTTTCTCCTGGACATAATAAGCTTAGTATTATTTACCTCATAGAGTCATTATGAATATTAAATACCTTGCACAATGCTTGACACAATGTATACTCTTCTATCATAATGCACACACACTTCTATATAATCTTTACAGATATATAATGAGAAAAAGATCAAGAATATTTGAGGGAAAACTAGGTATTTTGTTTTTCACATGGTGAAATTCATGTTATTGGCATATTCACTGAGTCTTAGATATATAAAAATCTGAAGACATCTAGCTTAAAATATATATTTTAAAAGAAATTCAAGCTTGTACTCACTTATTTTCCATACATAACAAGCATTCATTAGAATAAGTAACTCCATCTGTCCCACAGACAGGGTTATAGATCCTGGGACATCCGTTCACTTCATTTGTGCACTTGGCCTATAAATGGAATGAAACAGAATCATTTCCCATCATTTTTCATTCTTTGAATTTATAGCACAGTCTCTAAAATCTCCCTGAGTTGATCACCTTAAAAATGGATTGGAAGGCTGATACTAAGTGTTCTAAAGGGAAGAATCCAAAATTTGTGTTCAGAAAACCTGGTTTTAAGTAATGCCTCTGCTACTTACAGGCTGTGTGACATTGGGAAATCTCTTGGTGTCTCTGAACCACAGTCACTTCATTTGCCAAACAAGAATGATGTTGTCCTTTTTCCTACCTGTCTCATCGTGGTGTTGTGAGGTTTGAATAGGGTGAGTGAGAGAATGTTCAAGTTTACAGTCACTACAAGTGCCAGCTTCTCTCAGGTCAGCCATACCTTGAAGCATGTTCTTTCTTGCACACAGTAGTCCTGTTCCCTTGGTCTTATCCAAGTCACTTAAAGACGTGCAGTGCCTTCCACCTTTGGAGTTTTTGCACAGCCTGTTTTCTCTACCATCAGTAAGAACTAGTAATTATGAAATGACTTTCACAGGGCAGACACTGTCCAAAATGCTTTTTATGTATTATTATATTTAAACTTCACAACTAGCCTATGAACTTTTTTTATCATACTTTCCTTCTAGTAAGGATAATGAAGTACAAAGGGAGTAAATCATCCCAGGTCACACACGTAATAATTACTGGTTCCTGGATTTAAACCCTGTCAATCCAGGTCCTGAACTTTAGCTCTTCACCACTTGACTCTAATATTTATTTATTTTTGGCTGCTCTGGGTCTTTGTTGCTGCACAGACTTTGTCTAGTTGCAGTGAGCACAGGCTACTCTCTAGTTACCGGGTGTGGGCTTCTCATTGCAGTGGCTTCTCCTGTAGCGGAGCATGAGTCTAGGGACCCATGGGCTTCAGGAGTGGCAGCTTGAGGGCTCAGTAGTTGCGGTTCCTGGGCTCTAGAGCATGAAACCCATTTGCCAATGGTTTTGGCAAACATGTTTTTTGCTCCGCGGCTTGTGGGATCCTCCCCAACCGTGGATCAAACCCAGGTCTCTTGCACTGGTAGGAGGATTCTTTATCACTGAGTCACCACGGAAACTCTAGGGTAAGTTGCTAATGGAATCAGAGCTTCTTTATAATACATCACAGATGTAGTAATTTATTTACTCATGCACTTTTGGTTTGTCATTGGCCTTCTCACTACGTATAAATGTAATGAAAAGAGGACACTTCTTCCGCTGGTCTCCACTTAAAATTCGTGTCCTACAAGATAGCCCCACTATATATA
>NW_011494863.1:8998229-9010907 GCF_000754665.1 Bison bison bison
ATATAAAAACCCCTTTACAGCAAACATAATACGACTACACAGAAATTGCCTGTGTATCTGAGAATTTGTCCCTCAACATAAGCACCTGTGGGGAACTACAATCACTACCCACGTTTAGTAGGTTAAGCCTTGCCAGTGTTCAAACTCCTTGTATTAACTTGAGGCTAAATTGAAAGGTGAGTTAGACTACGCTTTGGTTGGAACAAACACTTCTAGCCCCGGAGGTAAAAAAAATTACAAAATTGTCTCTACCTCTCTTCCCAGGATGTTAGCTCCACTGTTATCTGGAAAACATAAATCAGACATGTGAAGTTGAGTCTTGAATGGGAGAGGACAGATGTATTCTCATTCAGAAATTTCTGCTTCCACTTAAGTCTATGTTTTCTCTGCTGGCCTCTTTCACCACCTAGCCCTTCTTATTTCCATCTTTTTTCCTCAAGGACATCTCACTGCTGTTCACTCACAGCCTGCCTTCTGAAACCTCAAAAAAATTAAGCAAAAATTTGATTAGGACAAAAGTTTTGTATATTTAAGACAAGTTGACTTGTTTCCTTGAAAATAAAAACGATGTACTTACTGCTTCAGATGTCTCAGGCACAGAGCAAATACCTTCTGAATACTCACTGACATTCTAGTTAGCAACTTGTTTATTGATGTAGGAAATGTAAGTATCTATCTTAAGTTTATAGATAAAGATATGGAGAGTTTCTATAACCAGTAAAACAGTTAACACTAGCAATTACCAGGTCTTATGATGCAAAACTAACTTTTATATTTATACATAAGTCTTCTTTTGTAAGTGATACTAAAAAAAGTGGAATCTTCTGACAACTCAAACTTTGGTTCCCAAAGACCTCTTTTCGTCCATTGCATTGTGCTATTAGTTTAATTCACATTTTTTGAATTTACAGGTAGATACTTAAAATTGTCATGCTGCATTTTCCAGAAAATAGCAGGTCTTGATGACATCACGTTTATGTAGGATATGGTGACTCTGGGGGAGCTCATTGTAGGGAAGATGGACTAATTTGATAGTATTAGTCACTTCTTCTAAAGGAAGAAATGTTGGTCAGATTTGATTTTGTTATTAACAATCTCTGAGGTCAACTAGGTAAGGAGGTAGTTTTCCTGAGCTAAATGTTTTGAAAAGGCATAAGACACTCACAGGCCTGGAAAAGAAGGTCCCTGGAATAGTCAGAACCTGATGTGGTGAGAATCCCACTGGATTTTAGAATCTAGTTGAGTCTAAGATTTAATGAGCAGGTGATCACCACACAGGCATCTATCTGTATTAATTGATATGCATGAGAAATGGAAAAGGGACCACCACTCCCATAAATATTTAGCAAATACAACAAACAGCATTGTTCCTTTTTTCATAAAGTGTTGATTTGGTTTCTTTGCTAGATCTGATAAAAAATTTAACACGTTATCCATTTCCAAAGACAAAAAGGAAGCTGATGCCGATTCTGGGGGTTCAGATCATCTCTCAGCATTATCAAGACAGTTTGAAGATATACAATACCATCTATTCAAAAAGAATATTTTTTCTAAAATTATTCTGTAGGTCAAAAGTCAAATTCTTAAACTCTGCCCTGTACACTGAATAACTGGAAACCATTGTAACCTATTTCTACAATTCCATGAGAACATAAAATTTGTAAATTGGCCTTAAACATGTACAGAGTTAGAAGGGTACTTGATGTTGAAATGATCCCTTCATTTTTCTACCATATCTCTTGAAGAGTCAGCTTCATCACCTGAAAAAAAAAAATTTCATGTCTGAGCACTAGTAAAATTGTTTTCCTGTGTTATGTTAAAATCCCTCTTTCGATATATAATTCTCATCTACTGATCTTATTTCACCTCCCTAGAACCAAAAGATCTGTCCAAGAGTAGACTCTAAGTCTTGAAAGTAATGTGCTCAATAAGGCAACAGGTCAAAAAGGTTTTACTCAAATCAGAAAAATAAGCAACGACACCTACCAGATAAACTCATCAGAACCAAGGCAGTGAGGAGAAAGATGCTTGCAACCTTCATGGCTGAAATGCTGGTTCTAGAGCTCAGTCGAAAACTGCACTGAACTTACACTTCGCTCTGGAACCCTGGGACTGGAAGGGCCATATAGTGTGCGTGGGCTTCCAGTCTCCACCTCCTGCTCTGCATCACAGATCTCCTTGGTTATTGATTGACTCCGTAGTATAGCCTGTCCTCCAGGTTTGGGGCACACCACCAGTGTAAGAAAGGTGTAGGAGAGGAATGCCCTAGGCCTTCCTAGGTAAACGTGCAAGGTAAAGACTGTCAGGAAGAGATTACTAGTGGTTACTTGGTTCTTGCCCTAACTTCCTCTGACTATGGAGAGAAAGCCCATGGTCAAGTTCTGGTTTTCTCATCTGTAAGGTAAACTCAAAAGTTCTTGTCCTCTGTAATTCTAGGTGTATAAGAGGTATGAATATTTTTTAAAAATTCCATTCTTGCTTCTTTTTCTTCAGCTTTTAAAATTCTTTCTCTGTTTTCTGTCTTTTTCTGCCACCCATTCACAAAGCCTAAAGTAGCTGACAGAGGGCCAGGTTAGAGGTAAGGAGGACTCTCTTTCCTAAGGTGTGTGTGTACTCCAAGGTAGAGTGGGCTCACCAGAGACTCTTACCAGCTCTATGTCCTTGGACAAGTAGTTCACCTGGGGATGGAAATAATAACAGTACCTACCTCAAAGAATTGATCTTTCATTCCAAAATATGCCTTGTGTATATTTTGGAACGATTTGTGGTTTGGGGAGATAATTCTCAATTCTTTCTCATCTTTCTGCATGTCTTATGGGTAGAGACATCGACTGCGTGTGTTTCAAACAATCTTTTCAAGAGTGTTTCTACAGGAAATAGCCTTGGAATGTAGAATAGTCTCTCTCTCTGGTGTAAAGGACAGGTTTGTTTGCCATTGGGTATAAGATAGTATCTCTCACTAGGGCAAAGTTTAGGCACGTATAATGCTTTTTTTGTGTATCTGCATCACATGGTTTGTGGTATCTTAGTTCCCCAAGCAGGGATTGAACCTGGGCCATGGCAGTGAGAGCACCAAGTCCTAACTGTTGGACCACCAGGGAATTTCCAGGCATAGTGCCCTTGAAAAAATTTAGGGATTTTTAAAAGCTGGGCATCCTTCCCTTGTAGCACATTGTGCTTTCTCTGTATGTTTCCTTGGCCCTCTTCGTGTCACGCTATGGAGGCTGGGCCTGAGGAACCAGAGCAAACGCTGGGACTCTGGCTATTGCTATTGAATAATTACATCTCTTTTCTCTGAGTCAGGAGTCTGTGTCTTCTGTCAGACTGCCTTTAACTGTGGCAGAATAACGTGTCAGCTTCCAACCAGGGTGAAATCTTAAACCCTCCCAGGTAATGATGTATGTTAACTGTATTCAAAAGAAAAAAAAGAACTGTACTAATCTATGGTGATGGATCACTGTTCTCATGAAGCTTCCATGACATTTTAGTTTGAGAGAGATAGGGAATAAAAAAGTAATCAAATAATTACAAAGTATATCAGATTATACTAAACGTTATGGAGAAAAAGAAGATATTAAGCAGAGGTGGAATGAGGAAGCAGAAAATATTAAGAAGAGATGGCAAGAATACACAAAAGAACTATACAAAAAAGATCTTCATGACCCAGATAACCATGATGGTGTGATCACTCACCTAGAGCCAGACATCCTGGAATGTGAAGTCAGGTGGGCCTTAGGAAGCGTCACTATGAACAAAGCTAGTGGAGGTGAGGGAATTCCAGTTGAGCTATTTCAAATCCTAAAAGATAATGCTATGAAAGTGCTGCACTCAATATACCAGCAAATTTGGAAAACTCAGCAGTGGCCACAGGAATGGAAAAGGTCAGTTTTCATTCCAATCCCAAAGAAAGGCAATGCCAAAGAATGTTCAAATTACTGCATAATTGCACTCATCTCACATGCTAGTAAAGTAATGCTCAAAATTCTCCAAGCGAGGCTCCAACAGTACATGAACCGTGAACTTCCAGATGTTCAAGCTGGTTTTAGAAAAGGCAGAGGAAACAGAGATCAAATTGCCAACATTCGCTGGATCATTGAAAAAGCAAGAGAGTTCCAGAAAAACATCTATTTCTACTTTATCGACTACACCAAAGCCTTTGACTATGTGGATCACAACAAACTGTGGAAAATGCTTCAAGAGACGGAAATACCAGACCACCTGACCTGCCTCCTGAGAATCTGTATGTAGGTCAAGAAGCAACAGTTAGAACTGGACATGGAACAATGGACTGGTTCCAAATCGGGAAAGGAGTACGTCAAGGCTGTATATTGTCACCCTGCTTATTTAACTTGTATACAGAGTACATCATGAAAAATGCTGAGCTTGAAGAAGCACAAGCTGGAATCAAGATTGCCAGGAGAAATATCAATAACCTCAGATATGCAGATGACACCACCCTTATGGCAGAAAGTGAAGAAGAACTAAAGAGCCTCTTGATGAAAGTGAAAGAGGAGAGTGAAAAAGTTGGCTTAAAACTCAACATTCAGAAAACGAAGATCATGGCATCCAGTCCCATCACTTCATGGCAAATACGTGGGGAAACAAAGGAAACAGTGAGAAACTTTATTTGGGGGGCTCCAAAATCACTGCAGATGGTGACTGCAGCCATGAAATTAAAAGATGCTTGCTCCTTGAAAGGAAAGCTATGATCAGTCTAGACAGCATATTAAAAAGCAGACACATTACTTTGCCAACAAAGATCCGTCTAGTCAAAGGTACGGTTTTTTCAGTAGTCATGTATGGATGTGAGAGCTGGATTATAAAGAAAGCTGAACACTGAAGAATTGATGCTTTTGAACTGTGGTGTTGGAGAACACTCTTGAGAGTCCTTTGAACTACAAGGAGATCCAATCAGTCTATCCTAAAGGAAATCAGTCCTGAATATTCATTGGAAAGACTGATGCTGAAGCTGAAACTCCAATACTTTGGCCACCTGATGCAAAGAACTTACTCCTTTGAAAAGACCCTGATGCTGGAAAAGATTGAAGACAGGAGGAGAAGGGGACAACAGAGGATGAGATGGTTGGATGGCATCACCAGCTTGATGGACATGAGTTTGAGTAAGCTCTGGATGTTGGTGATGGACAGGGAGGCCTGGCATGCTGCAGTCCATGGGATCCCAAAGAGTCAGACATGACTGAGTGACTGAACTGAACTGAACTGAGGTGAGCACATTTATCTACCTTATTTAAATTGCATATGTAAAATTGTATATATTTCTCATATATGTATCTCTTTGCTAGATCTCTCCTCTGATCTTCATACCAGATATTAAGTGCCTTCCTGAAAATTTTGAACATCCTATAGACACTTCAAATTTAATGTTATACTACTGTTTTAATCATTTACCACAGATATTTGTCTCTTCAGCCTCCCAATTGCTTCTCTTTCCTCCAGTTGTTTGGTCAAGACCTAAGTGTTCTTCTTGATGCCTTCCTCCACCTTCACCTGATGTGCCATCTTCCACTCTTAATTCATTTCCAAGGTCTCTTCTTGACTTTGTGTCCAAAATAACCTCAATTCTGGACACTTCTCATTCCCTTACACGGTCCTATCTAAGATGATGCAATCATTTCCACCTTGACATTCTGAAATTTCTTTCAGGTAGTTTCCCAACAACATCTGTTATTTCATCTTCCAAGCTACCCTCCATAGGATAATTCAGTGATCTTTATAGAGTGTATGCGTGATCATGCGGTGCTCCAGTTCCCCATGGTTCAGCATCCTAGGAAAGGTTGATGTGAATGGCTTGGCTCCTGTCTACATCTCTTACTTTATTCCCATCAGTTTCCTGCTAGTTCAGTCTCTCAGTCTACATTGGTCTTTTCTTTGTTCTCTCTTGAAGGGGGGCGGCGTGGGGGAGCATCTAGCTTTTAAGCTTCAGATTCAGGCTACATTTTCTCATGGAGCTGCTTTTCTGAGCATTCCCTAATTCTCTTCTGTGTCTATATTAACTTTTGTTATTTTATTATTTCCTGATACCCTGCATAGCACTTAACTTCCATTCTATAGCTGTTTTTATGATTATTATGTAATATCTCTTCACCTTTAGGGAGCAAATTTTGTTGTTTTGTTTACTGTAGTAGCAAGCAAAGTACCTGGAAAAGAGTAGGTTCTAAATAAATATTTACTGAAAACATAAGTTGAGTAGTACATGTATATATCTGATTTTCCTAAAGACTCAGTTTTATGCCTTGTTCATTTTTACTCCAGTGTCTGCAGTAGAGTAGTCCTTCACTGGCTTCTTTAGTCTTTTATTTGCTCAGCCATTATTATAATTGCATATTCATAGAGCCTTGCTATTTAAAAAGTCTGGCTTGAGTGCAAAGGAAATCCATATGATTTCTGCTCTCATGGAGTTTAGGCTAAGCATTTATAAATATCATCTGAATGAGTAAAGTTTTGTTCATTTCAAATCATAATTTAAACATTAGTTTTATTGTTAATAAGAAGTTTCCAATAGCCACCATAAAGGGTTGGGGCTGTTAATATTTGAATTTTAATAGAAAAGGAATTTTTCTTCGGTTTCACAAGTAGTCTGAGGACAGAGGATTGACTTGGGACAGGAACTCTTTTTTTCTTTTTTAAAAATTTATTTTAATTGGAGACTAATTACTTTACAATGTTGTGGTGTTTTTTGCCATACATTCATATGAATTACCATGGGTGTACATGTGTTCCTCATCTTGACCCTCCCTCCCACCTTCCTCCCCATCCCGTCCCTCAGGGTCATCCAGTGCATCAACCCTGATCGCCCTGGGACAGAAACTCTTTAGATAATAATAGCAGTAGTAAAACATTCAGATTTAGAACCATCTGATGCCAAAGCCCAGGCTCTTTCCAAAACACTGATTAATAGACATTTTGACTCTGGACCCAAAGTAAAACACAGATTTTGTGTTATGGTCTAGTATATACATACACACACATGTATGTCATAGACAAGTAAGACTGTTAAGAAATAAAACATAATCTTATGATACACAATGGTTCTTGGTACATTTTATTCTGTCCTATCTCATAGTTCACCAGTCCTGACTTGCAATTTGAAAAACATTTTACTACAATGAAATCCCATGGACTCCATTCAATCTTGTTTTCTAATTCACGTGGCGGATTCATGTTGATGTATGGCAAAACCAATACAATATTATAAAGTAATTAGCCTCTAATTAAAATAAATAAATTTAAATTAAAAAAAAAAAGAACCTGGGTCAAATTCTAGTTAGAAACTGCCCTAAATTATGATAGGAGATGGTTCTTTGGAGGCACAAATCGAAGAGGACATGAAGAGACAAACCTGGCTCTAATTACAACACTGCTGTTTCAACTGTGATAGAACTCTGGGGAAATTATTTTCTTTAACTACAAAAATGTATTTCATAAGATATTTGGTTTGAGTAAAAATAAACCTAGAAAAATAAATATTGTGCAAAAATATTCTTTCATCTCCCTTGGAATAATAATCGCTAACTGGTAATAATATCACTCTTTTTCCATGGATTGGAATAATGGTAAAACATTTAAGCTTCTTATGATCAATGTTTTGACAGAATAAATACTGTTAGAATAAATACTATGTGCCCTAAAGGATGGGATGAGCACTGGTTGGAACAATTCTGCTACTGTTCTAGACTGTTAGTCATATTTAATGTGTTTACATGGCCTAGCCTTGTGTCAGTCCCTCCTTCACTTTACTTCTCTGTGTACATATCCATCAGTATATTATCAGGAACTCAATCAAATGTACTATGACCTACTGTCCTTTGTGTCAAGGACTAATTATGCACCTGAATAAAGAACGATGACAAACCTTAAAAGAACTGTTGTAATGGGTGCTGAGAGTATTGGCTGGAATGGGGATGTTGGTTGAGCACCTGTTAATTTTCACATCCTGTTCTCAAGGTTTGACTGGTATAAAAATTACAGAAATTGGAGAGACTCAGCTTCATATATTTAACCTGACACTTGAAGACTTCTTTGACTTAGCTGCATCTTA
Source organism: Bison bison bison (assembly GCF_000754665.1). NCBI lineage: Eukaryota > Metazoa > Chordata > Mammalia > Artiodactyla > Bovidae > Bison > Bison bison. The sequence goes on from NW_011494863.1 coordinate 9,006,289, forward strand.
ACTGTTAAATCTCATTTTTCACAACTCATGGACCTTTCTGATTTTTCTTAAATGATCTCTTCTTTTCTTTATACTGCTTACTCTCTTAAAAGGTACCAATGATTTTGTACCCATCCTCTAAAGCTTGGCTAAAATATCTATGGTCCTTGATTCAATTAGTTATGATTCCCCCTCCTCTTTAATCTCTCATAGAAGTTCATAAACCTATCACTTAATAGTTAAAAAAAATTAGATCATCATCATTACTATAATTATAATCATTGTGGCTAAAAAATTCCAAATCTTTATGCCAGGCACTGTGGTACTTTATTTCCATCATTTAAAGACCCTATAGCATTATTATTTCCATTTTACAAGTAAGGAAACTAAGGCACAAAGATTTCAATTATCATGTTTCTGACCACAGAGATCAAATACTAACATACACATATTTCCTGTAGTCATGTATGGATGTGAGAATTAGACCATAAGGAAGGCTGAGCACCAAAAAATTGATGCTTTTGAATTGCGGTTCTGAAGACGCTTGAGAGTTCCTTGGACTGCAAGGCGATCAAACCAGTCAACCCTAAAGGAAATCAACCCTGAATATTCATTGGAAGGACTGATGCTGCAGCTGAAGCTCCAATACTTTGGCCACCTGATGCAAAGAACTGACTCTTTGGGAAAGACCCTGATGCTGGGAAAGAATGAAGGCAGGAGGAGAAGGGGGTAACAGAGGATGAGATGGCTGGATGGCATCACCAACTCGATGGACATGGGTTTGAGCAAGCTCTGGGAGTTGGTGCTGGACAGGGAGGCCTGGCACACGTCAGTCCACGGGGTCACAAAGAGTTAGACACAACTGAGTGACTGAACTGATATATATACACGTGTGTATGTGTACATACATTTATATATCTATGTGTGTATGTATACATATGTATATTTATATAATATATATCTGGAGCTTCCCCAGTGGTTCAGTGGTAAAGCATCCACCTGCAATGCAGGAAATGGGGTTTGATTCCTGGGTTGGGAAGATCCCTTGGAGGAGCAAATGGCAACCCACTCCAGTATTCTATGGACAGAGGAGTCTGGCAGGCTACAGTCCATGGGGTTGCAAAGAGTAGGACACTGAGTGACTGAGCACACACGCAGTGTATATCTGACAAATGACTTCAAATCTCCTGTTTGTTCTTCCTAATGCACTTTTTTATGTCCCACTTTTCACTTTGAAACAGTTGCTTCAGCATTTGAGTATAGTGACATGGTTAGCACTAGCTTAAGCTTTAGGAGGCCTGGGTTCCTAATTTAATATTGCCACTGACAACCGCTCAAGTTTCTTTACTCCTTCAGCTTCGGTTTCCTTTTGATCCATGTATTACAAATATGTTCTTCTATTGAGTGGCTTACATTTTCATCTTTTCAGTGATATCTTTCGATGAACAAAGGTCCTTAATCTTAACAGGTTCCAACTTAGCAATCTTTTCCTTTATCATTAGTGTTCTTTTTTGGGGGAGAGTCTTCTGTTTAAGAAAGTTTTGCCTGCTGAAAAATTATGAAGATATTCTATATAATTCTAGAAGTTCTACAATCTACTGTAATTAATTTTTATAGATGATGTAGATAGATGTCAAGATTCAGTCTTTTTTAACATAGATTTGTGGATAATCAATCTGTTTTCAGTTACTGAAACCAGCACTTTCCCCTATCACATGCCATATCACCCTTGTTGCAAACCATTGCCCAGAAACCACTGTGGGTAAGTTTCTGGTCCCTATTATCTTCTGTCTGTTCTTGCTTAGATACCATACTGAATTTTTTATCTAATGTGTTCTTCTCTCTCTACAATACCTGCTTGCCCCTCACAGATGCACACCTTTGTTCACTGTGGTGGGCAGTAGATGGCAGCCTTCCCCTCTTATCTCTCCTATTGCCTAATGTTTCGTGACTTTGTACAGGCCCATCCTGTGGCCATGGAAAATCCACCCTGAGCTATTTCTCCAATTACTTTGGTCTCACTGAAATAGGTCTTTATCTGTTACCACTAAGAATATAACTGGAGTTAAAATATTCTTCTCTTTCTTGGGTTTCTTTTTTTGTAGTCAAAGAATGTTGAAGGCAGTGGGGTTGCACCCTTGTTTTATAGGTGTCAACACGGTACTGAGCTCACATATTCCTCAGAATTCCAATCAAGTGGTTGTTTTAACATCATCAGCAGATCCACATCATAAAAGTCTCATAGTTAAAAGTAGGGAACCTGAATGCTGTTTTGTAACAGTACAGTTGTAGGGTGAACTAAATGTCAGCTAGCTATCGCAACATGACTTTCCAGGGTTTGTCACTGTTCTCTAGAATAATCATGTTCTCCACGGGATTGGGGAAGACACGAATCATCTGTTCTAACTCTTTATCTGATGTTTAAATCTCATCTGTCTGACAGTGGGCATGTGCCAATGTTTAAACACTTCAGGTGACAGGGACTGGCAGTTACTTCTATGGAGTTGAAACCTTTTCTGGAATTTCCATCTATTTATCCTACTGCTTGATCTCAGGTCAGTTCTGTTTTGCCACATCCTGATCCTCCAAATGTTTGTTAATAATGACTATTGTTCACTTTGAATGTCCTCTTCTGTGAGCCAACCCAGTCTGTCAACTATTCGCACTTGATATTGCTTCAAGTTTTTCTTCCTCAGGGTGGTTCCATTTTGTCTTTGTGCTTTTTAAAGGGAATTATCTGGAATGCTACTGCAGGATGGTTTAACCACTTCAGTGGACTAGAGGATCGTTACCTTTCTCTCACTCCATGTGTTAAATTCTAATAATCATGTCTAAAATCTTGTTAATTATCTTCCAACTCAAAGTTATACTCTTACTTACTCTGCTACACAAAATTTACCTGTCTTACCCCCCGTCATGAGATATTCCAAAGTTTCTTTAAAAAAAAACTCTGTCCTCACACTTAAACACTTAGAAAACTTACACACGCACTTACACACTCACACACATACTTACTCACACACTTAGAAAACAAACCTATTACTGAAGAGGAAATGTAGGGGGAGGGATAACTTAGAAGTTTGGGATTAATGGATACATACTACTATATATAAAAGAGATAACTCATGAGAACCTGCTATACAGCACAAGGAATTCTACTCAGTGTCCTATAATAACCCATGTGGAAAAAGAATCTGAAAAAAGAATAGATACATGTATATGTATAACTGGGGCTTCTCAGATAGCACTAGTGGTAAAGAACCTGCCTGCCAATGCAGGAGACCTAAGAGACCCAAGTTTGATCCCTAGGTCGGGAAGATCCCTTGGAGGAGGGCATGGCAACCAACTCCAGTATTCTTGCCTGGAGAACCCCATGGATAGCGTAGCCTGGTGGGTTACAGTCTGTAGAGTTGCAAAGAGTCAGACATGACTGAAGTGACTTAGCATGCAAGTCACTGTACGTAAACCGGATCAGTTTGCTGTGCCTGTCCTTTAGCTGACACTCAGCGTATCAGTTCATGTGGGGTGAACCAGATGGGGAAGTGCCTCAACCTCACCACTTCCTTAGTACATTGAAGTTTTACAACTGATGTACTTTTTAATTCACCAAATACTTATGCAGACTTATTATGTGTTAGGTGCCGGTAGAAGGGATTATATAAATTACATTCAAAGTAAGTTAGAAAGTGAAGAGAATGTGAGAAAATGGAAATGAAGAGAATGACATACATTTGAAGAACTTTTGCTCTAAAGAGAGTAGGGAATAGGTTCCTGAAAGTAGACGTGAGTTCAAAAAGGGTCTTAAGATTGGAAATAATGTGTTTCAAATATAGACTTTTGAAGACAACTATCAGGCTCAATCTACACACTCTTTTCTTTTTAAATTGAAGGACAGTTAAATTACAGTACTGAGGTTTAGGTGGACAGCAAAGTGATTCAGTTATACATTTAAATGTTTATTCTCTTTCAGATTCTTTTCCATTATAGAATATTACAAGATATTGAATATAGTTTCTATGTTGTATAGTAAATCTTTGTTGTTTATTTTATATATGGTAGTGTGCAAATATTTGTATATATTTAATCCCAAACTCCTAATTTATTTCTCCCCTCTCCACTCTGCTATCCTCTTTGGTAACCATAAGTTTGTTTTCTATATCTGTGAGTCTATTTCTTAAATACTAATTTCTGCAAACTCAAAATTCCTAGTTCTTTTAATCATTTACCAGAGTAGCAAGAAAATAATGTCATAAACCCTCTATAGAGCCTTTCTGTATTCAATGCATGAAAGGCAAGTGATAAGTATTTGCCGTTGGGGTAATAAAGGAAAATTATTGTATTGTTATCAATCGAGATGATTTTTTTCTACTGAAGTATAATTGGCATACAACATTATATTGGTTTCAGGTGTAGAACTTAGTGATTTGACATTTTACATGTTGCAAAATGATCACTGCAGTGAGTCTGGTTACCATGTGTCACCAGACAAAGTTGCACATATTTTTCTTTGTAGTAGAACTTTTAAAGATTTATGCTCTTAGATCCAAAAGTCTACAAGCAATAAATGCTGGAGAGGGTGTGGAGAAAAGGGAACCCTCTTACACTGTTGGTGGGAATGCAAACTAGTACAGCCACTATGG
>NW_011494863.1:9011007-9018339 GCF_000754665.1 Bison bison bison
GCAATCCCACTACTGGGCATACACACTGAGGAAACCAGAAGGGAAAGAGACATGTGTACCCCAATGTTCATCACAGCACTGTTTATAATAGCCAGGACATGGAAGCAACCTAGATGTCTATCAGCAGATGAATGGATAAGAAAGCTGTGGTACATATACACAATGGAGTATTACTCAGCCATTAAAAAGAATACATTTGAATCAGTTCTAATGAGGTGGATGAAACTGGAGCCAATTATACAGAGTGAAGTAAGCCAGAAAGAAAAATACCAATACAGTATACTAACGCATATATATGGAATTTAGAAAGATGGTAACGATAACCCTGTATGAGAGACAGCAAAAGAGACACAGATGTAGAGAACAGTCTTTTGGACTCTGTGGGAGAGGGAGGTGGGGGGATGATTTGGGAGAATGGCAGTGAAACATGTATAATATCATATAAGAAATGAATCGCTAGTCCAGGTTCAATGCAGGATACAGCATGCTTGGGGCTGGTGCACTGGGATGACCCAGAGGGATGGTATGGGGAGGGAGGCGGGAGGGGGGTTCAGGATGGGGAACACGTGTACACTGGTGGCGGATTCATGTTGATGTATGGCAAAACCAATACAATATTGCAAAGTAATTAGCCTCTAATTAAAATAAATAAATTTAAATTAAAAAAAAGATTTATGCTCTTAGCAACTTCCTAGACTAGTAATTCTAGTAATTCTGCACTAGTAATTCTGCAGCAAAACATGTAAAGAAAATAAATAGCCTTACATGATCTCTTGACAGATTTTTCTGTCTAATGAGTTACAAAATAAAACAACAGAAATTTCTGGTTTTCAGAAGTCTGCATGGTTTGGTATTATGAATTAGGGACTGTGGACTTACACCTACTTCATGGAGTTGTCATGAGAAATAAAGAAGTTGATGCACGTAAAGCTCATGGCTCAGCCCATGGCACTAAGGGCTTAGTACATGGTTACTATTACTACTACTGACACACTATAGCTTATGATAAATTTGGGATCAACCTCCTGCCCTTTCTCTTTTCTCTGATTGGTAAAATCTTTCTTCACTGTATATCTAATTAATAGGAAACTTCTGAACTGCTCTTGCATTAATTTTTTTAAAGGTGGGGGGGGGGATGGTTCTTGTGTCCCAAGCCAAATAAAAAATTATATATAAAAAAGGGGGCAAGCCATCAGTGTTGGAGATTACCCCTTCTGTCTTTCCTTGTTGACAGAGACCTGAGCCTCATTTTCAGCAGCTTTGCTCTTTTCCCAACCTGGCAGTGATTCCTCTCCAGCAATGATTAACTAAATGCTCAAATAGGGGAGAAGGAAACAGTCTAGTTGAGACATGTAAATGTTTACTGGAAGAAAACAAAATGGTTTTATGGTGTAAGGAAACCAAGAAAAATTCCATTGCTAAAGGTAGAAGCGTATATTTAAGGTTGAAAGATCAATAGATGACTAACCATATTTCAAATAAGGAAATGTAGATGGGTGTGGAACAAGCACAGCAAGAGAGAGAATGTGAAGAAAATGAAAACAATTGGAGTAGATTCTGGCTTCTAGTTCTACTTCTGTTAAACTAACCTCTTGCATTTTAATAATGAATTCTTGCCAATTCAAATGATCTTTTGTTAGTCTTTCTCACATCTCTAGATTTATGGTTTATGTCTCCAGACTCTATGTGGCTTCGTTCTACTCTGGAGAATTTCCATTGATGCCCTGACATCATTTTCAAACACTTTTGTTGTTGTTCAGTCACTTAGTCATGTTCAACTCTTTGTGATCTCGTGGAATGCAACACACCAGGCTTTCCTGTCCATCACTATCTCCCAGAGTTTGCTCAAACTCATGTTCTTTGAGTCAATGACACCATCCAACCATCTCATCCTCTATCCTCCCCTTCTCATCCTCCCTTCAATCTTTCCCAGCATCAGAGTCTTTTCCAGGGACTCACTTCTTTGCATCATGTGGCCAAAGTATTGGAGTTTCAGCTTCAGCATCAGTCTTTCCAATGAATATTCAGTGTTGATTTCCTTTAGGATTGACTGGTTTGATGTCCTTGCAGTCCAAGGGACTCTCAAGAGTCTTCTCTAGCACCACAGTTCAAAAGCATCAATTCTTCGGCACTCAGTCTTCTTTATAGTCCAACTCTCACGTCCATGCATGACTACTGGAAAAGCCATAGCTTTGACTATATGGATCTTTGTTGGCAAAGTGATGTCTCTGCTTTTTAATATGCTGTCTAGGTTTGTCATAACTTTTCTTCCAAGGAGCAAGCGTCTTTTAATTTCATGGTTCCAGTCACCATCCACAGTGATTTCAGAGCCCAAGAAAAAGTCTGTCACTGTTTCCATTGTTTCCCCATATATTTGCCATGAAGTGATGGAACTGGATGCTATGATCTTTGTTTCTTAAATTGAGTTTTAAGTCAGTTTTTTCACTCTCCTCTTTCACCTTCATTAAGAGTCTTTTTAGTTCCTCTTTGCTTTCTGCCAAACACTGTACCAAACAAATATGATAATCTTTCTTGTCAGTCCTCCTTTTCTAAACTTTTCTTATTCTCTTGAGAGTGTCATCCTCATTTCAGATCTTAGGCTGAAAGCCATCTTTGGTCCTTACTTATCCATGGTACTCAGTCTAATCAACTGCAATGTTCCTAGTTCATCTTTTATCCACATCCTTCTTTCTAGTCTCATCCTATCACTCTGCTCCATGCATGGATTAGTGCCCTATGTTCAGGTGGGCTCTCCTATATACTATATGCTATGCATCTAATGGTTTTAAAGGGGCAGAGGACCTGGATTTATGACTTGGCTCATCCACTCACCAAAAAGGTTCTCTCTGTCCTCTATCTCTATACACCAGATTCCTTTTTTCCCTAACACAGTTACCAAGTCATGTTTGACCTGCTTTAAAAATCCTGACTCTCTTCTCTGCTGACACAGTGTCTCTCTAATTCAGACTCTTATCAAGTCATTGAAAGAGTCTCTAAACTGTTCTCAATACATCCTGCTGTTTCTTTAAGGGAGCTTCTTTTTTTTTTTTATTTTATTTTATTTTTAAACTTTACATAATTGTATTAGTTTTGCCAAATATCAAAATGAATCCACCACAGGTATACATGTGTTCCCCATCCTGAACCCTCCTCCCTCCTCCCTCCCCATACCATCCCTCTGGGTCGTCCCAGTGCACTTCTTATTTTAGGATAGTTTTAGATTTATAGAAATATTGAAAAGATAGTACAGAGTCTGTGTATACCCCCCACCTCGTTTTCCATATTGTTACATTATCTTGGTAGCTTTGTCAAAACTAAGGAACCAACACTGGAATATTTCTATTAACTGAACTTCAGATTTTATTCAGATTTTGCTACTTTTCCCACTGCTGCCGAGTTTTTTTTTGGTCCCAGAATCTCATCCAGGATATGACATCACATTTAGTAGTCATGTTTCGTTAGTCTCCTCTGACCTGAGATGGCTCCTCAGGGATATCCCTTGTTCCTATACCTGAGTTTTGTAAAGTACTAATCACGTGTTTTTTAGCATGTCCCTCAATTTAGGTTTGTTTGTGTTTTTTGTTTTTCTCATGATCAGACTGGGGTTATGGATTTGGGGAAAAACATCACAGAGATGATGAGATACTCTTTTCATCGGATGTCACGGAAACATGCTGTTAACATGACTTGCCACTGATGATGTTAAACTTGGTCACCTGGTTCAAGTAGTGTAGGCCAGTTTCCTCAACTACAAAGTTACGTTTTACCTCCCTTTTCACAGTCTATTACAGAGAAGGCAATGGCAACCCACACCAGTACTCTGGCCTGGAAAATCCCATGGATGGAGGAGCCTGGTAGGCTGCAATCCATGGGGTCGCTGAGTCGGACACGACTGAGAGACTTCACTTTCACTTTCATGCATTGTAGAAGGAAATGGTAACCCACTCCAGTGTTCTTGCCTGGAGAATCCCAGGGATGGGGGAACCTGGTGGGCTGCCGTCTATGGGGTCGCACAGAGTCGGACACGACTGAAGCGACTTAGCAGCAGCAGCAGCAGCAAGAGATACTTGTCTCTTTTCCCTTATTTGTTTGTTTTTGTGTCCAATAATTAATTTATATCAGTATTCTCAGGGAGGGAGAAATTTCCCCCTCTACCCTTCTTGAGTTCTTTTGATTGGACCAGTAATAAATTTAACAGAAGACTGATAGACGGGAGAAAAGGAAACAGGTTTAATTTGTGTGCATGAAGTTCTCATAGAAGTGGAGCCTAAAATGTGGCCAAAGCAAGAAACTTTTATATTTTTTAAACAAAGAAACAATAAATTTATGAGCAATTGACAAGACAAAGAAACTTAGGTTTTGGGTACTCAATTAGTGAATCTTCTAAAGAGAGTCTGGGCTTTGGGTAGTAAATTAAAGAGGTGACAAGTTTTATTTATACAGGCAGTTTGGTGCCAATTCTCTGTCTCTGGTGATAAGGCCATACGGGTGTCCTTACGTTTTCAGATGCAGAGAGGGAAATTTCACATGGGAGGTTTATTTCCTACTTTCAGGGAGACAGAGAGGAGGATCAACGTATCCCCGCTACACTGGGCATTTCTTAAGTCACTTTAATTCAAAATAAGCAATGTGATGGGTCACCTGAACCCCAACAGTTTAGATTTTGACATAAGTAAGTACAAAGTCTAATGAATGAACATGAATGAATATTCATTTAAATATGAATATTTATGTTTAAAATAAGCCAATACTATGCAATTTATTTTGTGGGTCAAAAACCCTTCCAGCTTTGCCATCGGGAGTAATTTCCACTTGGTTCCTATAGCCCTACGTATATGCCTGCATGCTCAGTCGTGTCCACCTTTTTGCGACCTCAGGACTAGAGCCCGCCAGGCTCCTCTGTCCATGGGATTTCCCAGGCAAGAATACTGGAGTGGGTTGCCATTTCCTTCTCCAAGAGATCTTCCTATCCAGGGATCAAACCTGCATCTCCTGCATCTCCTGCATTGGCAGGCAGACTCTTTACCACTGAGCCACCTGGGCATGTTCTTTTTCTTTTCTTTTTTTTGAGTATTTACTTAATTTCAGTCACTACAAAATGCTTGAAACCTACCTTGCATTTTTCCTGCCTCAGTCCTAGAATCAATTATTTTTCTCCTGCCAGTTTTTAAGTCATCTAATCTATTCTTTGCTTGGAAGCAGAATGATAATGTAACTCCCTCAATTAAAATTTTTCATTGACTCCATTTTCACAATTACGATAAAATGAAAATTCCTCAACATGGCATAATCAGTCCTTTAGGACTTGTCCTGCTTTTGTGGACCAAATTCACCCACATCTCAGTTTAGATTTCGCTTCTTCTGGGAAACCATTCTTCATCAGTGCCCCTCTCCCCAAACATGGATTTAGAAAACTTTTCTGTGTGCTTTCTTAGTGCTCTGACTGTATAGTGAGAGGCTGTGAATAAACTGTGTTGAATGAGTAATACTGTAATCTTTATAATAGCAACAAACCACTGTGTTCTCATTTGAAAAATGGGCAGGCTGGCTTCTCATTATTAGTTTGAATGTAGTGAAATAGGTTTATGAAAATTTTATGTGAGTTTTAATCAACTTACAGATATGAATTAGGCTAGAAAATAGGGATAAAGAATTAAATAATGAAACTTCTATCCTCGAAACCCTCCCCTCCCCCTGACAATACAGATTCTAAGACAAGAAGTTTACTTGGTGGAAGCAGGAAGAAAGGAACTGAATGTGTAAGACAAAAAAAGTAGAAAAGGGATACATTATTGGCCTGATTACCGTAGAGGGCAATCGGTGCTCAATCCCCACTGAAAGGTCTCGGAGAACATATATAAAATCAGAAGCCAGAGTATTTATCTATGGAACTCTGACTCCCATTGCTAAAGAGTTGGTTCCAGAAGAGTGGACTTTCCTGCCTTGGCTTTTAAGCTCCTTAGAGGAAGGAAAAGATTCTGAGGCCAAAAGACCGAGAGGCACAATACTGTTCTAAGGTGAGATGTCAGTGTGCACAAAACTGGTCGTTGCAGTGTTCATATTGAAATCAAACGTGGACTGAGTCATTATGTTGGAAAACATACAAATCACTTGCTATGAAACCATATTCATGGATCTTCAGGGTAGATAAAGTCATATAAGACTTAGACCCAGAAATGATATGTTAGAAGAAAATGAAGAACTGTGTTGAATAAGATAGCTATTAGCTCGTATGAATGATCAGCACAGTGTAGAAATTAATGCTTGCCAGAGTTTCTTTTTTTTTTTTTTTGAGACATCATTAAAAAAGTTTTTGAGGTAAGCCTTGAAAGGCACTTAAGATTTGGATTAACAGAGGAAGGAGGAAACTTCAGTTCAATCTTATTATTAAGGCTGCCTGGGATGTGACCATTTGAGTGTATTGTTTGACAAAACTTGACAGGTATTGCACCTACCCTTTCTCAAACTTTTATTAGTAATGCCTTGTATTACCAGGCTCTGGTTACACAGGAAAATTTGACTAGCCTCTTGTCAAAAAAAAACAGCTTCTTTTACTGTTATGAAAAGTGCACATCCGTATTCAGAGTGTGATATGGGTTAATAGAAACTGTGGAGAGTCCTTAACCTTATTCAAAAGAAAGCTTTTTGTTGGAGGAGGTAAAAATTTTTCCTCTTCTGTTTTTTATTAAAAAATTTTTTATTGGAATATAGTTGCTTTACACTGTTGTGCTAGTTTTTACCATATAGCAAAGTCAATCAGCTATATGTACACATATATCCCCTCGTTTGGATTTCCTTCCTATTCAGGTCACGCAAAGCATTGAGTAGAGTTCTCTGTACTATACAGTAGGTTCTTATTAGTTATTTATTTTATACACAGCATCAATAGTGTATATATGTCAATTCCAATCTCCCAATTCATCCCATATCCTCCTTTCCCCCTTGGTCTCCATACATTTGTTCTCTACATCTGTGTCTCTATTTCTGCTTTGTAAATAAGTTTGTGTATACTTCTGCCCTTTTGAATTCTTCTGTCCGGTCTGAGAATTAAGTTACAGGAGAAAATCAAACAGATATTTAATAGCATGTAGGAGAGATTTTCAGGAGAAAATCAAACAAATATTTAATAGTGTGTGTATGGATCACAATAAACTGTGGAAAATTCTTCAAGAGATGGGAATGCCAGACCACCTGACCTGCTTCTTGAGAACCTGTGTGCAGGTCAGGAAGCAACAGTTAGAACTGGACATGGAACAACAGACTGGTTCCAAATAGGAAAAGGAGTACATCAAGGCTGTACATTGTCACCTGCTTATTTAACTTATATGCAGA
>NW_011494863.1:9018694-9031198 GCF_000754665.1 Bison bison bison
TGACAGTCCCTTGGACTGCAAGGAGATCCAACCAGTCCATTCTGAAGGAGATCAGCCCTGGGATTTCTTTGGAAGGAATGATGCTAAGGCTGAAACTCCAGTACTTTGGCCACCTCATGCGAAGAGTTGACTCATGGGAAAAGACTGATGCTGGGAGGGATTGGGGGCAGGAAGAGAAGGGGATGACAGAGGATGAGATGGCTGGATGGCATCACTGACTCAATGGATGTGAGTCTGAGTGAACTCCGGGAGTTGGTGATGGACAGGGAGGCCTGGCGTGCTGCGATTCATGGGGTTGCAAAGAGTCGGACACGGCTGAGCGACTGAACTGAACTGAACTGATGGGAGCAAAATATGCTCCCCCAAACTGTGTCTCTTTAACATGAGAGTTAATTTAGGCTGATTATTTTCAAGGCTCAAAAGACTCAGGAAGACACTTTGATCTCTCTGATAACTGCCTAAAGGATATAGATGGAGGATCTGTTTCAGCAAGGGAGCTCTCACCATAGGTAACTATGCTAGGAATTATGTGTGTAAATGAGGAGAAACCTAGCAAAGTCTTTGTTAAAATTTCTTTGTGTCCCTTTGTCTCTGCATGTTCCAGTAAGTGTTTCTTTACCAAACATTTGCTTTTCCCTCATTCGAACATCTACTGAGGATGGAGAGAATGTGAAAATGAATGAGACATACCTTTCACCAAGTTTTGCTGCTTAAATGGAACATATACAATCCTTTAGTAAAAACTAAAACAAAATCCTAGAGCCCAGATTGGAAAGGATATTACTTGGCTATCTGGTCAAAAGTTTGTGTTTTAATGTGGATATATTAAAGGTATTTAAATAGGAGAGTGTTGACTGAAATAAAAAAGCACTATGTGAGATTGTGAGTTTCAGTTTTATTCAGGGGTCTTACTGAGAAATATAGCCTGAAAGACAGGCTCTTAGATAGCTCTGAGGAACTGTTCTAAAGAGGTAAGGGAGGAACTAGGAAATATAGCAGTTTTTGCTGGAAAAAATGTAGTTGAACATCAAAGGATTACTATTAATCATTAAAACAGACATCGCCAGTTAATTATTTTAGTGCCTTTCTATGTCCAGTAAGATGCAACAATCTGAGGTCATTGAAATTCTTTCTTAGCTATGCATCTTAAGTATCTAGGGGCCCTGTATCCAAAGCACAGAAAGCTTCCTGTTTTTTCATCCTGAATTCCCCTCAGAGTGCAATCAGTGTTGGTCGGTGAGTGCAGTGGGTTATGAAAAACCCCTTTGTATAAGGAGATGATGAGGACATTCTTTGTTCTTTTTGTTTAGAGCTTGTTATCTTTTGGTCATAAATTCTACTAAGGTTTGGTAGACATTTTATGATTGGTTTGTTCCACAATATGATAAAGAATCTGCCTGCAGGAAACCTGGGTTCGATCCCTAGGTCGGGAAGATCCCCTGGAGAAGGGAACAGCTACCCACTCCAGTATTCTTGCTTGGAGAATCCCATGAGCAGAGGAGACTCGCAGGCTACAGTCCATGGGATCGTAAAAAGTCAGACACAACTGAACAACTTTCACTCTGAAGGCTCATTCCAGTTCAGGTGATGATTTTGTCAATAGGCTATTCATGTACTATATCTAGATTGTGTGTGTGTGTTCAGATGCTCAGTCATATCCAACTCTTTGTGACCCCACGGACCATAGCCTACCACGCTTCTCTGTTCATGGGATTTCTCAGGCAAGAATACTGGAGTGGGTTGCCTTTTGCTTCTCCAGGGATTGAACCTGCATCTCCTGTGCCTCCTGCATTGCAGGAGGGTTCTTTACCTGCTGAGCCATTGGGAAAGCCCCTGTATCTAGATTAGGCTTTGTTAATAACTTGTAAATTCTCTGGATCATATGTCTTCAGTTCAGTTGCTCAGTCATGTCTGACTCTTTGTGACCCCATGAACCACAGCACACCAGGCCTCCCTGTTCATCACCAACTCCCGGAGTCCACCCAAACCCATGCATTGAGTCAGTGATGCCATCCAACCGTCTCATTCTCTGTTGTTCCTTCTCCCCCTGCCCTCAATCTTTCCCAGCATCAGAGTCTTTTCCAATGAGTCAGCTCTTTGCATCAGGTGTCCAAAGTACTGGAGTTTCAGCTTCAGCATCAGTCCTTTCAATGAACACCCAGGACTGGTCTCCTTTAGGATGGACTGGTTGGATCTCCTTGCAGTCGAAGGGACTCTCAAGAGTCTTCTCCAACACCACAGTTCAAAAGCATCAATTCTTCGGCACTCAGTTTTCTTTATAGTCCAACTCTCACATCCATACATGACCACTGGAAAAATCATATGTCTTACTAGTTTATATGATCCAGAAAATGTTTTCCTTATTGCTTCTTCCTGTATCTAGAGCTACACCGTAGAATTTATTTTCTTTTTCTTTTTCACTGCACTACATGGCATGTGGAATCTTAGTTTCCTAACCAGAGATTGAACTTCTTTCTGCAGTAGAACACAGAGTCTTAACCACTCTACTGCCCGGGGAAGTCCCCAGTACAATTAATTTTATGTAGAGCTATATATCAGAGAAGGCAATGGCACCCCACTCCAGTACTTTTGCCTGGAAAATCCCATGGACGGAGGAGCCTGGAGGGCTGCAGTCCATGGGGTTGCACAGAGTCGGACACGACTGAGAGACTTCGCTTTCACTTTTCACTTTCATGCATTGGAGAAGGAAATGGCAACCCACTCCAGTGTTCTTGCCTGGAGAATCCCAGGGATGGGGGGCCTGGTGGGCTGCCGTCTATGGGGTCGCACAGAGTCGGACACGACTGAATCGACTTAGCAGTAGCAGTAGCAGAGCTATATATGTGATCAATTGCCTTAAGATATTTAGTGATCATTAATTTTGTCAGAGTCTTAGTTAACACATGCAAAAAAATGACAATCTTATAAAATAGATAGGATTATGAGTAATATGTCTAATAGCATTAATAAGGTCATAAGTAGGGATTTAAGCCATGAGCTTCCAGAATTAAACAAATTTTTTAGAAGATGACCAATATTAGGAAGTGGATCACTTAAAGCAGATCTGATTTTTCATATGGGTCATAAAATGTTTTATATTAGAAGATTCATCTGATATAAAAACACAGCATTCAGTTTGAATTATGGTGCAGATGTCTCATTGAGATGCTAGAAGGATATTGAGGGCTGTATGATCTTGTAAGACCACTTTTATTGTCAAAGTGACCTCAGAATTCAGTAGGCTGATAGCCTGATCACTATTTAAGGCCTGTTGGGTGAATTTTATAAAGGCTTCAATGTGGGCAATTACATCTTCCAATCTTACTGAAGGCACAAAAACAGGTGCTAAATGGCCATATCAATGGTATGACTTAATGGTATATTTCCCAGTATGTATTCAGTCACTTCAGTCGTGTCTGACTCTTTGTGACCCCATGGACTGTAGCCCACCAGTCTCCTCTGTCCATGGCATTCTCCAGGCAAGAATACTGGAGTGGTTAGCCATTCCCTTCTCCAGGGGATCTTCCCAACCTAGGGATCTAACCCACATCTCCTGTGTCCTCTGTACTGGCAAGCAGATTCTTTACCACTGCACCAGAGTTATATCTAAATTGGCACTCTTGTGGCCTTGAGACAAAAGGAATCCTAGGGTATATTTTCCTTTCCATCTTGGAGGAAACTAGGGCCACAGATTGATGCTGAAAGCCATTGAGTTGCATTGCTGCTATTGCTGCTGCTAAGTCGCTTCAGTCGTGTCCGACTCTGTGCGACCCCAGAAACGGCAGCCCACCAGGTTCCCCCGTCCCTGGGATTCTCCAGGCAAGAACACTGGAGTGGGTTGCCATTTCCTTCTCCAATGCATGAAAGTGAAAAGTGAAAGTGAAGTCGCTCAGTTGTGTCCGACTCTTAACGACCCCATGGACTGCAGCCTTACCAGGCTCCTCCGTCCTTGGGATTTTCCAGGCAGGAGTACTGGAGTGGGGTGCCATTGCCTTCTCCGTGAGTTCCATTAGGTGTGACCTAGTATATTTCTGGTTGCAGGACCCAGTTTGTTCCATATCAGTCTCTCTCTTTAGGGGAAACATGTTGGCATTTTTCATAAGGCACATAGCCTAGTTTTCTAGTTTTATTATGCTGGGTATCTCAGTATGATTGAATTGTTCCCAACATAGGGGAACCTTAAACTTAACTGACTATAGCTTGATGTTAGCCATATAAATCCATCCCATAACTGAGGGTGGGTCCCTCCTGATAATTGGTTAGTTATACTCTTTGACTGAAATTAGCTGGTTGCTCTGATTGAGCTTGAATAACTTGAAAGAAAATTATTATTTATGGACAGGGTTAGAGCAAGTATGGTTGATTGGACAAATGAGGGAATCCCATTTAGCAATATCAATAGCAGCCTGAACAAAACTACAATTTCTTTCTTCTAAAATAAATTTTCTAAGGGTCATCCAATCAGAGCTTTGTCAATAAAAAAAAATCCACCAGGGTAAACCAGAAGTACTGGATGTAAGTAATTAACTACAAACCTGACATTTGAATTGATTTCTCAAATTTGCATGGGATTATATTCATGATAGAAAAACATTTTTATTCATATGCAGAAGTCCATGAAATAAAGAAAACATTCTGAATAATTACTGGTCATGTCTGGCATCTTGGGATAGCTGTCTCCTAATATCATCTTCTTCTCATGCTGATGTTGATGTCATTTCTCCTCTGAGTATTAAGATGAGTTCAAGATCAGCAGTTCTCTCCATAGAGCAGTCCAATGTAGGAGTCCTTTTTAAGTGAAGAATATGAATTTGTGAGTTAATTCCCTTCAGTTTTGTTACTCATGAGCTAGTTAAGAGTACCTGATAAGGAGTCAACTGTCTGTTAATAGTTGGAAGACAGTCCTTTAAGTGATGCTTTTTCCAGTGCACGTAATCTCCTGGTTTCAGGTCATGGAGCATCTGATCTTCATTCAAAAATATATTAGTGTGATAAGCTTCAGGAAGAAGCTTAGGGTATCTTTTAAAATTTTAATTAAGCTTTGTAATAATGCAACATAGTAACAAGGACCCATCTATTAATAGAAAGTGAAGCTTAGAATAAATACAAAATGTAAAATTTTTCTCTCTTAAATTACCACCATCATTTCTACCAAATATAGCCAATTAAAGACTCATTTGTTTGCAAAATAATTCTAGCTTTTAATAAACTTGGCCTGATGATATATGTAAGTGATCATATAGGCTCTTTTATTTATTTTTGTTTGTGTTTTGCTTTTTGTTTTGTTTTTGACAGAGTCTTAACCACTGGACTGTGATGGAAGTCTCAATATAGGCTCTTTTAAATTGACTTTGCTGGAACTTTTCATAAGATATTTCAGACTGAACATTTAAAAGATCTCTCAAGGTATGGAGAAGCATATCAAGGACTTGTCATCAGATTTCACCTACAATATCCACAGATTTGTGATCAGTTCATCTCTTCTTGGGGTTCTCAAACTATTTTGAGGTTTCTGTACTTGCCAGAAAGTGACCTTCATTATTTACTTCAATCATTACATAATTTATCACTCAGGTTCTGGGAACCCTGTAAGCAAGGTACCAGGTTGTTTTTCCAAGGGCCTTTATGGCTTCATAAAGTTTAGGCAGTAGAGTACAACTGCAATGCAGGAGACCTGGGTTCGAGCCCTGGGTAGGGAAGATCCCCTGAAGAAGGGAATGGCAACCCATTCCAGTATTCTTGCCTGGAGAATCTCATGGTCAGAGGAGCCTGGTGGGTCACAAAGAGTCAGACACGACTGAGCAACTAACACACATAAAGTCCACCTTGGTTCTTTAAAGCTTTCTGGTCTTATCTGATTCTATGTGCATTGTCAAAAATGATATTCCAGTCAAAGTCATGGTAATACGACCAGAATTTCTAATTATGCCCTGTTACAAGAAAAACAGATTCTCATTAAACTTATGCAAATAATTATATTGTCATGAAAATAAGAATCTCACTAAGAATTTCTAGATTCTGGAGGAATCAGAGAGAAAAGATAAATGTTTTAGTTCTGCTCACAGAGGTATAATTTATCAAATTGCTATAAACCATAATTAGCTTAAGGAGAAAGATTTCCTTGTATCTGGAAAACAAATATTAAAGCCAGTAATATTTTAAGAAAAAAGTCATAAAAATTATCATTTGGCCCTATGTAACTAATTCTTGTTGATCTTGATCTTCTGTTAACAGTTTTATGAAGTCATCAGGTTTTCTATTAGAATTCTTTATTACTCAGTTCATTGGTATGATCTGAAAGTTAGAAACCTGTGCTTGTCAAAAAGTTCTTTCTATGGTTCTTCTTGAAGATGAGGGTTTTTTTGTAAAAGCATCATAGTGAAAGAATAACTGTCTACAATTGATATGAGACTCAAAAAGTCACAGTTAAAGGCCTGATTACAATGTAATTGTCAAAGACTTTTGGTTATTTTGGTAACATACATTATTGAAATATTAACTAGAATTATGATTGATAACATTATACCAGTATATATTCAATTATTAGAAATTCCATATAGTTTCTAGAACATTTATATTACTGATTTGACAATGTTTCCCATGTAATTTAACATATTAAATAAGCCTAATTAGGTTAATATCTGTCTGGGATGTTCCAGGGCCTTCTGAAGCATGCGAAAGTTAGCTACAGGTCAAAAGAACTTAATTTATTTGATTTAAGGATATTTATCGGATATCAAATGGTTATAAAACACTTGATCAAACAGGATCATAGGTCACTGTGAAACAATACGTATTCATTCAGCCTAGTGACAATAAAAGATTTCAAAGGCACATACAGAGAGTTGCAAAAGATTACCTAAAAGATAAACAGATTTTATAACCTGTTCTCAAAAGCGGATCACTAAGACAACATTGTAAATCAACTATACGTCAATAAAAAGTAAAAAAAAAAAAAACAACAAAACCCAATAGTCCAAGAACACTTTGTCCTCTTAACAGAGAGAAAACCAAATTCTAATTTTGTACCACCTTACCTTTAATATTAAAATTCATTCCCAGCTATGCCAGTTCTGATCACATGTAAAACTCCTATCTCAGGGTTTCTTTTCCACAAAACTTCTACAGATTCTCTCTTCACCTTCAGAGTCCTTCCTTTTCTCTCTTTTAACCTCTTTTTAGTATAATATTATTATCTCCCCTTAACAAATGCACTTCTATTCCTTACACCTTCTTTCTTTTGCATACAATGATGTTTCCCTATTTTTAGTAGTTTTAATTTCATATTTTAATTAGAATTCTTAACCTTTAAAAATCTTAACTTCTAATAAAAACCAAGAAGTAAACAACTATAAACTACCCTTTGTATTAGCATTTTGTAGAATGACAATCTTATAAATACTATCTATAGTTTCTACAAACGTGTGCTTTTTTATAGAAAATGTCTCATTGTGGCACCAAACATATTTATTATTAATAGTCCTAGAAATTTTTAGTTTTCCTGTCAAAAGAAGCCTATTTTCAGTAATGTTTCAGTATCTTATTTTGTTTGGTAATGATCTAGATGTTCAGTAAACTTCCATCATTTCTGTCTATGTTGTCACAAATGGCAGAATTTCCTTCTTGCTCATGGCTGAATAATATCTATCCATTATTTATCCATGGATAATATCCATTCATTTATTATTGATGGGTGCTTAGGTTGTTTCCATGTCTTGGCTATTGTGAATGACATGGAATTTAACTTGGGTATATAGACATCTCCTCAAGATTCAATTTTTCATTTCCTTTGGATATATATCCAGAAGTGGGATTGCTGGATCATATGGTGGTTCTATTTTTAAATTTTTGAAAAATCTCCATACTGTTCTCCATAGTGGCTGCACCAATTTACATTCCCACCAACCAGTCACCAGACTTCTCTTATTTCCCTGTCCTTGCCAACACTTGTTATCTCTTGTCCTTTTGATCACAGCCATTCTAATGAGTATGAGGTCATATCTCATTGTGATTTTGTTTGCATTTCCCTGATGATTATTAATGTTGAGAACCTTTTCATGCAACTGTTGATCATCTGGATGTCTTCTTGGGAACAATGTCTACTCAGATACTTTGCTCTTTTTTTAGTTGTGTTGTTAGCTTTTCACTATTCAGTTGAAAAAAAAGCTGTTAGGAGAAATTTTGACCTGGAAAAAACACTTAATGGTAACATAAGTATCAAAAGGTTAAGGACTGCATCATTTTCTTTCCTGTTGTATTCCCCTAGTGCCAAGTACAGCTTCTGGTAGGGTAATAAGTAAAATTTCTTTTCTGAATGAATTGAATAATAAGTAATAACTTAAGACATGATGCTGATGGTGGTTTAGTCTCTAAGTCATGTCTGACTCTTGTGATCCCAAGACTGTAGCTCACCAGGCTCCTCTGTCCATGGGATTTCCCAGGCAAGAATACTGAAGTGGGTTGCCATTTCCTTCTCTAGGAATTTAAAATATATGATATGAAGGAAAGATATGAAAGGATATAAGATATATCTGAAGTGTTGTTGAGTAAAATGGGAAACCATTTTTCTTTATGGCACCCGAAGGTAGAAACAGAAGCAGTAAGTAAAAGAACACAGCTGCTGCTGCCGCTGCTAAGTCGCTTCAGTCGTGTCTGACTCTGTGAGACCCCAGAGACAGCAGCCCACCAGGCTCCCCCGTCCCTGGGATTCTCCAGGCAAGAACACTGGAGAGGGTTGCCATTTCCTTCTCCAAAAGAACACAGATTATTAGGCAAATATTTAAAATTTCTTGTCATTAGTTAGTATTGTCCAAACATATAATGAACCGCCTGAGATACTGAGAGGGGATGGGTGGCCACAGGACAGAAATAATTTTACAGAGGAATGGGACATCGGATTAAGTCATAAGTTTCCTTAACCACTGATTTTGTTTGTTTATTTTGTTTTGGCTGCATATAATCTTCATTGCAGTGCATGGGCTCTTCACTGAGAAGCACAGGCTTTCTCTAATTGTAGCATATGAGCTTAGTTGCCCTGCATCATGTGGGGTTTTAGTTCCCCAACCAGGAATTGAACCCATGTCCCCTGAATTGGAAGATGTATTCTTAACCACTGTACCACCAGGGAAGTTCTGGGGCTTTAGACTCTTTCCAACAGAATATTTCCCTTGTGAACTGTGGAAACATGCAGAGGAAAGGATGTACCTAGAAATGTAAAAATAAAAAAATTTTTGCATTAAAAAATTATTTTATATTGGAGTATAATTGATATACAGTTTTGTGTTAGTTTCAGGTGTACAGCAAGGTGTCTTATTTATACACATCTCTACTCTTTTTCAGATTCTTTTCCCATATAGGTTATTATAGAGTATTGAGTAGAGTTCCCTGTGCTATACAGTAAATCCTTGTTGAAATGTAAGACTTGAAAGGTTTTGGAGTTTCTTTATATGTGTTTAACCTTGGTTCTTAATTAGCTTCTCCCCTAAATTTGGGCTTTATCAGAGTTGAGGGGAGAATGGTGCTCAGGCACTGGTGGTCTCTGAAGCTGGTAAAGTGCCGACTCAGGTATTATCAAAATTTAATCATCACATGTAATGAGTTTAAAAATGTCTGCCTCCATAGGTGTGTTTGGTAGGTAGAAGGACTGAAAAGGCAACTTGCATTACTGGCAATTCTTTCGAAGCCAAAAGTAACTCTTCTTTAGTCAATAGTAATAGCAAACCCAGTAATTATTAATGAAAGCACCAGTAGCAATAAAAATCTATGATAAATAATAAAAAGATATACATAATGAAAAGAACTCATTGCATACCAAGAACTATGCCATGTTCGCTAAACTCCTTTGATATTTTAAAACACACTAGGGCCTGTTTAACAGACATTTAACAGACAAGAAATCTAAGTTTATGTGGGTTAAGAATCCTGCTTGCCATGCTAGAGGCCACACTGTCAGGAGTGGCAGCTAAAAGCAGATCCTAGTGAATCCACATCATGTTTTTACACACATTAGAAACCCTCTTCTACACCTACATACTCCATTAAAGAAGCTGGTGCAGAAGAAATATTTGTGTGCCTCTGGAAAGTAGGTTATGCCTTAAACATGTGAGCAAGTCATTCCTTTTTTGTATTAGAAGCGATTAAAGAGGAAATTCAGAGAACGCAATGGCACCCCACTCCAGTACTCTTGCCTGGAAAATCCCATGGATGGAAGAGCCCGGTAGGCTGCAGTCCATGGGGTCGCTAAGAGTCGGACACGACTGAGTGGCTTCACGTTCACTTTTCACTTTCATGCATTGGAGAAGGAAATAGCAACCCACTCCAGTGTTCTTGCCTGGAGAATCCCAAGGACGGTGGAGCCTGATGGGCTGCTGTCTATGGGGTCACACAGAGTTGGACACGACTGAAGTGACTTAGCAGCAGTAGCAGCAGCAAAGAGGAAATTGCCAAAGAACAGTATGTTGAGTTGCAGGTTGGAATTTGAGCACTCAAGGAAGTTATGAAACACTACATTGTCCATTCAGTTCAGACAGAGATTGTGGCAATTAAGAATCTTAAAATCCTGTAAGTCATCTGGTGAACTGTACATTAAGACTTTTAACAAACACTGACTGCTAATACAATGTGTATCACTCAGTTGTTTCTGACTCTTTGCGACCCCATGGACTGTAGCCCACCAGGCTCCTCTGTCCATGGAATTTTCCAGGCAAGAATACTGGAATGGGTTGCCATTTCCTACTCCAGGGAATCTTTCTAACTCAAGAATTGAACCCAGTTCTCCTATGTCTCCTGCACTGTGGGCAGATTCTCTACCACTGCACCACTTGGAAAGCCCTAATACATTGTTTACCAAAGGACATTTTTTTTTTCTAAAGTTCACAGGAAAGACCCAATGTTTAAAAACATTTAAAAAAATAGGTTTTAATTTTAAACTGTGAAACATGCTCATGATAAACTTTGGTAAAAGAAAAGCATATACCCTGAAAAACCATAATTCAAAAAGACACATGTACCCCAATGTTCATTGCAGCACTATTTACAATAACCAGGGCGTGGAAGCAACCAAATGTCCGTTGACAGATAAGTGGATAAAGACGATGTGGTACACATACACAATTACTCAGCCACAAAAAGGAATGAAATTTGGTCATTTGTAGAGATGTGGATGGACCTGGAGTCTGTCATAGGTAGTAAAGTAAGTCAGAAAGAAAAGAATAAATATTGCATATTAATGCATATATGTGGAGTATAGAAAAATGGTAAAGATGAACCTATTTGCAGGGAAGGAATAGAGACGCAGATGTAGAGAATGGACGTGTGGAAGTGGGGGAAAGGGGACAGTGGGATGAACTGGGAGATTAGGGTCGACATATATACTGCCATGTGTAAAATAGGTAGCAAGTAGGAAGTTACGGTATAACCCAGAGAGCTCAGTTCGGTGCTCTGTGATGACCTAGAGGGATGGGATGGGAGGGGGTCCAAAAGGGAGGAGATATATGTATACATATGACAGATTTACTTCTTTGTATAGCAGAAACTAACACAACATTGTAAATCAATTACACTCCAATAAAATACATAGCAGGAGTGAAAAGAGTAAGAAATAGAGTGAACAGTATACAAATATATATACTCAGTTGTTAATGAAAATAATCAATAAGCAATAAAAAGAAAAAAAGCAGTATAAAAGGAAATTTTGTTGTTAGAAAAGACCTCCTTCTTAAGCCCTCGTGGGTCATATAGCTTCCATGTATTTGTTCTGACACAGGCTTTTGGAGACATATGATCCAGTTTCCCTATTTTTCTTTGTGATAGCCCATCATGTAACCAGGTTGTCATATCCAGTTACGCTCTCCTACCCTCCTGCCAGGCTGGATCTTCTTTCTACAGTCTAAGTGTGGTAATAAAGAAAATGTGTTGAGTTGAGCATTTTGGCTTTAAAGGAACAGGGACCCACTCAAGAGAAAAGGTCATTCATTAGAAGAGATTCAAATTGGTGCTAGAAAGCTATCAGAAGCTGCAATTGCTTTAGGGGTCAGATTCTCTTTCCCCTCTTGTGGGTCACAGGTTGCCATCCTTTAAGGTAATTCTTGCTTCCTCTCTGCTCTATTCCCTCTCGATAGCAACTTCTCTATCTTTTACTTTCTCAAAGTTTCTGCTTCCTTATGATTTCACCTTGCCATGACCCCTCTTGACTCAAAGCAGTCTTTAGGCTTCAGCGTCTACCATCTCCTACTTCGTTTTCTTGCATTAACACTTTTTGTTTCTAAAATGCAAATTCTGACCTAGCTCAGTGTGTGTGTGTGTGTGTGTGTGTACATACCAGGCTATGCTGCTGCTGCTGCTGCTAAGTGGCTTCAGTCATGTCCGACTCTGTGCGACCCCATAGACAGCAGCCCACCAGGCTCCCCCATCCCTGGGATTCTCCAGGCAAGAACACTGGAGTGGGTTGCCATTTCCTTCTCCAACGCATGAAAGTGAAAAGTGAAAGTGAAGTTGCTCAGTAGT
>NW_011494863.1:9031298-9032475 GCF_000754665.1 Bison bison bison
GGACTGCAGCCTACCAGGCTCCTCTGTCCATGGGATTCTCCAGGCAAGAGTACTGGAGTGGGGTGCCATTGCCTTCTCCAGCATACCAGGCTATGCCATAGCTCATAATCCTCAATCCAGCTTGTAGCTTTCTCCTTTGGAGCTAGGTGCTTGGTCCCTGGATAAACCCATTAGAGCCTCTGTATTTGGGCCTTGTGGTAAACTTCATGGCTATCTGGCAAATAGGGGCTATGGGAGAGGCAGCTTCCTTCTGTCAGCAAGGAAGGCATCCTGAGAGTCAGCCTATCCAGCGGAATCATAACCCTTACATTGCCTTAAAGATATTTACGGAGAAGGCAATGGCACCCCACTCCAGTACTCTTGCCTGGAGAATCCCATGGATGGAGGAGCCTGGTAGGCTGCAGTCCATGGGGTCACACAGAGTTGGACACGACTGACGTGACTTAGCAAAAAAAAAAAAGATATTTAAGTACAAAATGTCCTCATGTAACCCACATTATTCGTGTAATACTCACCAATACAGCAAGGCTCTACTTTCCCCATTTTAGAGAATAAAAAGCAGCAAAAATGAAGTATCAGGCCCCAAGCCATCATTATTAACAAGAGTTGTCTAGCATTATGGTCTATTTGATCTTAAGACAAGTGTTCTCTCTTCTATATCAGAGGTTCTCAAACTTTGACATACCTCAGAATTTTGACATACATCAGACTTTGTCTCAAAGTCTGACATACATCAGAATTCCTTGGAGGGCTTGTTAAACTGCACGTTGTTGGGCTATAGCCCCAAAGTTTCTAATGCAGTGGGTTTAACAGCGAGTCAGAGAATTGGTTGACAGGTTTCTAGGAGAGGCCCTTGATATTAATCTGAGGTATACTTTCAGAATCGCTGTTGTATACAAGTGACTTTATCTGAGTCTCCCATTGATAAGCAGTTGTATCAATGCTTATTGATACAAGGGACCAGGTGACAGGAGAATGTAATTGTATTTATCTTCATAGTTATCTGGAACCTCATAATGTTTTGATTTTCCTGGAAGAGGTTGGGAATAAATCCAATCATTTACAAGGCTGGATCAGGGTGGTGGGTACCTCCTTGAATATCATTGTGATTTGACAGATCTGATCAAACACCTACAGCTATGTAGCTCACACATTTGAGGATGATCAAACAGCCACA
>NW_011494863.1:9032575-9034864 GCF_000754665.1 Bison bison bison
ATGATGAGCCCTGAGTTTGGCTCAGTGGGTAGCAGGGGAAGATTTAGAGTAAGATGCAGATGATCTGGATTCTAATCCTAATTAACAGCTCATGGCATGACATTGGGACCATTTCAAATAAACTCAAACCTGTAAATTTTTCTGTGTAATAGAAATATTAATACTTGCCAAATTCCTATATTTTGTGGATTTACATGAAATTATGTATTTGTTTCAAATATATATGCTTTATAGTTTACAAAAAGTACTTTGTAATCTATAAAACCTAATCCATGATACTGATTATGAGGATGGTGATGATGGTGTTGGCCTTTGAGAGCATCTACTCTGTTCTATTAATAGAGGTGTTGAATACAAGTTAGAGATAAAAAGGAAATTCAGACTTCACACCTACTGGGAGGGCTATTTTTTTTTTTTTTAAGGAATAAAATAACAAGTATTGGCCAGGATGTGCAAGGATTGGTACCCTTGCTCATTACTGATGGAAGTGTAAAAGGGTGCAGGCTCTGTGGAAGACAGTGTGAAGTCTCTTCAAAATAATTAAGCCTAGAATTACTATATGATACAACAATTTTACTTCTGGGTAATACTCAAAAGAAGGCACAGGAAGCTCGGCTCAGTGCTCTGTGGTAACCTAGATGGGTGGGATGAGGGGTAGGAAAGAGGCTCAAGAGGGAGGGGATATATGTATTGTTGTTTAATCACTCAGTTGTGTCTGACTCTTTGGAACCCCATGAGTTGAAGCACACCAAGCTTCCTTGTCCTTCACTATCTCCCAGAGTTTGCTCAAACTCATGTCCATTGAGTCCATGATGCTATCCAACCATTTCATCCTCTGGCGCCCCTTTCTCCACCTGCCCTCAATCTTTTCCAGCATCAAAGTATTTTCCAATGAGTTGGCTCTGCATCAGATGGCCAAAGTATTGGAGCTTCAGCTTCAGTGTCAGTCTTTCTGGTGAATATTCAGGATTGATTTCCTTTAGGATTTACTGGTAGGATCTCCTTGTGGTCCAAGGGACTCTCACAAGTCTTCTCCAACACCACAGTTCAAAAGCATCAATTCTTTGGCCCTCAAACTTCTTTATGGTCCAACTCTTACATCTGTACATGACTACTAGAAAAATCATAGCTTGGACTATATGGACTTTGGTCAGCAAAATAATGTCTCTGCTTTTTTAATATGCTTTCTAGGTTTGTCATAGCTTTTCTTCCAAGGAGCAAGCATCTTTTAATTTTATGTCGGTGGTCACTGTCTGCCATGATTTCAGAGCCCAAGAAAATAGAGTGTGTCACTGTTTCCATTGTTTTTCCATCTATTTGCCATGAAGTGATGGGACTGGATGCCATGATCTTAGTTTTTTGAATGCTGAGTTTTAAGCCAGCTTTTTCACTCTCCTCTTTCACCTTCATCAAGAAGCTCTTTAGTTACCCTTCCCTTTCTGCCATAAGGGTGGTGTCATTTGCACACCTAATGTTATTAATATTTCTCCTGGCTATCTTGATTCCAGCTTGGTTTATGTATACATATGGCTGCTTCACTTCATTGTACAGCAGAAACTAACACAACATTGTAAAGCAATTATACTCTAATAAAAGAAAAAGAACTGAAAGTGAGGGCTCAGATGTACATACACCTAATACATATTTGTATTGTGAATCATAGCAGCATTATTTACAGTAGCAAAAAGATGAAAAGAACCTAAATGTCCATTGAAAAGTGAACGAATAAGCAGAAGGTAGTATGTATATTCAATAGAATATTATTTGGCCTTAAAGAGGAAGGAAATTCTAATAATTCTAATGTATTAGAATTCATAGATAAAATATGAATGAACCTTGAAGGCATTATGCTAAGTGAAATAAACCAGTCACAAAAGGATATGTATTCTATGATTTGCATAGAATCATAGAATTTGCCATTTGCATGAACCTAGAGTGTCAGATTTGCATATGATTTGCCATTTGCATATGATTTTCCATTTGCATGAACCTAGAGTGTCAGATCACCCCACTCCAGTAGTCTTCCCTGGAAAATCCCATGGACGGAGGAGCCTGGTAGGCTGCAGTCCATGGGGTCGCTAAGAGGCGGACACGACTGAGCGACTTCACTTTCACTTTTCACTTTCATGCATTGGAGGAGGAAATGGCAACCCACTCCAGTGTTCTTGCCTGGAGAATCCCAGAGATGGGGCAGCCTGGTGGGCTGCTGTCTATGGGGTCATACAGAGTCGGACACGACTGAGGTGACTTAGCAGCAGCAGCAGCAGAGTGTCAGATACACAGATACTC
>NW_011494863.1:9034964-9035299 GCF_000754665.1 Bison bison bison
TATACTCAGATACGCAGATGACATCACTCTTATGGCAGAAAGCAAAGAAGAACTAAAGGGCCTCTTGATGAAAGTGAAAGAGGAGAGTTAAAAATTTGGCTTAAAACTCAACCCATGTTGAGTTTTTCAGAAAACTTAGTTTTTCAGAAAACTAAGATCATGGCATCTGGTCCCATCACTTCATGACAAGTAGATGGGGAAACAATAGAAACAGTGAGAAACTTTATTTTGGGGGGCTCCAAAATCGCTGCAGATGGTGACTGCAGCCATGAAATTAAAAGACGCTTGCTCCTTCGAAGAAAAGCCATGATCAACCTAGACAGCATATTAAGAAG
>NW_011494863.1:9035399-9070297 GCF_000754665.1 Bison bison bison
AGAAGCGAGGTATTACTTTGCCGACAAAGATCCATCTAGTCAAAGCTATGGTTTTTCCAGTAGTCATGCATGGATGTGAGAGTTGGACTATAAAGAAAGGTGAGCACTGAACAATTGAGGCTTTTGAACTGTGGTGCTGGAGAAGACTCTTGAGAGTCCCTTGGACTGCAAGGAGATCTAACCAGTCCATCCCAAAGGAAATCAGTCCTGAATATTCATTGGAAGGACTGAAGCTGAATGTGAAACTCCAATGCTTTGGTCACCTGATGCGAAGAACTGACTCATTTGAAAAGACTCTGATGCTGGGAAAGATTGAAGGCAGGAGGAGAAGGGGTTGACAGAGGATGAGATGGTTGGATGGCATTACTGACTTGTTGAACATGAGTTTGAGTAAATTCCGGGGGTGGTGATGGACGGGGAAGCCTGGCGTGCTGCAGTCCATGGGGTCGCAAAGAGTTGAACATGACTGAGTCACTAAAGTGAACTGAGCTTAGAGTAGTCAAATTCATAGAGTCAGGAAGTAGCATAGTGGTTGCAATGGGCTGGGTCGGGGGACGAGCAATTGGGGAATTACTTCGTGGGAACAAGTTTCAATTTGGGAAGATTAAAAAGTTCTGGAATGGATGGTTATGATATTTACCCAGCAGTGTATGTGTACCTAATGCCACTGAACTATATACTTAAAAATGATAAATTTTATGTTATGTATATATTGCCGCAAGGAAATTTGAGTAGTTGGTGAATTCTGAGCAACTGTGAGTATTTAGGGACTAGCCTGGCTGCTCTTGTTGAATTAGGAAAAATTTTTTCTAGAAATCCTATAGGCATGTCAGCCTTGCTGTCTGAAATAGCAAGTCTCACTGGGGAAGATTTGAGCAGGGCAGCTGATCTTGGAGGAAGTAACTAGAAAAAAGCTGATAGGAACTTAGAAATCAGCAATTACTTGTCACAAGGCTTCAGTGGCTTTTGGCTCTCTGCCTTCTCAGACACCACTCACTCTTTTGAGAGACCTCCAATCTTCTTGATCCCAAAGGAACAATTCAGAAGGAGTGCTGGGTCAGGGTAGGCAGGTACCACTGTAGATATGTAGACTGTTAGAGCTGGAAGGAGACTTGGGATCATCAAACACAGAAGACTTCATTTAAAACCCTCTGCTCAGAAAGAATGCCTTGGCAAAGTTTCCCCAGCCACTGTGAAGCAGAGTAGGGATTAAAAGGCATATGCCCTGTTTCCTGAGTTCTTTCTACGTCAGACTGCCTCATGAGTGCACAATTCCCAAATCATCCAATTCCTGACTCAGAGGAATACTAAGATAGAAATCATGAACATTTTTCCTGTAGTGCTGTGTATTCTTATGGTTTCTCTAACCACCAGCACAAATTCACCCCACCCCACTGCAGGTCACATTGTTGCTAGAGTCAGTTTTCTACAAACATGGTTCTCATCATACCATTTACATCTAAATCCTTGCCCCTTATTTCCTCTAGGAAAACTATGTGAATTTCCTATTAAGACATTCAAAATTCAAAATCTGGCCCTTAATAATTAAACATCAATGTATTATCATATTGGAAATACATACAACTGAAAAAAGAATGATGGAGAAATGCTGCATATTTAGAAAAAACTTCTAGGTTATATTGCTACAAGTAGAGGGAAAAAGAGATGCATATCATCATTTGGGTGTGAAATAAAGGTAATAAAAGTGTTTATTTATATTCCTCTTAATTACAAAAATAAATGCTCAAAGGATAAACAAGGATAAAAAAATATATATATTCATATATCCAAACCATGTATACATGATGAATTTTTGAAAATCAAATCTGATCCTTGACTAGCTCTCTTTCTCTCTTATTCTCTACCAAAATCTTGAACTCCTATAATTTTAGAAATTTTAGTATTTGTAACAATCTCAAATCTCTCATAAATTTTCTCATAAAGAGTCCATTCCAATGCTTATCTTCTTCCCATTTTTAAACTTAGTCTCTATGGAATTTTTTATTGGAGTATAATCACTTTACAATGTTGTATTCGTTTCTGCTGCACAACAAAGTGAATCAGCTATAAGTATACATATATCCCCTCCTTGAGCCTCCCTCCTGTCTGCCGCTCCATGCCGCCCCTCTAGAGCCTCACAGAGCACTGAGCTGGGCTCCTTGTTCTACGTCACAGCTTCCCACTCGCTGTCTATTTCGCACATGGTGGCGTGTACATGTCAAGCTACTCTTTCAATCTGTCCCCCTCTCCTTCCCCCACTGTGTCCACAAGTCTGTTCTCTCCATCTCTGTCTCTATTCCTGCCCTGCAAATAGTTTCATCAGTATCATTTTTCTAGATTCCATATATGGGAGTTAATATATGATATTTGTTTTTCTCTTTTTGACTTACCTCACTCTTTATGACAGACTCTAGGTTCACCCACATCACTACAAATGACCCAATTTAATTCCTTTTTATGGATGAATAATATTCCATTGTATATATGTACCACATCTTCTTTACCCATTCATCTATTGATAGACATTTAGGTTGCTTCCATGTGGCTATTGTAAATAGTGCTGCAATGTACATTGGGGGGAATTTTTATATCTTGCCTAGATACACCTCTTCTGTGAAGCCTTTCTTGCCTCCCCAGATGGAATTTAGTGCCCCCTTCCCTGTGTCCTTAGCCCTTCGGCATTCCCACTATTACTCTCACTCTGTGTTCAAAAAGTTGGACATCTGCATACCAGATGGGGAGTTACTGATAGCAAGGACCACTGCCTCTGGTCCCTGGCACAGCGCTTGCCACAGTGCAGTGTCATGGCTTACAGCACTGGCTTTATCCGATGATTCTTTTGCAGAAGATATTATTAAGCATGTATTTTGTCACCATTAAAATTCTGTCTCTTACATTTTAAATACACATGGCCTTTCAATGCTGGTTATCTCTTTTAATATTTTTATTTTTCAACTCTTATTGAAAAATATTTTTAATTAATTAGTCTTGGCTCTTATTTACTATATAGAGTCACATGAGCTTATTTTTCTCTTTCTTTTATAATAAACACTAATCTATTGTTTAGAACCAGGGCCAGGGTGAAGGGAGTAAGGTCAAACATCAAGTGCAAAGTTTGATCCCGACTTCATCTAAAATTTTGTATTTTGTTCATTATGGACTTTTAAAAAATATGTATTTATTTATTTGGCTGCCGTGGGTCTTAGTTGCAGCACACAAGTCTTCACTGGGTCATGGGAGGTATCAGTTGGCGGCGCCCAGGCTTAGGTGCCTGGTGGCATGTGGAAGCTTAGTTGCCCAACGAGAGATTGAACCTGTGTCCTCTGACTTCCCTGGTGGTGCCGATGGTAAAGCATCTGCCTACAATGCGGGAGACCTGGGTTTGATCCCTGGGTCGGGAAGATCCCCTGGAGAAGGAAATGGCAACCCACTGCAGTACTCTTGCCTGGAAAATCCCATGGACAGAGGAGCATGGTAGGCTACAGCCCATGGGGTCGCAAAGAGTTGGACACGACTGAGTGACTTCACTTTCACTTTCCCCTATTTGAAAGGCAAATTCTTAACCACTTCACCACCAGGGAAGTCCCCATTATGGACTTTTTTGTATTAATTTTGATTTGTAACAAATTATTGCATCAAGGTATTATTTATCTTGAAGCTGGATTATTTTGGTGCTCCCTAAAATTTCGTACCTGAGGTGATTATCATATTAGAGTCCCCCTAGTATCAACTCTGCTAGTGTTGTGATTACCAAATATGATTATTCTAGTTGTTCAGGCATTCTGGCACAAATTTGACTAAATGTAGGGTCCCATTAGTACTTGAGTTTCTGGAGGTATTTCCGTGGAGGCTTGTTGAGATAGTCTAGCTGGAACTTTTTTCTGCCTTACTTGCTTGTCTGTCATACCATCTGCCCTCACCCACTTGTATGTTCCTAGGGTTTGCTCATTCCTCTAGGTCTGGCCTCAATTCCCACTCTCATGAAGACTTTCTCATACATATCAGTGCACCTCATTTGCCCAGCCTGGGGGCCACTAATTCCCATCCCAGCATCACAGTAATGTTGACAGGACTCTGACTCTGCTCCATTTCAAAGTTCTAGTTCTTCAGATTTAGTTATATCTCTGCCACTTTGAATTATGAAAACATGGGGACCTGGGGTGAACCAGATGACAAGGCCATTGCCAGCCAAGCCTAGAAAGAAAGTCACTGAGTAGGTGATCATGGAAAAGATGTCAAGGACAGACCTGACTCTCCAAAGAAACATCATAACAGACATAGGTGTGGAACTCTCCATGGTCAGCAGTTGCAACACAGACATATCCTCCAAGCTGCTATATGCACAGCTTAAATTTCTACTCTCTCTCTTGTAATAACTGCAGAGTATTTTCATGTTCCTGCTTTAGAATGTGTCTTTCTCTACTGCTGATATTCCTTTTTATCCCCTTCTAATCCTTCTCCTTCTCCTCATCTTTTTCATATTCAGCTTCTCTACTACATTTTTAAACACTTATTCTGTGACAGCCACTATCCTACTTACTGTCCGTATGATATTGCATACCATAAGTTATGTACCTAGTATGTGTCCAATGCTTTGCTCATATACTGCATTTAATTCATTTCTCATAGTAAATCTGTGATGTAGAAAGAATTATTATAGATGAGGAAAGTAAGGTCAGAGAAGTTAGTAAACTCTTATAGTCAAATATCCTGTTGTTAAAAAAGCAGGACTGAGTTTTAAGCCGACTTCTACTTAATTGAAAATTTACATTCTTGACACTGTTTTTTAGTTCTCTCTGTATGTTTTCCATGGCATAAAGGGGGCCCATAGTTATATTCCCAATTTAGTTTATTATTTAGAGTTTTTCTTTAATTCACAGTATTTAACAATTCCAAAGATGGAACACTAGGCAAAATGTGTTTTGTTATTGATTTCACTTTATATACATGAAACCAAAAACTTAAAGAAGCTGTTGTCAGGCAGCTCACTGCACTAGGAAATAGCACCCTTGAACTAAGACCTCCTAATGCCTAGCGGTGTATGTTCCCCATTTCATTACAAGGCTTCCTTACTATTCCTTATTGTGAGAAAAGTGTCTTGAAGTTGCTGTCCTGCGGTGTTGGACTCTGCCCCAGTGACCCTCCGAGTTCTCGCAAGGGAAGATGGTCACATCAGCTGCATATAGGAGGCAGGGACAAGGATAGCACAAATGTCTAACCTTATGAATTATGGTTGAGCTCAGTTGGTAAAGAACCCTCCTGCAATGCAGGAGACCCAGGTTCGATTCCTGGGTTGGGACGATCCACTGGAGAAGGGATAGGCTACCCACTCCAGTATTCTTGGGCTTCCCTTGTGGCTCAGCTGGTAAAGAGTCCACCTGCAATGTGGGAGGCCTGGGTTCAATCCCTGGGTTGGGAAGATCCCCTGGAGAAGGGATAGGCTACCCACTCCAGTATTCTTGGGCTTCCCTTGTGGCTCAGCTGGTAAAGAGTCCACCTGCAATGTGGGAGGCCTGGGTTCAATCCCTGGGTTGGGAAGATCCCCTGGAGAAGGGAAAGGCTACCCACTCCAGTATTCTTGCCTGGAGAATTCCATGGACTGTATAGTTCATGGGGTCTCAAAGAGTCGGACACGACTGAGCAGCTTTCAGGTTCACTTTTCAATCTCTTGTGAGAAACCTAGGGACTTTTGCCTCATGTTGTTGGTATTGTTGACTGCTTCTGTTGCTTTTCTATTTTTGATATTTAAGCCCCTCAAGTTGTGGAGACAGTCTGTAGTGCCTATTCAGTCTATTAACACCTCCAGGTTTTTGCTTATTTTGTTGTTGCTGCCTAGAATGACTCCCCCACACTCTTTTCTACTGGCGAATTCCTGCCCACGCATATCCTACTGGATTGAGTTGCTTCTTCCTCTTATTCTTCATAGTACGTGATAGAAGCTTAATTTCAGCAACAACGCATGTGTATCAGAAATCATTGTCTCAATAAATGTCTTAGATAGCACACTTCTTTTACTTTTCCATCTAATACCTTAGACAAAAGATTTAATCTCTCTGAGCTTTATGTTCCTCCTTTTTAATATAGATAAATAGTATGAATACTTCAGAGCAATGTTGCTAAGTTCTAAAGGAATAAGATCTAAAGGAATATGATCACAAGCTGGAAACAAGATTGCCAGGAGGAATATCAATAACTTCAGATATGCAGATGACACCACCCTCGTGGCAGAAAGCAAAGCAGAATAAAGAACCTCTTGATGAAAGTGAAAGAGGAGAGTGAAAAAGCTGGCTTAAAACTCAACATTCAGAAGACTAAGATCATGGTATCCAGTCCCATCACTTCATGGCAAATAGATGGGGAAACAATGAAAACAGTGACACTTTATTTTCTTGGGTTCCAAAATCATGGCTGATGGAGACTGCAGACATGAAATTAAAAGATGCTTACTCCTTGGAAGAAAAGCTATGACCAATCTAGAAAGCATATTAAAAACTTGAGATATCACTTTGCTGTCAAACGTCTGTATAGTCCAAGGTAGGTTTTTCCAGTAGTCATGTATGGATGTAAGAGTTGGACCATAAAGAAGGCTGAGCACCAAAGAATTGATGCTTTTGAACTGTGGTATTGGAGAAGACTCTTGGGAGTCCCTTGGACAGCATGGAGATCCAACTAGTCCATCCTAAAGGAAATCAGTCCTGAATATTCATTGGAAGGAAGCTGAAGCTCCAATACTTTGGCAAAGTACGCGAAGAACCGACTCACTGGAAAAGACCCTGATGCTGGGAAAGATTGAGGGCAAAAGGGGAAGGGAACGACAGAGGATGAGATGGTTGGATGGCATCACTGACTCAATGGACATGAGTTTGGGCACACTCTAGGAGACGGTGAAGGACAGGGGAATCTGGTGTGTTGCAGTCCATGAGGTCAGACACAAAGAGTCAGATACAACTTAGTGACTGAACAACAAGACTCTGATGTATTAATATTTCAGATTGATTCCTTTTCTTCCTTCCTCCGACAGAAGCCTAAGAGATTTTTCTGATACTTACCCTGGGAATCTTGTTGCACTTCTGGAGATATTGTGCCCTTCCCACTGCCATGACTGGTCCCTCTGCTGTTTTTGCTCTCAGAATTGTGTGTGCTGAGCTTCCACCATTTCGTCAGTTATAGTTCAGGTTTCTCCTCCTCCAGCACTAGCTCGCCAGGTGTTTTCCCCTCATGAGTCTGTTCCAGTAAGCTGTGACTCCCTGGAATTGCCTGGCTTCCTCTCCAGTCTTAGGGCAGTTAACCCTGTGCCCTCATGTGTCTAATGGATCCCAGAGTAGTTGTTGATTTAGTAGTCTTCTGAGCTTTTTATATGTTAGAACAGAGCAGTAACTTTGAAGCTCCTTATATGTGGAATCAGAAAACAGCTCTAGATTTTGTAAACACTTTCTACTGTTGCTGATGACAATATCTTGGAAGTCGTGGATTTGGGACCCATAGACTAGAGACTGCTGAGAGGACAGAATATTAATGCAGCTTCTATTTATCAGACTGCCTGTTTATTTATCCAGGTTCTGGCATGACAGAAGGATCCTAAGGGTGTTCCCCGACACCGCTAAATATTTAGAGGCGCTGCGAAAACCTCTGAGGACTAGAGGCTCTCAGGGCTTCCAAGGACATTAGTCTCTTTGCTTTTACTTGGCTATCACTCTGTGCATCTTTCCACTCTCCCGCACATAAATGCCTGCTCAAATCAACACTCACTCTCCCAAATCAACTATAATAGTTTCCAAACCTTCTGCTATGTTTTAGAGTTTCTTTTAGCTTATCATTTGAAAAATAAAATGAAAAAGCAAAAACAGTAATTCCCCCATCCTTTTAATTGTGTAATTCATTACTGCCCTGTAGCACAGACTCTGGCATAAAAAATGTATTCACAAACCTCTTTTCTGTTGTTTTGCTTTGTTTTGTAGAACATCTCTGAACTGGCCACAAGGGGGCACTTGCGAACCATTTTGAAAATTAATTTGTGTTCAACATCAAATCTCACAAACCCTCATGGTTTCCCATAGTTTGGAGTTATTCCTCCCTGGAAGAAATAAAATGTACAGTTAAAGGCTTCTAGAGCAGGGAGGCATATCAGACATAATCTAATTCAGCTCGTCAACCTGAAAGCCCCAAATCTCAGGACCTGTGATAGTGTTATTCTTTTAAGTATTGGTGAGGCATTGTGAGCTATTCTAAATATTTCGAAAAAGAAATATTTTAAGTGTTTAAATTGGTATTGGGCATTAAGTTGTTCTGACTTTAAATCATTATAGCCTTACTCATTTGATAGTCAAAACCTTAAAAAAATTGAGACCTAAAGGGAAAAATAATTTGTGCATCAGCATATACTGAGTTGGAGACTTCTGCTTGTGACAGAGTCCTAGAAATGGTGTTGAGGGAGCTTCACCAACTTTAAAGTGGCTTACTGCAATCTTGAGCACTTTCTTCTTAAATTAAGATTCAGGTTAAGGAAGCTATTGGAATTTATGATAATAGAATTGGAAATGGTAATAAAGATGGTATGATCTATCCTGTTATTTATTATAAGAATCTTTATATAGTAAGTGTGACATTAGCTCACCTCTATTTTTGGGTTTTAATACTGATTCACTAAGCTGTACAATCTTGTCATTTCTAATCATATTTCAAAAGAACTCTTAAATTCTGTTTTACATCTGAGTCTATTCTTCCTTCATTGCGATAGGTCCCCAAGTATTTGAACAATATCTTAAGGTGCCCTTGATTTGTCTTATCTCCAGGTTGGTGTTCCTACATTCATTAACTGTCTCTCATATGACCTTTCAAAAACCTGGACACCCACATTAATATGGATTTGTTGTGAATTTAATATGGATATGGGTTCTTTGCAGTTCCTCCCACCAAGAATTAGTGTTTTTCCTTTCTGCTCAGATCTGGACTGGTCCTATGGCTTGACTGGAATAATAGAATGTAGTTTAAAACAGTGGTCCCCAGGAACCAGGGACCAGTTGGTACCACGGACCAGTTTCATGGAAGACAATTTTTCCATGGACCTTAGGGGTGGAGATGGTTTGCGGATGATTCAAATGCACTGCATTTATTGTACATTTTGTTGTTGTTACATCAGCTCCACCTCGTATTATCAGGCATTAGATCCAGGAGGTTGGAGACCCCTGTTGTAAAAGAAACTGTGTATATTTTGAGGCTAACCATTATGACATCTTTGATTGCTCTGTGGTAAAGAACCCACCTGCCAGTGCAGGAGATGAGGGTTCAATCTCTGGGTCAGGAAGATCTCCTGGAAGGAAATGGCAACCCACTCTAGTATTCTCGCCTGGGAAATCCCATGGACAGAGGAGCCTGGCGGGCTGTGGTCCATGGGGCCACAAGAGAGTCAGACATGACTTAGCGACTAAACAACAACAAATCAGGACATCTACAGTTGTAATTATATTTTCTTGGAATACACTTTCTGGCACTCATGGACAACAAAGGCCTCTTGCAGACAGCCCACTGCTAGCTGCTGGCCAAAGCCAGCTACAAAAGGCCAGTATTTTGTATATCCAGACATCCCAGTGCCTCATAAACAGACAGCAGAAGGATACAGTCACTTCAAAGAATTATGAGAATAGTAAACTGTGGTTGTTTCAAGCCACTAAGTTTTAGAGTAATTTATTGCTGCTGCTAAGTCACTTCAGTCGTGTCCGACTCTGTGTGACCCCATAGACGGCAGCCCACCAGGCTCCCCCGTCCCTGGGATTCTCCAGGCAAGAACACTGGAGTGGGTTGCCATTTCCTTCTCCAATGCATGAAAGTGAAAAGTTAAAGTGAAGGTGCTCTATTATGCAGCCTTAAATAACTAATAGGTTCAGGTTGCAAATTGCTTCCAAGTATTAGATTCAGATCGAAATAACCTGACTATGACTAATAACCAGTAATGAAATAAATTTTTTTCTTCTTTGATTTTGATACCACATTTTTATAATTCTGGTAGATTTTTTAAGATTAAATTCATTTGTTT
Organism: Bison bison bison; assembly: GCF_000754665.1. Taxonomy (NCBI): domain Eukaryota; kingdom Metazoa; phylum Chordata; class Mammalia; order Artiodactyla; family Bovidae; genus Bison; species Bison bison. The sequence continues at coordinate 9,045,433 of NW_011494863.1, forward strand.
TCGACATGTACTCACTGTTTCATTATATTCATTTATTTTTGGTTGCACTAGGTCCTTGTTGCTGCATGCAGACTTCCTCTAGCTGTGGAGAGTGGGGTCTGCCCTCTTGTGCAGTGCACGGCTTCTCACTGTGGTGACTTCTCTTGTGGAGCACGGTCCTAGGTGCATGGACTTCAGTAGCTGCAGCACGTGGGCTCAGTACTTTGCTGGTTCTAGGGTGCAGAGACTTCAGTAGTTGCTGCACAGGGGCTCCCAATAGTTGTGGCTCCTGGGCTCTAGAGCACAGGCTCAGCAGTTGTGGTGAATGAGTTGCTCCATGGCATGTGGAATCTTCCCAGACCAGGGAACGAACCTGTGTCCCCTGCATTGTCAGGTGGATTCTTATCTACTGTGTCACCAAGGAAGTCCTCATTCCGGTATATTTTTATAGCTGTATTATCAGAGCCTGTGGAGTTTGAAATGATTTTTGAGATTAAAACACTTTTTACTCATATTGATGTTAAGAAAAAAAAAGGATCATTGAAATTAGTTTGGTCTTATTTCTCAGTCCCCTCCTTTGTCAATAAAGGAATGAGTCCTAAATTTTTTTCTAGATGTGATGGAATGATAACCTTCATTTTCATTATTGTGATACCTACCTGTAAACCAAGAGCCTGAATATACACCATTTCAATTAATCCACGTAACCATATATGCTTAATATTTGATTTTCCTTTACAGGTGAATGAGCTGATATTCAGAAAGGTGAAATGATTTCCTATGGGAATTAAATGAAAGAAATTGATTAAAAATTCTCTGACCCCAGTCAACTGTTTTTTCTGTTTCACCATCAGTGTAAGCTGTCAAAGCTGGCAAACTGAGGCGCAAACATAGGATAAGAACAAAGCAAATTTTTCCACTGAAGGACTGATTTAACTAAGAGAAGTTAAGAGAGAGCCATGGCATGCCTGGCATGCATGGCATGACTCTTCATGGCATGGAGAGTCATGGCCCGAGTAAGAAGAACATCCACTGAGAGGGTGCTGAATAGCAAGACAGTCAAAGCCCTTGCAGAGAGAAGAGGTCATTTAAGTATATCTACATGTGTATACATATATTCTCTGGTTCTGTCCACTGGGAGGACCTTGATGCAGGATATCCTGATTGACATGAGTAACCTAGTCCCAGGACGATTCCACAATATTTTAATACCTTTCTTCTAAAAAGAACTAGGTCACTTTTTGGAGAAAGGTTTATTCCAGGGTTGGGGCAGAGAAAATTGAAGATGAGCCTGGATCATCTTGGGATTCCCTGGTAGTTCAGCTGGTAGAGTCCATCTGCAATGCAGGTGGACCCAGGTTCGATTCCTGGGTCAGGAAAATCCGCTGGAGAAGGGATAGGTTACCCACTCCAGTATTCTTGGGGTTCTCTTTTGGCTCAGCTGGTAAGGAATCTACCTGCAGTGCGGGAGACCTGGGTTCTGTCCTTGGGTTGGGAAGATCCCCTGGAGAAGGGAATGGCTACCCACTCCAGTATCCTGGCCTGGAGAATTCCATGGACTCTATAGTCCATGATGTTGCAAAGAATCGGACATGACTGAGTGACTTTCACTGGATCATCCTGTAGTACCAAGGCAAGCAAAAGCAAGCAAATGCGTGAAGAAAGATGGGATCACACCAGAGGTAGAGACCAGCTTGCAGGGGCTTTCACGGGCAATATTTGAGACATTTTGGTTATCAAATATAACGTTATAGTAATGGCTGATACTCCATTTGGTAAGGTAGGAAACCATGAATTGCTTCTGATATTTAAGCAGTAAATTGAATGTATGCTTGGAAATGGGATATTTACAGAGTTTCAGTGTACATTCCCACAGAACATTTGTTATTTAAACAGGGAAATGAGCACAATGGAGAAGTCCGGCAAACTTCACCTTAATCAAGGAATCACGATGAATAATACTCACGGTAGAGGATAAACCCTGTGCCAAACTGATAGAATCCACTGACAATACAGCCTGACTTCTTGCATAACCGGAACCTGGCAATGAGGAAACGTTGGATGAAGCCAAATTGAGCAATAGTCTACAAAAAAAAAAAAAAAAAAGAAGGTGTGTGTGTGGGGGCTGTGGTCTTTCAAAATGTCATGAAAGTCAAGGCAAGATGGAGCAACTCTTCCAGAGTGAATAAGACTAAAAAGACATAATGACTAAGTGTAATACATGGTTCTGAACTGCATCTTTTGCTACAAAAGGACAGGATTCAGATAGTTGGTGAAACTTGAATTAGGTCTAAGTCCCAGTTGGTAGTAATGTATCAACATTAATTTCTAATTATATTCAAGTGGGAGGATGTCTATCCTCATAGTATGCACCAGTATTCCTTAAGTGATGGAGCATCGGATCAATAATTCACTTTCAAATGGTTCCAGAAAGAATTCTTCATACTCTACTCAGATCTTTTCTATAAGCATGAAGTTGTCTCAAATTGAAAAACTTATGCCAAAAAAACCTCAATTCTTTGTTTCCTGGATACAGTGATTATTCATTCCCCTCCTTTTATTCTATATAGCAAGCCAAAAGAAATATGGAATTCTTTAAAGAGAAAATTTAAATAAAAATCTCCAAATATTCAAAATTAAATAATTGAGAAGTTGGTGTTCATGAACTTGTTGGTAATGGTGGCTGCTGTGTTTGAGGTTATGGTTAGAAAGTTGGAAAACAAAAAGTGGAGAGGGAGAGAGTGGTAATAATAATAACATCTGATGTATATTGAATGCTCATCCTGCAGTAGTATTTCTTATAACCATTTTGTGTGTTTATTCCTTCTCTGGCTCATAACAGTCCTATAAGGAAGTCAATTTTGTTAGCCTCATTTTGTAAGTTGATAAAACTGAGGTACAGAGAGATAAGGTAACTTCCCTAATGGAGGAACTAGGATGTGAATCCAGGCAAGCTGGCCCCAGGACCTGTGCTCTTAATTACTAAATGAAGAATAAGAGCAATCAAGGGACAAAAAAGCAGTCTCAGCACTGGGAAGATTTGAAGAAGCCCAAGACATTGTTGAGCAAACATCAACTATGCACGTTTGTCTGAGGTTTGCCAGGAGCCCACTCATGTTAGTAAAAAGGCCTCTCTTTCCCTGTACTTCTGGTCAAGAGGCATAGTGTAAACACTGGGAAAGGGGGAAGTGATTTATAGCAGAGGCACTGGTTGAGGACCTGTAACTTGGCAAAGTGCACCAGGAGCTTTTCATCTTCTTCTGTGAGTCACACCCACATGGTGAACGTGCAGTCTGCCTGTTTCTTGGAGGGGTGTTAACTCACATATTCAAGAGAAGGCAGGGCTGAGGTCTTGACTGATTTAGTTGCTAAAGGTACAGTGAATCACTCTTAGATTTAGACAGTTTATCACTTTATTGACAGAAAAGAGAAGAATAGACCCAAAGTGTCAGATCCCTATCATCTTTGTCCCATACATTAAAAAGGATAAAAGTGGGGGCTTCCCGGTTGTTCAGTATCTGCCTTGCAATACAGGAGACGTAGGTTCAATTTCTGGTTGGGGGAAGATTCCACCTGCCAAGAAGCAACTAAGCCCATGTGCCACAGCTACTGAAGCCCAAGTGCCCAGAGCCCATGCCCTGCAAGAGAAGTCTGCTCACTACAACGAAGAGTAGCCGTTGCTCACTGCCACTCGAGAAAGCCCTCGTGGAGCAATGAAGACTCACCACAGCCAAATAAAGAAATCTGCTTTTTAAAAAAATAATAAAGGATGAACATGAAACAGAAGGGACTGGATGACTCCAAGGCCAGTTGTGGGGAGCTAATTCTAGACTACAGCTGTGAGGTTTGGTTTGAATTATTCTGCAGCTCTTGTTCCAAGGCAGGTAGGGCAGAAAGTTCCACACCTTGTAGAACCTGGGAGGCAATGTCTTACGCCAGCCACCCAGGAGAGATGTGAAGGTGTGTGGGAGATGGCTCCTGTAGCCCTCCATCCTCTTGGGTTCCAGGAGAATCGCAAGGTGTTCCCCTAAGACTCAGATAAGCTATGGTTCAACCCATCACCTGTGTGGATCACTGTAAGGTCACCAGGTGATACGGTAAAGTCATTCCCCTATAAAGAGCAGTTGAAAAGTAGGATTTAGAACATGATCTAGTCATGGAGAATGTCTGCTGGGCACTGGAGAGCTGCCTCTGGGAGTGTTGACATCTTTGCTGGAGGGAAGGTGTAGCAGATGCTATTCTGGTCCTCTAACAAGATGGTGACATTAGCTGTGAATGTGAGAATGGGCCATCGATTGGGAGTATGAGGTCATCAGAGCCCAGACTCTTCACTGAAAGACCTTTCTGCTTCCCTTACACTATGAACCCCTCTGACGAAGTTCAGCCCTGCTCAAGAACCTAAATATCTCACTACAGATCAAGTCTTGCCAGATCAAGTCCCAGACCACCAGAAATTAGTTTTTTATAGCCATACCTTCTCATTAACTCATCTAACACAATCCATGGGCTGTTTGGTTGTAAACTAAAGATTTGTTTGAAATCTGCCATGGTCAGGGCCTGTGAACAAACAGTGCTGGGCAGAGAAAGATGGAAGAGACTTTTCCCACACATCTTTCTTTTTAATTTACTTGCTTGTCTTAATTAGTTTCTTAAAACATTACGAATTCTAGTTTTAGCTCTCATCTTCTCTGCTTATTCAAATCTTTGAATTTAAGAACCACTTGAATTCATAAAGTCATCTTTGAAAACTCCAGCCTGGACAAATTCATGTTTTTACATTTTTGAGGCTTCCTAGATTTTTACTTCAATTTGGTCTGATTTACGGGTCATTTCCCGTGTTTCTTCCTTATGGGCTCATACTCTATTTGGATTTCCCTGCAGTGTCTATAAAGAGGCTAAAATTTAGCCTTAAACAATAATGGACTGATTTTCACTAGAAAGTGTGAAAGTGTTAGTCATTCAGTCCTGTCCGACTCTTTGCTTTCCCATAGACTATAGCCTGTCAGGCTCCTCTGTCCATGGGATTTCCTAGGCAAGAATGCTGGAGTGGATTGCTATTCCCTTCTCCAGGGATCATCCCGACCCAGTGATTGAATCTGGGTCTCCTAAATTACAGGCAGATTCTTTACTGTCTGAGACAATAGGGAAGCCCTACTTTTCACTAAATAGGACTCAATCAATATGGTAGAGAGTCAGGAATAGATTTTTTTTTTTTTTGCTTTTCTCCAAACTCCATGAGGTTGGTATACAAAGCTGTGACATTTGACTGTTACATACTTGTGGTTTTCAAGACAAATTTTGAGACTCCAGTTCCAGTCCAGTTCAGTCGCTCAGTCGTGTCCGACTCTTTGCAACCCCATGAATCGCAGCACGCCAGGCCTCCCTGTCCATCACCAACTCCCGGAGTTCACTCAGACTCACGTCCATCGAGTCAGTGATGCCATCCAGCCATCTCATCCTCTGGCGTCCCCTTTTCCTCCTGCCCCCATCCCTTCCAGCATCAGAATCTTTTCCAATGAGTCATCTCTTCACATCGGGTGGCTAAAGTACTGGAGTTTCAGCTTTAGCATCATTCCTTCCGAAGAAATCCCAGGGCTGATCTCCTTCAGAATGGACTGGTTGGATCTCCTTGGAGGCCAAGGGACTCTCAAGAGTCTTCTCCAACACCACAGTTCAAAAGCATCAATTCTTCGGCGCTCAGCCTTCTTCACAGTCCAACTCTCACATCCATACATGACCACTGGAAAAACCAAAGCCTTGAGTAGACGGACCTTTGTTGGCCAAGTAATGTCTCTGCTTTTCAATATGGTATCTAGGTTGGTCATAACTTTTCTTCCGAGGAGTAAGCGTCTTTTAATTTCATGGCTGCAGTCACCATCTGCAGTGATTTTGGAGCCCCCAAAAATAAAGTCTGACACTGTTTCCACTGTTTCCCCGTCTGTTTGTCATGAAGTGATGGGACCAGATGCCATGATCTTCATTTTCTGAATGTTGAGTTTTAAGCCAACTTTTTCACTCTCCTCTTTCATCTTCATCAAGAGGCTTTTGAGTTCCTCTTCACTTTCTGCCATAAGGGTGGTGTCATCTGCATGTCTGAGGTTATTGATATTTCTCCTGGTAATCTTGATTCCAGCTTGTGCTTCTTCCAGCCCAGCATTTCGCATCATGTACTTTGCATTAAGTTAAATAAGCATGGTGACAATATACAGCCTTGATGTACTCCTTTTCCTATTAGGCCTTTGCTTTAAGCCATTTTGACCATCCAGTTTATAGCAAGCAGAAGAAAAGATAATGAACTCTACTTCATTGTCTCCAGTGTGACTTTCCAGTTACTGTCTCTTTTCACCTAGAAGGAAGAGTCTGAGATAAAATCTTGGGCTGATTCTTTTATTTTTCTGATCTGTGTCTTGAATTTACATTCGATTGGCTTCTTTAGAACTATCATTCTTCTCACAGAGACAAAAAGGACATGGTATATCATTCCATCTGTTAGTGTCATCTTCAGTTTCTTTCTTCAGCATCTTATTGTTTTTGCCTCCTTAGGTATTTTATTCTTTTCTGTGAAATGGTAAGTGGGATTGTTTCCTTAATTTCTCTTTCTGACCTTTTGTTGTTAGTGTATAGAAATGAAACCTAATTTTATATCCTGCAGCTTGATCAAACTCATTGATGAGCTCTAGGAGTTTTTCTGGTGGTGTCTTTAGGATCTTCTATGTATAGTATCATGTCATCTGCAAGCAGTGATAATTTTATTTTTTTGTTTTTAATTTGGATTCCTTTTAGTTTTTTCTCTGATTGCTATAGCTAGGACTTCCAAAACTATGTTGAATACAATTGTCAAGAGTGGACATCCTAGATATGTTCCTGATCTTGGAGGGAATGTTTTCAGCTTTTCACCATTGAGAATAATGTTAGCTGAGGGTTTGTCATATATGGCTTTTATTCTGTTGGACTTATGCTTCTAACAGTTTCCTTTAATATAATCAAGAAGAGGCAGGAGTCATGCTATATTTCTAAAATCTACCACAGAAGCACATCAGCCAAACATGCTCAATAAATGCTTGTTGAATGACTAACTGAACTTCCACTCCCAATGATGAACTTAATCTCCACAAAAGTTCATTCAAAAAACACACCCCAAATTAATTTAGAAACTATGACATTTGTTTCCTTTTCATTTCTTCTAATGAATTATTTATTAACAAGTGCTTGCTGGAAAAGCTTATTCAGTTCAGTTCAGTCGCTCAGTCGTATCCGACTCTCTGCGACCCCATGAATCGCAGCACACTAGGCCTCCCTGTCCATAGTTTTTCAAGGTGAAGAAATATAAATCAGAAGAAAGGGCTCAAATTCTGGCCACATTATATATATTTAAGTGACTCTGGCAATTAATTCATTGCTTTCAGCTTCAGACTTTCTTATTTATAAAATGGGATTAAAACTGTTTATCATCAGGGGTTTTATGAGAATGAAGTGGATACCATATGCAAAGTGTAGGGCCTGGCACTGATTGGTAGTTCCTAATAATATTATCAAGTGTGTAAGATTTTGTGTTAGGATCCAAACACAAACAAGAAAAAGTTCTTTGAGATGTTTACAAATTAGTCCTGGGAAAGAAGAATGTGTTTTATATTTACGCAGGTCATCAGATCAGGAGATGACTGCCATTTTAAAGATAGTTTGTTACAGCGATAGATCCCCAGAAAAAGGGCATGCCACACCCCAGGGCAGTAGGGTGCATGGGAAGCTCTGGCTTTGTCAGGAAGGTGTGGTAGGGGAGTGGGCAGGAGCCTTTACTCTGGTTTCTGTGGGAAGGGATGGGAAGACAGGGTAAGCAGGTTTAGGATAGGCTAGTTTGAATAATTTCAGTGGGCTCTGTCTGGGGTGTAGGCACTGTCCCTAGCTGTTTGGTACCTGCCTGGGCCTCAGGGGGTAATTGAAGCAGGCAGACAGTGGCCCAGTGTCGGGGCTCCCCAAGGAGGTGGTTGGCAGTGTGGGCTGTAGATTGGCTGGTTTGCTTAGGAAAGTACATTCCCAGGTGAGTCATTTGCTATCTAAGAATTAGTTAGCCCTGGGAACAGTAGTCCCTCCAAGATCAGCAAGGCCCCAGAATGTCAAAGCATCAGAAATATGGACCAAAAAGACATGAATAATACATGGACTCAGGACACAGGAAGCATGGGAGTAGCCAAGCCTGAATCTCTTTTCAGGTCTGACTGTACCCCTAACCCTCTTTTTCTCTACAATCAGTGCACCCTATGAGCTTCATCACAGCACCTAGGACTAGTTCTTTATTTGTTTACATGTTGATTGTTTGTTTATCCCATTACGTTGTCAGTTCCATGAAAGCAGGAAATTAGCTTGCCTTGTTAACTGCTCCAGTCTCAGTTCCTGACAGCGCTGGGCACAAAGATGCTTAATAACTATTTGTTGGGCAGTTTGAATCGCGGTGCGACGAAGGAGTAGGCGGCGGGTTCTCGCAGGGTGTCTGACTAGTCCTTTCTCTGCCTTGCTTGTTTGAGCTTCAGCAGAATTCGAAATGGCTGGCGGTAAGGCTGGGAAGGACTCCGGAAAGGCCAAGACAAAGGCGGTTTCCCGCTCGCAGAGAGCCGGTTTGCAGTTCCCGGTGGGCCGTATTCATCGACACCTGAAATCTAGGACGACTAGCCATGGACGTGTGGGCGCGACTGCCGCTGTGTACAGCGCAGCCATCCTGGAGTACCTCACCGCAGAGGTACTTGAATTGGCAGGAAATGCATCGAAAGACTTGAAGGTAAAGCGTATTACCCCTCGTCACTTGCAACTTGCTATTCGTGGAGATGAAGAATTGGACTCTCTCATCAAGGCTACAATTGCTGGTGGTGGTGTCATTCCACACATCCACAAATCTCTGATTGGAAAGAAAGGACAACAGAAGACTGTCTAAAGGATGCCTGGATTCCTTATTATCTCAGGACTCTAAATACTCTAACAGCTGTCCAGTGTTGGTGATTCCAGTGGACTGTATCTCTGTGAAAAACACAATTTTGCCTTTTTGTAATTCTATTTGAGAAAGTTGGAAGTTTAATTAGCTTTCCAACCAACCAAATTTCTGCATTTGAGTCTTAACCATATTTAAGTGTTACTGTGGCTTCAAAGAAGCTATTGATTCTGAAGTAGTGGGTTTTGATTGAGTTGACTGTTTTTAAAAAACTGTTTGGATTTTAATTGTGATGCAGAAGTTATAGTAACAAACATTTGGTTTTGTACAGACATTATTTCCACTCTGGTGGATAAGCTCAATAAAGGTCATATCCCCCCCCCACCCAAAAAAAACAAAAACTAGTTGTTGAACAAAAAAATGAAAACAGTTGTGTTTGATGGTTTTGTATGTGTGCCTGTTCACATGCACATATTACTGTTCATGTAAGCATGAGAATGTTTGTGTTTGTGAGAGAGTGTGTGTGTGTGTTGCATGGAGGAGGTTCCAGTCTTTAGTCTAAGCCATCCATGTTTACAACTAGGTTTTGGTAAAGACAATGTCTGGTCTACTGCTAGATGGGCTCACCAGAAATCTATTAGCACAGGGGTCTGAGGAGCTTCCTGGGAGAGAGCTCACCTCCAGGACCAACAGACCAGCTGGAAACGGTGCCACATACTTCAGAGGTGGAAAAGGAGAAGCATCTGTGTGTGTATCGCTCTGTTTCTCCTGGATTGATTTAGCCTCTTGTGAACTTGTAACTTGGCACTTATGAGAGAGAGGCTGTTTCCAAACTGAAAGAGCTGTTTTGACCAAAAGCTCTATTATATTTTAGTATATGCTGTGTTAGGCAGAATCCAACCAAAAAATCAAAACCATAGCCGGTGACCACACAGGAAAAATTTAACTTGAAAGATAATTTACAAGGTGCTAGAAAGGCAGCTGAAGCAACCAGGGGAAAGATGAGTCAACCCAGAGATTAGAAGGTGCAGGAAGCTTCTACTGCTTCTTGGCCAGGAGGGACAGGGAGAGCAAGTGGGGTCCAGGCTGGGGCTGCGCCATGGAAGCTGCGACAGTGGTGGCGCTCCCTGGCTTGGGTCGGACCACAGGTGAAAGAGCGTTTCTGGAAGGAGCCATAGAGAAGTGGAGTCACTGCCTGAGATGTCTCCTGAAGCAGAGAGAGGGAGAAGCATCCTGTTGTCTCCCTTCCTCTCCCCTCCAATCTTGCCCCAGGGCCTCCTGTTTGCCCTCCCTAACCAAAATGCCGTCGGCCAGGAAGTCTGGAAACCACAGTTTGGAAAACTGAGCTTCCCATAGTGCAGGGCAGAGGGGGTGGATGTGCACAGAGAGGATTTGAGAACAAAATGGAAACAACCAGCAGAGATAAGGGCAGTACTGGTTCCATATTCTGTCAAAATGTCATTAACATAAAAATAAAGGATGGCATTGACTCGATACCACTTCACCACATACAGCCTTGGCCATGTGAGAGTTCTGGCTTGGGATAATTCCCCAGGAATAGATGAAGCCTTCTCGGGCAGAGAAAGCAGTAGAAGGGGCAGGATTGAGTATGTGTAATACTCTATATATGCAGTAATACATGCTCTCCTCCGTGTAGTTTATAAAGTAGCAGAAAAATAAAGAAATGGCAATTGTAACTCAGCAATGTATGGAAATGAACAACAGGTGACATTTATTAGGTGTTAATCTTGGGTTGGTACAGTTACATCCTGTGTCTACATAATTATATTAAATCCTCATAATAGTACCATACCCTCAAGTGGGGCCCCAATTCCTGGCCTGGCATCTAAAGTGGACTATGCTTTGATATATCTTCCTCAGAAGGTTCTGAGTATCCCCTCAGTGGAGGGGGTGGCTGAGGTCAGCAACGTCATTTGGCTAGCTAGCCCTGAGCTGGAACTGGGACCCACCTGGACTCTGATCTCTATTTCTCCCTTTCAAGGTTCATTCTTTCTCTTTTTCTTGCACTAGATACGCCAAGGAGCTCTAGGGCTTGGGCTTACAGATAGGATCCTCCCCTGGCCAACAAGTATTTCATTTGCATGATTGCAAGGGACTGGACTGCTAAAAGGCTTCTGACATGCATGTTTTGGTGACCCAAGTTATTTATACGTATGGGATCTTGTAAAAAAAATTTTTTTCCCTCAGGGTCACACCCCTTTGGGACTGTCTTGCTGTTAGCTGCTAAATGTCCTATTTTAGATGAGGAGAACAATACTATAGAGTAACTATTGAATCCCAGGTCTTTAAAAAGGCATTTTTACTTTGGGTCCTGAACTAAATGAGAACACAGAGAAGGCCTGACCCTAGGTGTTCCCCCCAGATAGGTGGGAGGCACTAGAAGTGGTAAAATATCTTGCCATGGTAAATATGTGACAGGATTGGGGAGGGTAGAGGTAAATTCCAAAGAAACATGGTTACTAAATGCCATTAAGCTGAGTCTATATTATTTCAGGGCTGAAGGGACCTCAGAATTGTCAACTGGGGCATTCATCAGGTAATGTGTTTCTCTGAAATTTAAACAAATAGAACACTGGAGGAAAGCAACAGAGCCTTAATCCTTTTAATCCTGATACAAAACCTTCTTTTCAGAGTTCTTCCAGGGAAAGGACTCTTAGAGCTTTTTGCTTACCACAGCCCCCTATCCCGCTCCGGGTCTCATGTAAAAGCTTGTGGTGTGAGAGAGCCTTGAGGGTACTTTAAGTTAGGTCTTTGTTTCTCATGGGAACATGAGGGAAAGTGGAAAAAGCCTTCAGTTTGTTTAGAGAGGAAACATGACCTTCATGCTGTTCTTCCCAGGGGCAAGTCAAGTGGTCATGACTGAAATCCAAGTCCTTGGCATATAAATATGTGTGCGAGCAGAAGCCACTGCCACACTTGGTACAGCAAGGGGAACCACTGGCTCAGCCGACCCCTTAGGTTTTCCAGTTTAATTTTAAACTCCAGGTAAATATCACAGGTAACCCGCCATGAAGCTGGTCACTGTGTTCCTGCTGGTGACCATCGGCATTTGCAGTTACTCTGGTAAGTGGCCTGGAACACACGATCTCTCTCTACTTTCTTGATAACAGGAGCACAACTAGTGAGCCGAGGCTCCTGGCAGCATATGGTGAAGGGAGTTTTAGAGCCACAGATATTGGTAAGGTCAGAAGGGACTTCAGATGCCTCCTGCTCCCAGTTCCAAGCTCTAATCCAACACAAGTTATCCCTGGTGTATCCTACAAGGAAATTAATCAGCTCCCACTGAGGGTCAACAAATGCACTTCATTACTGAACTCTGGCCACCATTGATTTCCCTTAATTTTGAATTAAGATTTGATTCTTTCATGTTTCTGAAATTATATGGAGTCATCCTTGCTCTCGTCTCTAATCAGATTGCCATGCTGGTTCTCTTGAGACATAGCTACTTTTCTATGTTCATACAATCAACAGGTATTTGTTAGATGGCTATAATCTGTTGGGCACTGGGTAGGCTTTGGGAGATTCAGACCTGAATCAGACATGCATATTTCTGTCAAGGTTCTTATAGTCTGGCAGAGGAGTGAAGACTTCTACAGAAGTCACTATTGTATTGGTCCACTGTGATACACAATGAAAGTACAGATAGAGCTCTGTGACAGGGGTGAAGGGTGAACAGTTCCATTTCTAGGTAGGGTATGCTGCTGAGTTGCTTCACTCGTGTCCAACTCTGTGCAACCCCATAGACGGCAGCCAACCAGGCTCCCCTGTCCCTGGGATTCTCCAGGCAAGAACACTGGAGTGGGTTGCCATTTCCTTCTGCATGAAAGTGAAAAGTGAAAGTGAAGTCACTCAGTCGTGTCTGACTCTAGCGACCCCATGAACTGCAGCCTACCAGGCTCCTCCGTCCATGGGATTTTCTAGGCAAAAGTACTGGAGTGGGGTGCCATTGCCTTCTCCGAGGTAGGGTATAGAAGCTGGCTTTTTGGAGGAGAATGGCAACCAATCCTTTCTTTTTGGAGGGAGTCATTTTAGCTACAGGAAGATACATTTGGGTGTATCTGCAGAATACATCATAATGGCTGCTGCTCATTTGGAGAACAGAAAGCTTTGAGGATCTCCCCTCTGAAATATATAAGTAAATACAGAGAAGACACTCACCAAAGTGCTGAAAGTAGGAAGTAGGGAGATTAATCATGAGAAACTGTGTAATACCCACGCTACAATGGTGACTTTGACTTGTGAATTTTTGAACTAATTTGTAACTTCACCTATTTGGGCTATTTTGTCATTCTTTAATGTCTAGGGGTACCTGAGGAGAGGTGGCAGCAGAAAGATGGGTGGGAAGGATATAAATATCCCTTTCTGGAGGAGAACTTTGGGTGGGAAAATAGGCAGTAGAAAGTGAAGGGAAAATAGGTGTACAAGCTCCTTTTTTTTTTTTTTGAATGAGAAAACAGAAAGGATTGCAAAGGAGGCTGAAGTGTTGGCCAGCAGTACGGGGGGTGGGAGTGCCAGCAAGAAGATGTGTTTCTCATGTATGTGCTTCTACATCTGTGTATTTACATACATGCACATGTATTTTGTAAAAATATGTATAATATGCATTTCCCCCATTCTCTAACACTGTCTATGTGAAAGTTATCTTGCTGAAGATATAAAATGCAGTTGTCCCATAGAATAGCCATGGTAGTTCCCTATTACACTTGGGGGGAAAAAAAAATCTCAGACTCATTCATATGACATTCAAGTCTGAAAATCTGACCTCACTCAGGTTGCAGCCTCACCTGCTTAGCACATCCAAGTGGAAATCTGAAGAAGACTCACCATCCTGTGTATGATCTTTGATCTTATTATCTTGGTGTCTTGGTCAATTATTTTCCTCTTCTAAATGCTGCTCCCCTTCTTTACCTGTCATCATGATATTTGACTCAAGACACAACTATGGCAACATCTATTCTGGGAAAATTCCTGTAACACTCTCCTATATTAGAATTAATCATCACTTCTTCCATGTTTCCATAGAGCTTTGTCCATAATGTTAGCATAGCACGTGCTGCACTGTGGCATACACAGCTCTTTACTGTCCATCAGATTGCATGGGTTCTCTGAGTCAAGTATCTTATTTTATTCATCTGTGTATCTGCACCAACTGACTTAGAGTCCCTACTCAGTTATGTTTGTAGCACTGAGTTGAATTGGTTGGGAGCAGTTTCCTGGGCTCCAGTTGGGTCCATTCATGTGTCCAAGTGGAAGGTCATTATAGCATCTTTCCGTTGGTTTCAAACTTGTGGGCTGTGGAGACAGCCACATGCAAAGTATATCCCTGTCCAGTCAATCACTGGTATCTACTGAGTTCATACTGTATACCAGGGTCTGTTCTAGGCATGGGGTACAGCAGTGAATAAAACTCAGTCCTTATTCTCGAGGAGCATACATTCTAATGAGAGGATGAAGGTTAAATAAATAAATAAAGGTTTAATATTTTAGGTAGTGGTAAGAAAAATAAAGAAGGAGCATGACTGGTGATGCCATTTTAGATACATTTCTGAGAATGTAACATTTGAGGAGAGACCAAATAAGTGAAGAAGAAAGACATGTAGCTATCTGGTGAAGGAAAGTTCTAGAGAGATAGAACAGTAGGTGCAGAGGTCCCGAAGCAGAAGTTTTTGGGAAATCAAGATGGAGCCACCGATAGAATGGAGGGCGGTGAGCTCTCACTTGGGATTTCTTCTGCTCTGCAGCTACCGCCTTCCTCATCAACAGTTTGCCTCGTCCCATGCCTCTGGATTCTCTCCCACTCCTGGACCCACTGAAGCTTCTTCTGAATACTCTGGGCATTTCCGTTGAGCACCTCGTGGAAGGGCTGAGGAAGTGTGTCAATGAGCTGACACCAGAGGCTTCCGAGGCCGTGAAGAAACTACTGGTAACTACAGCCTGTGGGGCTAACTTGGTCAAAGGTCAGGGTTTACCCACCCTGTCCAGCCCACTCCCACCCGACCTGTTCTCATTTGTGAACCTGTGCTTCCCTGTCGTGGACTGTACCCACACACATTCAGCATGTCCTGGAATCTCAGGGCAAGTGCAGTGTCCACAATTCTAGAAGGAATTTTTGAATGAGAAAGATTTGTGTTCTGGTTGTAAAATGTGTGCTACTTCCCAGCTCTGTGATTCTGGGTGGGACTCAATCACTCTTGAGCTTTTGTTTCCTTGTCAGGATAATGGTGGTGAAATAGGATATTGACTATCTGCTAATGACATGTAAACTGCTCTTATTTTTAATATTGTCCTTTTGACTTTCAGGAGGCGCTCTCATATTTGGTGTGATGGCAGAAAAAGCAAGAGTGGGGAGGGAGGGAGGGAGATGATGCTCTCCCTCCCTCCCCTGCAGAAACTCTTTCCATCCTAAAATGTAGTGGCCCCAGAAAAGAATGAATAAAGCATTGAAAAGACTTCAGTTTGTCCTGTTTTTGTTTGGGGGACTCTATTCAGAAGGGCCTAGTTAGATAGTTTTGTCCTTGGGTTATAAACTCTAGACAGTCTGTTGTTATAAAGACAACTCACATTTCCTTTTTTCTTTTTTTAAGATGGTACTTTATTTATTTTTGCACATTCATTTCAACATTCCTCACCTTTATTTTGTATTTATTAAAATTAATTTTATTGGAGTATAGTTGCTTTACAATGTTGTGTTAGTTGCTGTACAGTAGAAACTAACCTAACATTGTAAAGACAACTCGAATTTTCAGTAAGGCGTAGTCATTCTTCCCCTTTCCTTTTTCTTATTATCTGGTGATTTTTCAGACTCCTTATGTTCTTATTCCCCTACTTCTAAAGACATTTTAAAAGATTTTTGTTGAAGTATAGTTGCTGCACAATATTATAAATTACAAGTATACAATATAGTGATTCACAGTTTTTATTTTTATTTATTTATTTTTCTTTTTTTTCTTTTATTTTTTAACTTTACCAAGGTTGCACTCCATTTGTAGTTATTTGTACGGGTGTACACAATACACTCTTGTAGCTTATTTTATACATAGTGGTTTGTATCTCTTTATCTTATATCCCTATCTTGCCCCTCCCCACTTTCCTCTTCTCACTGGTTTATTCTTTATATATTCTATATCTCTATATCTATATATTCTATATCTCTATATTCGTTTGGTCTCTGTATCTGTGAGCCTGCTTCTTTTATGTTATATTCACTAGTTGGCCATCTTTTTTAGATCCCACATATAAGCAATATTCTACAGTGTGTGTCTTTCTTTGACTTATGTCACGTATCATAAAGAAACTTTAAAACATGAAATACAATAGAAATTTCCACGTATTGTCTGATAAGACTAAAGTGCTACAAAGCTCGTTGG
This sequence comes from Bison bison bison, assembly GCF_000754665.1. Classification (NCBI taxonomy): domain Eukaryota; kingdom Metazoa; phylum Chordata; class Mammalia; order Artiodactyla; family Bovidae; genus Bison; species Bison bison. Next base: position 9,061,720 of record NW_011494863.1, read on the forward strand.
TTGGGAGTCTACATCAGCAGAATGTGAGCTTATATTAAGTCTGTAGTTAAATTAAGGCCACCCCATAGCTTCACAGAACTACCACCAAGTTAGGTTGCTATTACATCATTCTAAAATATCTTCCCTTTCCTCAGTGCTACATGTACAATGACTCCAGAATTATCTTTTCCAAGATAACATTCTAGCTGTATATGACCACCGATAAAACAGATTTCAAGCTCCTTAGCATGGCGTATAGGGTCTTTCATGATCTGGACTTATTTTACATGCCTCGTCTCATTAATATTCCTTTCTTCACATGTGCCCCAGCCCCAGTCATGCTGAAAAGATAACTAAATCTCTTTGCTGCTAACACATTTTATGCCTTAATGAAAAATCAAGCTTCTTCTTGCCTGGAATGTTGGCCCTGGTCTGCCTCCAGACTTGGACTTGTGCAAATCTGGGACTATTTGCCCTCCAATCCATTCCCCATGTTCCCCATGCTCTACTCCATGGTGGGGGCACTGAGGGATGAGATACTGACCCATGCAGGTGGTTCCCAGGTCGATCTCTCAGGTAATTATGAAAGTTGACGTTGTTGTTGCTGTTGTTCAGTTGCTAAGTTGTGTCCAACTCTCCACAGCCCCATGAATAGCAGCACGCCAGGCTCCCTGTCCTTCATAATCTCCCTGAGAGGCTCCCTGTCCTTCACAATCTCCCTGAGAGGCTCCCTGTCCTTCACAATCTCCCTGAGTTTGCTCAAACTCATGTCCATTGAATCAGTGATGCCATCCAACCACCCTATCCTCTGTCATCCTCTTCCCCTTTTGCCCTCAATCTTTCCCAGCATCAGGGTCTTTTCCAGTGAGTCAGTTCTTCATATACTTTGCCAAAGTATTGGAGCTTCAGCTTCAGCATCAGTCCTTCCAATGAATATTCAGGATTGATTTCCTTTAAGATTGACTGGTTTGATCTTGCTGTTCAAGGGACTCGAGGCACAAGCAGGAGATGGGTAGTGGGAAAGGGGGAAAGACCAGAGTATGGCTTCCTCTTGCTCTCTATTTGAGAGAAGTCAACTGTCTGTACTGGGTGTGAGCCACCAGTTCCTGCTGGAGAAGTTTGTTTTGGTTTTAGTTTTTGCCAGGTGAGCCAGTTCTTGGACTCTGGTTGTACCATCTCTTCTTTTTCTTTCCAGCTGAAGTTCATAGTGGCTTTCTGTTATTATCAGTTTCTAGGTTGCCTTACATCACCTAGTTAATTTTTTTAGGTCTTCTCTTATCTATTGAGTCAATTCTGTGCATTACATTCCTTCTGTTCTATGCATTAAAACAGTTTCTGTTTCTTGGTTGGTTCCTGACTAATACAATGTTAACTGTCATCTCCTCTCTGGAGAGGATCTTGATTCCTACCCTTCCTTAACCCCATATTGAAAAATTTTTTTAATTTAATTTTATTTTTGGCTGTTCCCTGACCAGGGATCGAAACTGTGCTCTTTACAGTGGAAGCAGAGTCTTAACCACTGAACTTTCCTAGCTGTCAATATAATCTCCATGTTAAGTATGAGGGGACATGGGCAAACCTATGGCTGAGTCATGTTGATGTTTGGTAAAAACCAACTCAATACTATAAAGCAATTATCCTTCAATTATAAATAAATAAATTTAAAAAGAACTCTAAAATATATAGCTGCAACCTATATTTTTCCTTTGAGAAGAAGAAAATTAGTTATTTATAAATCACCTCCAACGGAAACTGTTTTTTAATGTTCAGCTCAAAAGGCATTTATATGGACTTCTTGTCTTTTAAAACACATACAGATGTTCTAATTCCCTACCTCAGTATATAGCACTATTTTCCTTGTTGTATGGGGTCAGAAACTTGGGAATCATTCTAGGTATTCCGTCTTCTCAGAAGCCTAATTTTAGCTGCATCTACTAAGAACAGACTAGGTTGCCTAGCTGTGCTAATGCGTGTGTGCGTGCCTGCTAAGTCGCCTCAGTGGTGTCTGACTCTTTGGGACTCCACTGGCTGTAGCCCTCCAGACTCCTCTGTCCATGGGATTGCCAGGCAAGAATAATGGAGTGGGTTGTCATGCCCTTCTCCAGGGCATCTTCCCTATCCAGGGATCGAACTTGCTTCTCCTGTGGCTCCTGTCCTGCAGGCAGGTTCTTTACTGCTGAGCCACCAGGGAAATCCAGCTGTAGTAATAAATAATTCCAAATCTCATGGGCTTACATCCACAACGTTTTAATTTTTTATCATACTGTATGACCATCTTGGGTTGGCTGTAGCTCTCCCTGTGTTGCCTGAATTCTGTGACCCAGAACTGATGGAATAGTCTTTGGAGCATTTCTGATCATCATGGCACATGGGGAAAGAAAACTTAGGTGATAATTACTTGGAAGTAGTCAAGTAATGTGGTAATTTACATTATTTTAACCCATTTTTGGCATCTTCCTTTCATAGAATTGTATATGCCTTTCCTAAATAAGTCAGGCATGGTCATATGACTTGCTTTGGTCAATGAAAAGGACAGGATCACTTGAAAGTGGCAGCTTTAAAAGTTGGCCTAAGTTCTCTTTCCCCGTGTGCTGTGATTGGAAACGCAACCCAAGATGGCCATACAGTATGAGAAAAAACTAAAATGTTGCAGATGTAAGACCATGAGATTTGGTGTTATTTATTACTTTCTAATTGGTAACAAAGCCCTGCTAATTATAAGACTTTTTCATATCTATCATATACATTTTCATTATCACTACTGCTACTGCTTTCCCCAAAACCTTGTCATTTATCATTTGACTACTCTGTTAACCTCCCAAATATTCTCTGTATTCCCAAAGCTGATCTTTTCCAATCTATCAGCCACACAGAAGGAAAAGTGATTTCTTAAAATAGAAAAATCACTCCAGCTTCAAACTCATTGAAAGATTTTTAGTGCTGATTGAATAAAAAAATAGTCAGACACTATTTTAAACTAACAAACATACTCAAATCACAGATTAGACATACTTATTTTCATACTTGGTCTTCCCAGGTGGTGCTAGTGGTAAAGAATCCTCCTGCCAATGCAGGAGACATAGGAGATGAGGCTTCAGTCCCTGGGTCAGGAAGATGCCCTGGAGGAGGGCACGGCAACCCACTCCAGTATTCTTGCCTGGAGAGTCCCATGGACAGAGGAGACTGGTGAGCTAAAGTCCAAAGGGTAGCAAAGAGTCAGACATGGCTAAACCAACTTAGCACACATGCATTTTTATCCTTATATCAAAATCTTCTTTCTCAACTGTGAAATCAGATTGATAGGGACCTGATTTTACTTATGTCTGTATTCTCAGCACATAGTACAGAGTCTGTAGGTGGTCAGTGTTGGGTTTGTGTTTATTGAATGGATGGATTTCTTTCTGTTAAGTTTTATCTTGTTGGGTTGATCCTTTCGTTCTCTCCTATCAGTTGTATTAATAAGCTGTTCATTTCTCCTACTTTGTGGCATTTTACATATTTAAGAAAGATGATAATGCTTTTATTCAAGGTGTTAAATGGAGAAGCCTGGGGCAAAAGTTCTGTTTCACCAAGTTTTCAGTAATAAATGTAACACAGCAGTCTGAAGGACTTTTTTCTGGGGGTGTATCAAAGGGAAGGACTTAGTTATGAAGGACAGACTATGTGAGGGAACATAGGCAGAGCCTGATGATAAACATTTGGCAGAAGTTGATAAAATTTATTATCAAAGTGACAACACCAAATGCTGTCCAGCATATAGAAAAACTGGATCACTCATACATTGCTGGTGTGAATGTAAAGTGGTACAGCTACTCTGAAAAATATTTTGACAGTTTCTTTAAAAACTAAGCATGGAGCTACACCATACAGCCCAGCAATTGTACTCCTAGGCATTTCTCCAAAGAAATAACATTTATGTTTATGCAAAAGCCTGTACACAAATGTTCATGGCAGTTTCATTTGTAATAGTCAAAACCTAGAAACTATCCAGTTGTCATTAAATGGATGAATGGTTAAACAAACTGCTATATATTTATCTACAGAATTGGAATACTACCAGCAATAAACAGAGAAGGAACTATCGATACACACAACAGTCCAGATGAAACTTCCGAGAATTATGCTAAAAAAAAAGTGAATTATATGAAAAAAGTCAATCTCCAAAAGCTAAATACTGTGTGAGTCCATTATATAAACATAAACACTCTCAAAATAACAAAGTTATAGAAAAGGAAAACAGATTTCTGAGTTCCAGGGGTTAAGAAGCAGACAGGAATAAGAGGGAAGTGAGTGTGGTATATAAGGATCCCATGAGAAATGTTTATGGTAATAGAAGTGCTTTGTATTTGTATGTATTGATGTCAATACACTGTTTTTTATATTATAGCATCATTTTGCAAGAAACTTGGTAGAGAATATGGGGCTTCCATGATGGCTCAAATGGTAAAGAATCTGCCTTCAATTCAGGAGACCCGGCTTTGATCCCTGGGTCACGAAGGTCCCCTGGAGAAAGAAATGGCTACCCACTCCAGTATTCTTGCCTGGAGAATCCCATGGACAGAGGAGCCTGGCAGGCTATGGTCCATGGGGTCGCAAAGAATCAGACACTACTGAAGCGACTTAGCACACATTGGGAAGATAATCAGAATACAAAAATACATATTATATGCAATTTAATTAATATAAGCTATATACCTATATATGATATATATTATATGCATATATAATTATATACACATGTGACATGTGTATATACATGTATATACATGTGTGTATAATTATATACCCATGTGTATAATTATATATACATGTATCTATAGTGTATGGAGAAGGCAATGGCACCCCACTCCAGTACTCTTGCCTGGAAAGTCCCATGGGTGGAGGAGTCTGGTAGGCTGCAGTCCATGGGGTCGCAAAGAGTTGGACACGACTGAGCGACTTAACTTTCATTTTTCACTTTCATGCATTGGAGAAGGAAATGGCAACCCACTCCAGTGTTCTTGCCTGGAGAATCCCAGGGACAGGGGAGCCTGGTTGGCTGCCATCTATGGGGTTGCACAGAGTTGGACACGACTGAACCGACTTAGCAGCAGCAGCAGCAGCAGCAGCATATGTGTATAATTACATCAGTTCGGTTCAGTCACTCAGTTGTGTCTGACTCTTTGGGACCCCATGGACTGCAGCACACCCGGCTTCCCTGTCCATCACCAACTCCTGGAGATTGCTCAAACTCATGTCCATTGAGTCAGTGATGCCATCAAACCATCTCATCTCCTGTTGTCCCCTTCTCCTCCTGCCTTCAATCTTTCTCAGCATCAGGGTCTTTTCCAGTGAGTCAGGTCTTCCCATCAGATGGCCAAAATATTAGAACTTCAGCTTCAGCATTAGTCCTTCCAATGAATATTCAGGACTGATTTCCTTTAGGATTTACTGGTAGGATCTCCTTGCGGCCCAAGGGACTCTCACAAGTCTTCTCCAACACCACAGTTCAAAAGCATCAATTCTTTGGTGCTCAGCTTTCTTTATGGTCCAACTCTTACATCCATACATGACTACTGGGAAAACCATAGCTTTGATTAGATGGACTTTGTCAGTAAAGTAATGTCTCTGCTTTTTAATATGCTGTCTAGGTTTGTAATCGCTTTTCTTCCAAGGAGCAAGCGTCTTTTAATTTCATGGGTGCAGTCACCATCTGCAGTGATTTTGGAGCCCAAGAAAATAAGGTCTGTCACTGTTTCCCCTCTGTTTACCACGAAGTGATGGAATATGTAACCTTAATTCCTTTCTTCCATAAACCCAACAAACTATAAGAAACCCATTCATAGTTTTATATGAGTTTTCAAAACATTTTGGGCACATTTAAAAGCAACCAGGATTTCCCTGGTGGTCCAGTGGTTAGGAGTCCATGCTTCTACTGCAGGGGGCATGGGTTTGATCCCTTGTTGGGGAACTAGGATCCCACATGCCCTGTGGCCAAAAAAATAAAGAAACATGCATCCATGAATAAGCCATACTTTATCTAAACTGACATCAATGTGAATATTTAAATCATTTCTAGTATGTTTTTTGTTACTTTGAAGAGTTCTATATATTTGCATTTATTTTTCTGTTTATATTTTCAGAAAAATCTTGGAAGTAGAAATGCAATGCCAAGAATTCTTTAGTGTTTAAAATTTTGATAGCCACTGACAAAGTTCCATATAAAAGAGCAACTGAGATCTGAGATTATTTAAGTCAGAGAAGATCCATTCCCAAAGATGAATTAGGGACCCAAGACAAGGCTTCTGGTGTAATTGTTCTGCCTAAGAAAGCAATAAATTCCTTTACTGGCTTGATATGTTGGAGGGTCTGGAGATGCAATATATGACATTCTATTTCTGGCCTCCGTGTTTAAGTCAAGTAATACAAACAAAGAGATAAGAAAGTAAAACTTGCTGCGTTTATGTAAAGCTTGGAAAAGAAAAGCTTGCAGGCTGTTGAAGCAGATTGAAGGCAGTAGGGGGCGCTCATAGGTCGTTAGAAACATCGAAGAAGACATTTTGTTACATATTATCTATTGAAGATATTTAATAAGAAATTTCAGCACCTTCTATTGTATCAAATTTTTCATTTGGAAACACACCTAGATGAAAACGATCTAGATCGTCCTTTCTAGTAACTACCTATGGCTTTATTTTGAGCATTTTAAAAAGGTGCATTCTTTGCCACTAGCTAGGTGTGTGTCTCTGTCTAATGACAACTTGTTTCCTGATTGAATGATAGTAACCACTAACATGACTAATAGTTATAGTAATGGTTGGTTGTTATTTGTTATATCCTCTATGTATTTTTAATTCAAGTGGTGATTGAATATAAATTACACTAACTTTGCCAAAAATTGAGCACACAATTATAAAACAAAATGAACATGGCCCCACAGATTTTGCAATGTGAAGAAAGACAGAAACTGTGTAAGTAAACACAAGTAAATAGATTATTATGAATTTATGATAAGAACAATGAAAGAAAAGAATAGGATTTTAAGAATAGTAATAGTGACAAGAGGTTCCCTGTTTTATTTTGAGTGGTCAAGGAAGTCCTCTCTTTGGAAATGTTATTTAAGTTGGGACTCGAGGTTATGAAGAATCCATCTTGGCCAAAGAATATTTTGTTGAGTTTCCTGAATATGCAAGTATCCTGAGAGTCACAGGCAGTTTTGGATCCAGTATCTCCATCTCCATCAGTAGCACCACCACAGGTCCAACTGTGCTAGTCAGACAACTGAGAGTCAGATTGTGTTAGTCAGACAACTTTTGATACTTCCATTTCCATGACACATCATATCCAACTCATCATCTTGTCTTGTCCACCTTGCTTCCTAATATTCTCTTGAGTCCGCCCACATGGCTCCATCTGCACTGATACTCCTTCCCCCTAGTATCTCATCTCTTGTAAGAGCTTACTCTCGAGCCCTCAGTCTGATCCTTGCAGCTGTCAAGTGATCTTTTCAAAATTCAACAATGAGCATTCTCATTCTACTGCTTCAAACCCTTTGGTGGCTTCCCATCGTTCTCGAAGTTAAGAATGGAATCCTGACCCTGCCTGTGAGGTCCTCTAGGCCTAGTGTTTGCTTTTCTCTCTGCTCTCACTTGTTTCCCAGCCACCTTGAACCTCTGGCACCGAGGATGCCTGACACAGGGCTTTTGTCTGTTTGCTCACAAGTACTTCCTCTTCATTTGCTTCTGCTGAATTTTTTCTCATTATCTCCTTGTCATTTTTTTCCTTTTTTCTTTTCCTGGATAACAGTTCAGGTCTAACTATCTTAGGAAACCCTCCTCCCTGTCCAAGTGAGATACATTTATTAGAGGCTGTAATATAATCATGTTCCTTCCCTTCGGAGCATGTATCTCAAAAATAATTGTATACTTATGTGTGATTAGGTGATCACTATTTGTCTCTCCCACTTGTTTGTGAGCTCCAAGAGGGCAGAATCCAGTACCTAGCATAGTACGCGGTGCGCAGTAATGTTCAGTAAGTATTCTACGATTAAATGAGTAACATGACTTAATATATACCTATCAGATGATCTGTTTTCTAGATATTCTAGAAGGCATTTCATTTAATGAAAGGATAGGAGACTACACTACCTTCAGGTTAGTCTAGTATTAGTCTGCTTTTAAGTGAACACTGCACTCTCCACCCATGTTGGTAAGAGGAATGCAGGTAAGAGGACTGAAGCTAGAAGTACCCTGGTTTCCCTCACGTATTACCTGAGCTAGAGGTGTATTGGTCATGTGTTTGGCTTTTCCAAGGTCCCTCAGTACTCACATACGCCAACCAGACCCACTGCGTGTCAATTGTCGTCTCAGTGTCTGAGACATGGCTGAAAACGTGGTGAGAAACAAATAAATACTCCGAAGTCTATCTTATAATTCTAGAAAATGTAAGCTAATCTGTAGTATCAAAAAGCAAATCAGCAGTTCACCGTGGCCAGAATAAGGGGTAGTGAAAGGGAGGAATGAATTACAAATGGATTCATGTTGATATATGGCAAAACCAATACAATATTGTAAAGTAATTGGCCTCCAATTAAAATAAATAAATTTAAATTAAAAAAAAA
>NW_011494863.1:9070397-9078663 GCF_000754665.1 Bison bison bison
TAAAAAAAAAAGAAAGAGAAAAATCAATGGGGGGGTAATGGATATTTTCATTATCTTGATTGTGGTGTTGGTTTTGTGGAGCCATATATATATATACACATATATATATACATATATACATACATATATATATATATATATATATAAACTTTTCAAATTGTATACTTTAAATATATGCTGCTGCTGCTGCTAAGTCACTTCAGTTGTGTCCGACTCTGTGCGACCCCATAGACGGGATCTCACCAGGCTCCCTCGTCCCCGGGATTCTCCAGGCAAGAACACTGGAGTGGGTTGCCATTTCCTTCTCCAATGCATGAAAGTGAAAAGTGAAAGTGAAGTCACTCAGTCGTGTCCGACTCGTAGCGACCCCATGGACTGCAGCCTACCAGGCTACTCCACCCATGGGATTTTCCAGGCAAGAGTACTGGAGTGGGGTACCATTGCCTTCTCCATTAAATATATGCAGATTTTTATATATCAGTTATGCTTCAGTAAAGTTGTAGAAAGTTATTCATACACTGAGAGATATACAGATCTCAGCTAATTTTTGTCAATACAATGTCAATTTGAGACAGTAAGAGAATTGCTACATTTTAAGTTTTTCTTTGGACAATATGCATAATAGTTTTTTTTAAAAAAAGTCCTTTCATCTAGCAACTTAGTTTTTGGAAGTCTTTTATGAAGAAATAAAAACATGAAGAAAAAAAAAAGAATCAGGAATGTCCAGCAATAGGGAAATTACAGTGTCTTAAGTTTTGAGCTGTCAGGTAGCTTTTCAAGGTTTGTATCCAGTTATCTAAAGTAAATACAGTGAGATATTGTTAAATGAGAAGGACATGCTGCAGAGCATAGGGCACACACAGACCTCGCTCTACATTTGAATGTACTTTACGATGGACAAGAGAATGGAGTTCCCCTCCACTGGTTGCTGGAGGGCTGGTGGGGATAATGGCGTCTGAGTGGGAGATGGTTAACTGATTAACTAGTTTTTCCCTTAGGGTGAGCGAGTTACTGTTGTTGTTTAGTCACAAAGTTGTGTCCAACTCTTTGCGAGCCCCCAGGCTCCTCTGTCCACCGGATTCTCCAGGCAAGAATCCTAGAGTGAGATGCTATTTCCTTCTCCAGAGGATTTTCCTGACTCAGGGATCAAACCTGTCTCCTGCATTGGCAGGGGGGTTCTTTTTTTTTTACTGCTGAGCCATCGCATATACTACTTTAATCATTTTTGAAGAGGAATTTTGAATAAAGTGTCTTGTCAATTAGCACCTATTAGATAGTAAGTTCCCTTCCCTCTCAAAAACAACAACAACAACAACAGTAGGAAATCCTATCACAAACTAAAAAAGCATTGAAGTAAAACTCAGGGGTTTTGGGCTCACAGAGAAATTTTTTTAAGTTCAGTGGTGATGTGAGGGATCTCGGGAAGTTTCCTTAAACTTTCAGGTTCTCAACTGATTATTTCAAGTGAAAAGTGAAAGTGAAAGTCACTCAGTCATGTCTGACTCTTTGTGACCTGATCGACTGGTCCATGGAATTCTCCAGGCTAGAATACTGGAGTGCGTAGCCTTTCCCTTCTCCAGGGGATCTTCCCAACCCAGGGATCGAACCGGGGTCTCCTGCATTGCAGGTGGATTCTTTACCAACTGAGCTATGAGGGAAGCCCCGATTATTTCAAAAAGGAATACTAATATCTAATTTTTGCACTTACAATGAGGATTAAAAAAAGCATCATTTCTGAAGGTCCACATATGGGTGATGTCCCAATGATATCCATTCCTTTACCAACCCAGGTAGCTTTTGAACAGCTGCCATTGAATGTCAAGCATTGTCACAGTCTGAGCTTTAGTCTAAATTGTCATCTGTGATTGAATTACCCTTCCTCCACTTTCTCTGTGTCTCCAAATCCTTTCTCATCTGTCCAGATTCTGTCTTCCCAGGGCTTCCAAATGAGAACTGATGGCTGTCCTGGTTCCAGTGCTACCATGTCTGTGCCTCTGTTAGATCAAGCTAAGTGTGGTCACTTGATTATGTGCTCATAACTTCTGCATCAAGACCCTGAACTACTTGAATGCCAAAATTACAGAGTGTCCAACTTTGTATCCTTACTATCTTGTCCTTATGTATAATTTTTTTCTTAATATGTTGTTGTTGTTCAGTCACTAAGTCATGTCCAACTCTTTGAGACCCCATGGACTGCAGCACACCAGTTTTCCTTGTCCTCACTATCTCCTGGAGCTTTCAGATTCATGTCCGTTGAGTTGGTGATGCTACCTGACCATCTCATCCTCTGACTCTCTCTTCTCCTTTTGCCTTCAATATTTCCCAGCATCAGAGCCTTTTCTAATGAATTGGCTCTTTGCAGCAGGTGGCCAAAGTATTGGAGATTCAGCTTCAGCATCAGTTCTTCCAATGAATATTCAGGGTTGACTTCCTTTAGGATTGACTGGCTTGATCTCCTTGAAGTCCAAGGGACTCTCAAGAGTCTTCTCCATCACCACAATTTGACAGCATCAATTCTATGGTGCTCTGCCTTCTTTATGGTCCAACTCCCACATCCATACATGACTACTGGAAAAACCATAGCTTTGACTATATGGACTTTTGCTGGCAAAGTGATATCTTTGCTTTTCTAATGTGCTGTCTAGGTTAGTCATAGCTTTCCCTTCAAGAAACAAGTGTCTTTTAATTTCTTGGCTGTAGTCACCACTCATAGTGATTTTGGAGCCCAAGAAAATAAAATCTGTCAGTGCTTCCATTTTGTCCCCATCTATTTGCCATGAAATGATGGGACTGAATGCCATGATCCTAGGTTTTTGAATGTTGAGTTTTAAGCCAGCTTTTTCACTCTCCTTGTTTATATTCATCATGAGGCTCTTTAGTTCCTCTTCACTTTCTGCCATTAGATGGTATCATCTGTATATCTGAGGTTGTTGATATTTCTCCTGGCTATCTTGATTCCAGCTTGTGATTCATCCACCCCCACATTTCACATAATACTGTGCATATAAGTTACATAAATCGGATGACAATACATAACTTTGTTGTACTCCTTTCCCAATTTTGACCCAATCAATTGTTCCATGTAAGCCTCTAACTGTTGCTTCTTGACTCACGTATAGGTTTTTCAGGAGACAGCTTTCTCAGGAGACAGGTAAGGTGGTCTGGTATTCTCATCTCTCTAAGAGTTTTCCACAGTTTGTTGTGAACCGCTCAGTCCAAAGCTTTAATGTAGTCAATGAAGCAAAAGTAGACGTTTTTCTGGAATTTCCTTGCTTTCTCTATGATCCAACAAATGTTGGCAATTTGTCTCTGGCTCCTCTGCCTTTTCTAAATCCAGCTTGTGCATCTGGAAGTTCTCAGTTCACGTACTATTGAAGCCTAGCTTGAAGGACTTTGAGCGCTACCTTATTAACTTGCAAAAAGAGTGCAATTGTATGCTAGTTTGTACCTTCTTTGGCGTTGCCCTTCTTTGGGATTGGAATGAAAATTAGCCTTTTCCAGTCCTGTGACCACTGCTGAGTTTTACAAATTTGCTGGCACTCTGAGTGCAGGATTTTAACAGCATCATCTTTTAGGATTTGAAATTCTGAAGTCCATCACTTCCACTAGCAGTAGTACTAGTGGACAACTACTAGTTGGTAGTAATGCTTCCTAAAGCCCGCTTGACTTCAGACTTCAGGATGACAGGCTCTAGGTGAATGGCCACACCGTTGTGGTTTTCTCGGTCCTTAAGACCTTTTTTTTGTATAGTTTTTTCTGTATATTCTTGCCACGTCTTTTTAATCTCTTCTGCTTCTGTTAGGTCCTTACCATTTCTGTCCTTTATTGTGGCCATCTTTGCATGTAATGTTCCTTTGATATCTCCAATTTTCTTGAAGCGATCTCTAGACTTTCCCATTCCATTGTTTTCCTCTACTTTTTTGCACTGTTCATTTAAGAAGGCCTTCTTATGTTTCCTTGCTATTCTCTGCAACTCTGCCTTCAGTTGGGTATATCTTTCCCATTCTTCCTTGCTTTTTGCTTCCCTTCTTTCCTCAGCTATGTGTAAAGTCTCCTCAGACCACCACTTTGCTTGTTGCATTTCTTTTTCTTTGAGTTGGTTTGGTCACTGCCTCCTGTACCATGTTATGAACCTCTGTCCACCATTTCTTCAGGCACTCTGTCTTCCAGATCTAACCCCTTGAATCTATTTGTCACCTCCACTGTACAATCATAAGGGATTTGATTTAAGTCATACCTGAATGTCCTATTGGTTTTCCCTACTTTCTTAAATTTAAGCCTGAATTTTGCAGTAAGGAGCTGATGACCTGAGCCAGTCAGCTCACGTCTTTCTTTTGCTGATTATATAAACATTCTCCATCATTAGCTGCAAAGAATATAATCAGTCTGATTTCTGTATTGACCATCTAGTGATGTCCAGTGTAGAGTCATCTCTTGTGTTGTTGGAAAAGGGTGTTTGCTATGACCAGTGTTTTCTCTTGACAAAACTCTGTTAGCCTTTGCCCTGTTTCATTTTGTATCAAGACCAAACTTGCCAGGGCATAGACTTGGTTTACTGTGATGTTGAATGGTTTGCCTTGGAAATGAACTGTGATCATTCTGTCATTTTTGAGATTGCACCCAAGTACTGTATTTTGGACTTTTTTTTTTATTGACTATGAGGGCTTCTCCATTTCTTCTAATGGATTCTTGCCTACAGTAGTAGATATAATGGTCATCTGAATTAAATTCGCCCATTCAGGTCCATTTTAGTTCACTGATTTCTAAGATGTTGATGTCCCCTCTTGCTATCTCCTGCTTGACCATACCCAATTTACCCTGATTCATGGACCTAACTTTCCAGATTCCTATGCAATATTGTTCTTTATATCATCAGACTTTACTTTCACCACCAGACACATCCCCATCTGAGCATTGTTTCTGCTTTGGCCCAGCTGCTTCATTCTTTCTGGAGCTATTGGTAATTGACCTCTGCTCTTCCCCAGTATCATAGTGGACACCTTAAGACTTGGGGGGCTCGTCTTGCAGTGTCATATCTTTTTGCCTTATCATACTGTTCATGGTGTTCTCATGGCAAGAATACTGGAGTGGTTTGCCATTCCCTCTTCCAGTGGACTGTATTTTGTCAGAACTCTACACTATGACCCTTCTGTTTGGGGTAGCTCTGCACAGCTTGGCTCATAGCTTCATTGAGTTTTGCAAGCCCCTTTGCCATGACAAGGCAGTGATCCATGAAGTGGTTTGCTTAATATAGAGCACAATAAATATTTATTGACCTTTTATATAGACAGCGCTCTCTCTATATATATAGAATGCTTTATATAAACAGCATTTATATAGAACAAATGCTGTTCTAATTGCTTCTCATATATATTTCCAGGAATATTGAACAAAAGAAGTAAAAGTATAGCCTCATAGAACTTGTAGTCTATTGAGGGTGCAGAAAAGGGAAAAAAATAAATAAAATTCTTAACATGTGTTAAAAGATGAGTGCTATGGACTAAAATATAGCAGCCTAAAGGGATAAGAAATGGTGGGCCAGAAGATGCAACTTTAAGCAAAATACCAAACAAAGATCTCACTGAGAAGGTAATCTCAAAGAGAAAATTAACTGAGGGAGCAAGCCATGTGGCTGTCTTGGGGAAGGGTATTTTAGGCAAAGGATACAGTAAATGCAAGGCTCTGAGGAAAGAACATGCCTGGAGTGTTAAAGAGATCCCAGATGGCTAGAGTGGAAGGTGCAAAGGAATGAATGGCAGTAGAAGAAATGTGACCTGGGCAACTCAGGGAGGTCCTCAGCCACCACTGTAAAACAATCTGAATAGCTTTTGTTCAGAATGAGATGGGAAGTTGCAGAAGGAATCCATACAATTAGAATATTTTAATAGAAGTACTCTTTCTATGTGGCTCAGAAGGTAAAGAATTTAAATTTGAATATTTCAATAGATGTGCTGTTTCTGCATGGCTCAGATGTTAAAGAATATGAATATTTTAATAGAAGTACTCTTTCCCTGGTGGCTCAGACAGTAAAGAATCTGCCTACAATGCAGGAGACCTGGATTCAGTCCTTGGGTTGGGAAGATCCCCTGGACAAGGGAATGGCAATCCACTCCAGTATGCTTGCCTGGAGAATCCCATACAGAGGAGCCTCGTGGGCTATAGTCCACAGGGCTGCAAACAGTCAGACACAACTGAGTGATAAACACCTTATTTTACTTTTCCTGCATGGCATTGCTGTAAAGTGTAAGAGGTAAATTCTCTGAAGTGCTGATGTCAGGGTAGGGATGTTGGGATTGTAGACACAGTGATGCTGTGAACTGTGTCCTTAGGGTGTCACAGGGCAGCAGAGCTGTGCTGGAGATTGGACCAGCCTCACGCTCAGCCACCATCGGCTCTCGTATCTTAGGCATGATATCCATTAGCTTCCCTAAATCTTGGTTTCCTCACCTATCTTGTGAAGAAAATAATACTTGGCCCAGGTTACTTCAGTTGTACACTTGGCCCAACTGTACTGCAGTTATAAGGTTACAGTGAGATAATAGTGTCAAGGGATCATAAAAAAGCAAAAGAAAATGTGAAGATATGAGAGATTCTTGATCTTCAAAAACAGTTGTTCCTCGAATTTGGGTCATTTGAAGTGATGTGGATGGACCTAGAATCTGTCATACAGAGTGAAGTAAACATATATCTTACATTAATGCATATACATAAGGAATCTAGAAAACTGGTAGACATGAACCTATTTGAGGGCAGGAATAGGGGTGCAGAAGTAGAGAACAGACTTATGGAACACGGAGGGAAGGAGAGTGCGGGACAAACTGAGAGTAGCATTGACATATATACCCCACCGTGTGCAAAGTAGATAGCTACCGGGAAGCTGCCATCTAGCACAGGGAGCTCAGCCCAGTGCTCTGTGATGACATGTGTGTGCTTAGTCGCTCAGTCTTGTCCAACTCTTTGCAATCCCACGCACTGTAGCCTGCCAGGCTCCTCTGTCTATGGGGATTCTCCAGGCAAGAATACTGAAGTGGGTTGCTATTTCCTTCACCAGGGGATCTTCCCAACCCAGGGATAGAACCTGGTCTCCTGCATTGCAAGCAGATTCTTTACCATCTGAGCCACCAGGGAAGTCCTCTGTGATGAGCTAGAGGGGTGGAATTTTGGGGGAGATGGGAGGGAGGCTTAAGAAGAGGGGATATACGTATACATATAGCTGATTCGTGTTGTATATCAGAAACTAACACAATATTGTAAAGCAGTTTTACTCCAGTTGAAAAAAATAAAAATAAATAAAAAATAGAAAACAAAACAAAAATAAGTGTTCCTGCTGGCTGCAGAGAGCGGTCTTATTGGAGGGTGGGAAGAGGGGTAACATAGGGCAGGAAGAGGAAATGTGCATTGTAGAGCAGTTGGGAAATTTCAAAATCTCTACAGGTTGCTGGAGATCTTAGATATTTGCTTGTGTATTGGTTGCTCAGTTGTGTCCAACTCTTTGCAACCCCATGGACTGTAGCCCATCAGGCTCCTCTGTTCATGGAATTCTCCAGGCAAGAATACTGGAATGGGTAGCCATTTCCTTCTCCAGGGGATCTTCCTGACCCAGGGATCAAACCCTGGTGTGCTGCATTGCAGGTGGATTCTTTACCATCTGAGCCACCAGGGAAGTCTTACGTATTTCTTTGCAGTGCACCAAATCCAGTACCGATTCAGTGCCTATGTTTTTGCTGTTGTTATTTGTTTTGTTGTGTTGTGTTTTGTTATTTTACCAGCATGAAAGGGATTTCAAACTGTACAATGAACAGATGGAGATAACGACAAAAGCTCTGATAGGGCATGTCTCTCTCCCACAGGGAGTACACCAATCATTTTACTTACAGTAAATTTCCTTAGCACAGATTAGGCACTCAGATCTGAAGGAGGATTCTTGGGTCATATTTGTTGGGAAGAAGCAGTCCACATGGCAGATGCTGAATATAATAGAAATCTTAGATAACTTTAAGATGATGTGATGTTTAAATTTAGCTTAGTTTTGAAATGATAAACAAAATGAAAAGGTAACCTATGGAATGGGAGAAGTGAAAAGTGAAAGTGAAGGTCACTCAGTCGTGTCCAACTCTGCGAATTCATGGACTATACAGTCCATGGAATTCTCCAGGCCAGAATACTGGGGTGGGTAACCTTTCCCTTCTCCAGGAGATCTTCCCAACCCAGGGATCAAACCCAGGTCTCCCACATTGTAGGCAGATTCCTGACCAGCTGAGCCACA
>NW_011494863.1:9078763-9097631 GCF_000754665.1 Bison bison bison
GAAAATATTTGCAAATCTTATATCTGGTAAGGGATTAACTTCCAAAATAGATAAGGAACTCATAGTGATCAACAGCAAAAACAAACATTTTTTTTTTTATTAAAAAAATGGGAAAAGGATCTGAAGAGACATTTTTCCCAAAGAAGACATAAAAATGGCTGACAGATATATGACAAGGTGTTCAACATCGCTAATCATCAGGGAAATAGAAAACAAGGCCATGATGAGACATCACCTCACACCTGTTAGAACGGCTATTATCAAAGATAAGAGATAATGAGTGCTGGCAAGGATATGGAGAAAAGGGAACCTTTGTGCACTGTTGGTGGGGGTGTAAATTGGTGCAGTCATAAAGGCTAAAAAATAAAAAACAGAACTACCATAAAAAAATTAAAACAGAACTACCAAACGATCCAGCAATCCTACTTCTGGATATATATTAAAGGAAATAAAATCATTATCTCAAAGAAATATCTGTACCTCCATATTCATTGCAACATTAGTTACAATAAAGAAGACCTAGAAACAGCCTATGCCTGTCAATGGATGAATGGATAAAGAAGATGTGGTGTGTGTGTATATATACATATATATGTAATATTGTTCAACCTTAGAAAAGAAGGAAATCCTGTCATCTGCAGCAAATTTTCCCTAGTACCTCCGTTGGTAAAGAAGTTACCTGCAGGGCAGGAGAACTGTGTTTGATCCCTGGGTTGGGAAGATCCCCTGGAGAAGGAAATGGCAGCCCACTCTAGTATTCTTGCCTAGAAAAATACTATGGACAGAGGACCCTGGAGGCCTACATTCTATGGGGTCACAAGAGTTGGACATGACTGAGCAGCTAAACCACCAGATGAAATGTGATGATGTTATGCTAAAGTGAACTAAGTTAGACAAGAATACTGGAGTGAGTAGCCATTCACTTCTCTTGCCTATCTTCCTGATCCAGAAATCAAACTAGGGTCTCCTGCATTGCAGGTGGATTCTTTACCAGCTGAGCTATCAGGGAAGCTCAGCTTTTTACACAAAGGAAGACAAATATTGTATGGCCTCATGCATATATGAAATCTTAAAAAAAAAGGGAAGTCATTCAAGTAGAGAGTAAATTGGTGGTTGCCAGGGCCAGAGGAGGCGGTGAGAGAAATGGGCGAAGCTGGTCAAAGTTTACAAACTTCCAGTTATAATATCAGTAAGCTGGGGATCTAATATACAGCCTGGTGCTGTAGTTAATAATACTGTATTGTGTACTTGAAAGTTGCTAAGAAAGTAGATCTTAAAAGTTCTCACTATATGGACTTCCCTGGAGGTCCAGGGGTTAAGAATGCACTTTCACTGAAGGGGGTGTGGGGGTCCATCCCTGGTCAGGGAACTAAGATCCCACTTGCTGCACATGGCCAAAAAATAAATTAAAAAATAAAATTAAGAAAAAAGTAACCATGTGAGGCCATGAATGTGTTAACTAACCTTTTCATGGTAATCATTTTGCAGTGTACATGTCTATCAAATGAACACATTGTACATCTTAAATTTACACAATGTTTATTAAATGTCAGTGGAGTTGGGAATAAAAAACTGGAAATCTCTGGAAAATGCAGAAGGTGGATTATCTAAATTTATGATAGAAAGTAATGTATTTTTCAGTATTTAGTAGGTATTCACTCTTTGCTTAGCTATCTGCATTATGAGGGTTTCTTTGTGTTGCATGCACACCTATCCTGGCTTAAAGGAAGACAAACAAACAAAAGATTTATTGAAAATACACTGAAGTAATGCTTGGGAGAACAGGATCCAGGACAGAAGTACATAGATCTTTTATTCTAGACTAGAGTGCTATATGCTGTAGAGCTGTAGAGTGCAATTAATGCCATAATTGTCATTGTGCTTTATGGTTTCAGTCTTGTCTCACTATCCACATTAAATAATTCTGGGAGAATCCTCCTGGCTCAGCTGGGTCAGATTCGACAGTGGTTCAATCCTTTATGACCAAGTGGGCAAGAACCACACCAGTGGCCACTGAGGACCCACATCTGTGTAACAAGGTTGTGGAAGAAATGAAAAGACTGCACTAGACTTGCCAAAATTCTTTCATCCACTCTTTTCAAGTGTCTTCAAGGGCACTCTGCTAGTCCATGAGAATAACAAAGACTGGTGGGAGTAGTGGTTTACTTGCTAAATCACGTCTGACTGTTGCAACCTCACCAGGCTCCTCTGTCCCTGGGGTTTTTTCAGGCAACCCACTGGAGTGGGTTGCCATTTCCTTTTCCAAGTGATCTTCCTGATCCTGTGTTTCTCCTGTGTTGCAGGTAGATTCTTTACTGCTGAGCCACTAGGAAAACCCAATGAAGACTGTGAAACACCAATAACCTTGTTAATTTTTTTTTAAAGGTCAGGTTTTAGTTTACTAGCCCAACAACATGGGTTCAGATTTTTTGAAAGACTTTTCCAAAAAGGATTTATGAAACTTTTAACTCTGAAATTTCATATGTTTTTAGGGATTAAGTGCTTGTTCTTTGGAGTCAGGTTCAAATCCTTTTTCTGTCATTTACTGGTTCTGAGACTTTGGACTTACATTATCCAAAATTTAGTTCTCTTAATTTGAAATGTTCTTCAGTTATTCTGGATAAAAATAATTTTTATATATTTCTTTTTTTTGCATCATTAAAAACTGTAAACATTTTCTGGAAAAATTACTTCTACTAACAAAAACCTTAATGAACTAGGATTTGTGACCCACGGTGGACATATTTATTTTGACTTCTAGAAGCAAAATTGCAAAGTCAGGATATTCAGAATAAGCTGTGTTTGGTTGAAGCCAGGGCCTGAATTCTAAGCACTCGCTGGGAACTGCTTTGAGCCCTCTGTCCTGGAGGACTTGTGAAACAGAACTGGAAAAGCAGGATTTGGTTGCCCTTGGCTTGTTCTGGAGCCGTGTAGGTGTGTCCTTAGAAACAAACCAGACACAGGGAAACAATTACCAGCTAGAAAAGGCTTAAGACCTAGGAAAAACACAAACATTTTTATGTCTCCGTACTATAGAACATGAGATGATTTATTATAATGAAATCAACTATAATATGTATTTGAAAAAACAAGCAACAGCAACAAAAATGAAAATGCAAGACATATGAGGCAAGAATCAGTAACAGGAATGAAGGGAGAAGGCACATATGTTAAACACTGGGATAAATTGAGTCATCAGTTTTTCTTTGAGTTTCTGGATAGACAGGAAAAATAAATGAAATAGACCAAGTTACATAAATCTTATAACCAGAAATGAGGAAGCAGTCCTTAGGGAAGGCTCATTTTTTCTCTTGCTATAAATTCTAAAAGAAACATTTCCCATCAGGCTTAATGGTGTAGATACTGAGTGGTGTCTTGCCCATCTGCAGTTTTGCTCATTGGTTACTTAAGGATTTCCTATGAAATTTAGTTTTTCTAGCTCCCTCCTGAGGAAGTTCTGACTCAGCAAGTCTAAACATGTCATCTGGTGTGTCGGTTACACTTTTTTCTTAATTAAAAAAATGTAGATAGATATTGAGAATTTGCAAAGTGCTTTGCCATCTTTTACTTCTCTTATAACCTTAGTAAGATTCATCAGATTCTTATTTTAACATAAGAAAGGTGTGTTGAATGTCAAATGACTTAAGACATTGGGAGACTTGAATCCCCATGATTTCAAGTGATGCAGGACACTAGGAGGTGAGATTGTAAGGCTATTAACATAAGGAAATTGTGTCAATGTGATTAAGCAGAGGTTGTGAGGACCTCAGATTAATTAGGTGTCCGACTATTAGAAGATTTGTTTGTGAGAACTTGCCCCTTTCTACTCATTATCTGAGACTATACGGAAATGCAGCTTCTTTGCAAAGCCCTCCTAATGCCCACTCCTTCCTCCGGGTCTTCCTTTTTATATCCTTTCTACAAGGCATATCCACGGCACTTGTACATAGAACTTGACCGTTTCCCTGCACAGTCCTGGAGCGCACTGTGCTAGGTGATAGCCCAAACTAGAAACTTCTTAATGATGGGACAGTGTTATTTATCTTGGTAGCATTGACAGAATTTGACACATAGTAGGCATGGGTTAAATGAGCGTTAAAGGACTGTGTAAGAAAGAGGCATATGTTACAGGAGAAAGATAGTTTATTTGTATATCTACTTATATAAATATGCATCCTAGAGATGTATAGAACGCAACTAACCAGAGGGGTAGTGTATTATCTCTATGGACACCTCGAGGCATGTCTAAAATCACACAGTTCAGTCACTGTTCTCTGTTCTCCAGTGAGCTCTATTGCTTAGTGGTGGAGCACAGACTATGGACTCAGGCTGCTTGAATTCAGATCACCTTAATTAAGCTCCCTGAGCTTTGGTTTCCCTATTTACAAAATTTTAGAATGACAATACCTATCTTTCATAGAGAATGTTAGAATTAAATTAGGTAACGCATACAGAGCACTTAGCTTAATGCCTAAACCTAAAACTAAGCTAGTTTGTGCTAGTTACTTATAGAATTCATTTCCCAGGCCTAACATTTCTGTATTTATATTTTGAAATCCATTCTCAAGAGAGAACTGGATAAGGAACCAGCAGGTATCTCTGAACACAAACCAGACTGTTTTCATATAAATTAGAGAGCTTATTAGTTCTTTCCACTGGAAATAGTTTCTGTAAATCTTATTCTCATGAGTAACTAACTGCATGATTTCATGGGTCCTTAGACTTTAGTGCATATAAGCTCCTCCTTTCACAGGCAGATCTTGCACAAATCGAGTTCCAAGCGGAGTTGGGACAAGCCCAGCTCTCCTCACTTCAGTGCTTACTTGTTTCACCCCACAATCGTGCTTCTTCCCTTAAGAGAATCTTACTAAGTCTGTGACTTTGAGATAATAAAAATACATCTATTAAAAATTATTTTAAAAAACAATGCAAGAACAAAGCAAAAACACACAAAAAACACACATTTTTTGCTATGTTCAGTATACTATTTTTTGATTGTAAGTTTTTAAGTTAAAATCACCTGAGAAAGTCACTTTGATGAATGTTCTCCTTGTTTATCACCATGTTCCAAAAATTCTCTTGAAAAAAAATAAAGAGAAAACAATGAATTATGATTTAGACTGATCAGGAATGTTAAAAAGATCACTAATTTATACTATTTGAGCAATACTCTTCTTCTCCAGGTTTTCCTGGGTCGTAAAATAATAAGATCTAAGATTTCTACAGTAGTTCATATTTTACAAGCCATGCATGCATAATTCTCTCTTTAATTCTGCCAAGAAATCTATTAGTTTGGTGTCTAGTCTTATATAAACTCTATAAAGATAGATATTTTGATCTATTTGTTTCATAATACATCCCCAATACCAAGAACAATACCTGGCATACAGTATGAATTAATAAATATTTGTTGAATAGGTAAGTGATGATTTTTAATCTTTTTACATATGAAAAGACCTCTGAAGCTCATAGAGATCAAATAACCTGTTTAAATCAAATGGCTGGTAAGTTGCAAAGCAGAGTCTAAAACTTAGGTCTCCAGAAGCATGAATTAATGCCAGAGGTTTCTATACTGTTTAAGGATTGGCTGTGGGGTAGCTGTTGAGAAGGTAAAAGAAAAAAATGCGGTCTATGAGGATATTCTTATCTAGTGGAGAAAACAGATGCATTCAGAGACAAATAATTTAAAACAGTGAGATAAGAAAAGCCATATGCCTTCATAATGCCTTTGCAGGATTTGCCTTCCAGCAAAGGCATTATGAAATCCCAGCATCTGAATATCTGAATTTTCTAATAGTAGGGGTCTGTGACATCTTCACAGAGCTTGTCTTTGTACTGGATTTTACAAAATCATTATAGACTTAGCAGGTGAACAGAGTGGAGCTGGGGTTTGAGGGTGAGGCACTGATGACAGAAAATCATGTGCAAAGATAACTGGAGATTTAAACGAACATTATCTGTTCTGAAACAGAAATAACTTGTCACTGGGTCATCAGGTGTTTGGCTTCAGAAGTGAGAGATTTGACTGAAAGATATATTGGCATCAGGGAAGGCCCTTTAGCATCAGCTGTTGCATTTGCTCTGATTTTGCAGGCAATGGAAGTTCACTGAAAGGGTTTCAAGCATGGCAGAGAGAGAATCAAATTTGTAGCCAGGTAAAGGATGGGTTGGAGTGGGGAGAGACAGAAACAGTGTAAGTAATGATAGATCTAACGAGAAGAGCTCTGGAAAGAGATGATGACGGGCTCAACTAGCCCTACGAGTCAGTGGAGTTGAAGAAAAGGAATGGTATAGGAAGAAAAACTTGTTGTTTAGTCAGTAAGTTGTGTCCAACTTTTTGCAACCCCATGGACTATAGCCCACCAGGCTCCTCTGTCCATGGGATTTCCCAGGCAGGAATACTGGATTGGGTTGCCATTTCCTTCTCCGTGGGATCTTCCCGACCCAGGGGTTGAACCTGCATCTCCTGCATTGGCAGGTAAATTCTTTACTGCTGAGCCACCTGGGAAGCCCTAAGAAAAACTTAGAAAATTTAGCAACTAGATAGAAGTGGTGATGAGCAGGAAGAATCAAAGAAGACCTGAAGTGTCTAGATTCTGAATAGATGGAAATGTGACTTACTGAGATAAGGAAGAAATGAAGAGGAACAGATTTGTAAGTGAGATGATGGGATTGGGTTTAGACCAGGTGAATTTGATGTATTGACGAAAACCTAAATAAGGTTTTTGTAGCAACCCATGAATTGTTACATTCTGTAGCTCAGGGAAAAGAATGCAATAGACATCTGTATTAGGAACACATCAGACTGTAAGTAATATTCCTAATGTGGAAGCTGTGATGTGAAAAATCAGGGAGGCTCTACATTTGGAACCTTGAGTAGCAATGATGTTTAAGGGACAGATGCATGAAAAGTCAAATAGAAAGAATAAGAAAGGCAGGCTTGTGGTAGGGAGAGAACAAGGAAAATGTTGTGTCATGGAAACCTGGGGGTCAGGGTGAAATTCACAAGAATTGGAGGCTTCTCAAAGGGCCAGGGGAATTAAGAATATGGATATTTTTAGATCAGTGGTGACCAGAATGCAGTTCATATAGCTCTTAAGTTTACCCAGAGGGTAAGTAGGGGGAGTGAGCTGGTCTATTCACTGTCCTGAAAGCACATACCCAGCATTTGTTACATGATTGATACGGTATGTAGGCATCAGATACACAGGAGTAAACAAAGCAAAACTTCTATCTTTATGAAGTTCCATCATTCTTGTCATTCTCTCTTCTAATCAAATCTCGAGTCCTTTAAGATCCAAAGCACATCTTGCTTTTGCCAGAAACACTCCCCTAAGCATCCTTGCCCAGTGCCAGCTCCTTTCCTTAGACCCTTCACTGTGAGGGTTGACTGACATTTACCTAAACATCTTAGCTATCACCAGATATGCTCATGTCACCTTATACGATAAGGACTGCAATTGCTTTGAGGAGACTTCTAGACTTATAGTCTAGATTGTTTCCTTCACAAGTCCTCCCCCTACTTTCCTAAGCACACATTAAGTTCTTAGGTATAGTTGTTAAGGGTCTCTTCCCACTCCCCATCCTCTGCCATATTTATGGTATTTTCTTGGACAGAGGGAGGGGAGTTAGATGTGTTGCCTTGAGCAAGGACTGTTGTGTCTTTAATGAAGATCCCTCAAGTTTGAGTTAACAGAGAAAACAAGTGCTATTTTATAATATATCTAGGGAATTCCCCAGGGAAGGAATAAAAGGGATTATTATTGTTCTGATTCTTTGCACTGCTATTGTTATGATTTATAACAATTTGAATTCAACTGGAGTCTAATCTGTACTTTGTAGATGAATAGTGTTGCTCTTATTCTTTTCCTTGTCAGTTTTTTCCTTGTTTACATGAACAGTCGTGGGAACTCGACAGTTGCAAAAGTAACCATGATAGGAAAAATGAAAACACAAAATAAACACCTTTAAGTTTTAACAGTTTGTTCTTGATTGTATGCAGACTCCTGCCTATTCACCTGATTGTAATATGTCAATTTAAGCAGATCGGGCATTACAAAATGGCCCCTGATCACTTCTATACAGAAGCGGCCCTTAATCTGTCACTGGTTATAGACTATTTTGAGAATCTTATAAAGTCAGAAGCACTGCCCCTAGAAAATAGAAAGATTCACATCTACACAAAAATGTGAATATAAATTTAAAGGTGATGTGGACCTTTAAGACCCAGCCATGTAGCTCAGAGCATCCAATCAATGGTTAATCAATATTAGAATAACCTGAAAGGTTGTTAAAATGCAAACCTGCAGCTTTGCCCGGGGAAGGTACAACATGGGTTGAAGCGGTCCGCGTTTTGTAAAGTTCTCCAGGAGATTCTTAAGCAGGTAAGTAATGGTCTATACTTTGTCAAACTCTGCTTAGGGTGTTGTGAAGAGAGAATTAGAGAGCAGAGTCTCAGAGAGGTTAGCACCTAGAAATTCAGGAAAACAAATTAGACCCTGGTGAGCTGAACTGAGGGAGGTTAATGTCAGGAGAATGAAGAACAGGGTGAAGTAGATTTAGAAACCAGAGCTATGTAAATCTACGTAGGCTGTATTAGGAGTTGGGCGCAGGAGCTTGGAAGCAGGTTGAAAATCACAGGAAGTTTATGGGCTGTGCAATTTGCCAACAAGGCAGTCTGTCAAGATCAAAGCAAACCCTCCCTTCTAAGAGAGGTTCTCTAGATTGCCTTGGAGGAGAGATAGCTACTGTGTCTGCTAACCCTCCTAAATTACTCAGACTAGAAAATAAAGATAGAACTCCTCATGCCCCTTACTACTGAGCACATCCCTACCCACCACCTTCATCAGAGAATTACTGTGTCTGCATTGGGTAGGTCCTTTATTCCTTTAACTTTACAGATCAGCCAACTGACGCACACAGAGAGGGAGAGTCTAAGTGCAGATCACCCAGTAAGTAGCACCTGTGTCAAGACCAGAACCTAGTTTTCTGCCTGTTGGTCTGATGCTCTTCTTTCCCCCTACTTGGTCGTCAAATAAAACATATTTTATGGATCCCCTTGTTTCATAAATTCCTTGGGAATGTTCTCACCCCAAAGAGTTTAGGGAAATCCATGCAGATGCAAATATATGTTAACATAGACAACGTTTCAATTAAAACAGTACATTGGCATGCATGTAATTTTGTTTCTCATTCATTTTAATGCAATGTGGTCATTACCAACAGCCAACTGGACAAAAGCAAGGTTTGTCTCAGTGCTTACGTGCTCCTCGTCATGGAGCGGAGGATGAACTCCACCGCATTCTCAATAATGTCTGAGCCCAAAATGTTTAGGAATTTTGGGAACGCTGGCTCCGAATTTTTGCCTGAGTCGTGTGGCTGCTCATCTGGCTTGCCCTCTGGTTTGTCATCTGAAAAACAAAACGGAATCTCAGGGTTGATTCTCAGCAAAAAGATAAGGAAGTTTCTTTCATTGTAAGGAATCCTAGGGGATGGTAAACCCCCCCCCCCCCCGTTATGTAACCTCATATAATTATATTTAGGGACATCTAATGCCTGCCTATTGTCTTCATGTGCATTATGCCATTTATTCCTAAGCAAACAGACCCACAGATATTGATGCCTTTGGTAGACACAGTTTCTCTTTCTGATGAGAAAACCAAAGCTCACAGAAGTTGTTAGTTGTTCAGAGTGAAAGCAGCTAGTAAACACCAGTGCTGGGACTGAAATACAGGATGCTTGGTTTTAATGTATTTTTCTCATGTAATCCCTGGACTTCTGAAAGTGATAATGAGGAGGATGATATAATAATAGGTAGCATTTGCTGAGCACATAGGACAGGCAATCCTGGGACAGGCAATCTATGTGCACTGTCTCATTTTATTCTCCCAGCAACCCTATGAGGGAGGCAACATTATTATCCCAAGTTAAAGGTAAGGAAATGGAAGTTGAGAGAGGTCTAGAAGGGGACCAGAGTCACAGTGTTGGAGTGGTAGAATCAGAATTCAGCCCCATGTTTGTCTGGTACTAAAACCTGGGTTCTAAAGCACTCTGTGATGAACTGCATAGTCTTGGACAAAAAAAGGTATGAACTAACTACATGTGTGTTATAAGACAGCAAGTATTATGATGACAAGGAGAAATTCTGTCATTTGTATCCCAGCATGTGATAGTTCTGTAAATAATGATTTTACATCTATATGTAATATTAAGTTTGATCAATTTTTTGGACTGTGCAGATTTTAGCTCACTGGACTCAGAATCTGAGAACACTGGGTGACTTGCAGAAGATCTTACAAATAGCAGGAGAAGATGTGATTTTAACTGCTGGTCTCTTACTTTTTAAAAACCAGTTTTAATTGGAGGATAATTGTTTTACAATGTGTTGGTTTCTGCCATTCAGTTCAGCCACTTAGTCGTGTCCGACTCTTTGCGACGCCATGAATCACAGCACATCAGGGCTCCCTGTCCATCACCAACTCCTGGAGTTTACTCAAACTCATGTCCATCGAGTCAGTGATGCCATCCAGCCATCTCATCCTCTGTTGTCCCCTTCTCCTCCTGCCCCCAATCCCTCCCAGCATCAGGGTCTTTTCCAATGAGTCAACTCTTCACATCAGGTGGCCAAAGTATTGGAGTTTCAGCTTTAGCATCAGTCCTTCCAATGAACATCCAGGACTGATCTCCTTTAGGATGGACTGGTTAGATCTCCTTGCAGTCCAAGGGACTCTCAAGAGTCTTCAACACCACAGTTCAAAAACATCAATTCTACAGCACTCAGCTTTCTTCACAGTCCAACTCTCATGCCATACAACAACCTAAATCAGTCATAAGTATACATATATCCCCTCCCTCTTGAACGTTCCTTCCATCCCCCACCCCATCCCACCTCTTTGGATGTCACCACAAAGCACTGGATTGAGCTCCTTGTGTTACATAGCAAGTTCCCATTGGCTATTTATTCTGCATATGGTAATGTATACGCTTCAGTGTCACTCAGTTCACCCCATCGTCTCCCTCCCCGCTGTGTCCACAGGCCTGTTCTCTACCTCTGCATCTCTATTCCTGCCCTGCAAGTAGCTCATCAGTACCATTTTTCTAGATTCCATTTGTATGTGTTAATGTATGATATTTGTTTTTCTGTTTCTGACTTAGTTTACTGTGGACAACAGGCTCTAGATCTCTTACTTTTGATATTTAATCAAGTGCCTTTTGGAATGAGGCCAAAGATCCAGAAAGTGAAGTTGGTGACATGCAAGGTCCCTTGGTGGGTTTGGCTTTGCTTAGTGGTCTAACAGGTTCAGGGGATTAAAAGCAATGAAGAGCAGCATTTAGAAAGTACGAATGGCCTCCCCTTTGGACCCTGGTGTCAGGATGAAGTAGAACCCTTTATCTTTTGATTTAACTGTAGCCTCACAAGTAGTGCTGGCAGATTTGGTAAACAAAAACACAAATGCCCAGTTAAAACTGAATGTCAGATAAAAAACAATATTTTTTTAGTATAAGAATGACCTGTGAAATATTTAGAACATACATAAACTAAAATAGAAAATTGCTATTTATCTGAAATTCAACTTTAACTGGGAGCCCTGTATTTTATCTGTCAATCTTATCACAAATTTTGACTCAAGAAGTCCCATCCTCTAGACAAAGTACCCCATGACTCTGAATGAAGGAGATGTAACTAGCTTTTGGTGTGGAGGCTATCAATTAGCGAGAAGAGTTGCATTTGTATCATATCCTAAAATAGAGACTCTTAGTAAAAAATATGGCTTTCAATTCTACATTTATTTTTTACTTTGCCACAAAAAAAGATTCAATAGTCTGAGACCTAAAGACAAGATCAATATACCAACCACCAAGTGTTTATTCAGCTGTTGGTTTTCACATTCAATAAGTGTTTTTGAGCCTACTATTATGTATATAGCATATGCTGCTAAGAGTTAAGGCAAAAATGGACATATATGGACATGATCCTTACATAAAGGGCAGGGCAACCATGGAGACCAGAATTGCTTTGTTTTCATTACAGGAAGGGGAAGGAAAGAGAAGGCTTATTTGTAATGTGTAGGTACTAGGATGTACATTCATCACTTTCCTGATCTTTATTCAATTCAGTGATAGCATTACAGTTTTATAGAAGAGAAGACAGATGTTCAGAGAAAATAAATGACTCAGCTAAAGTCACACATCTAGCAAGTGGATGAGCGAGGGTTTGAATCTATTTTTTTTTTTTTTTTCAAATTTCACAGAACACGTTTCTTACATGAAATCCTGCCTTCAAGCAGTTGTTCTCTGGAGACATTTACCAGCTGCAGATGGAAATTTCTTCCATGAAAAGTGAGTTCTTTTCTCTGGTTCCTATCTGCCTACTTGAATAACAATTTAATTTTATTATTTTTATTGTAACTTAGCAATAGTTACAAGTTTTCAAAATACAAGGAGCCCTGGCTTAGAGTGTGTGTGAAGATCAAATCCTTGGCCCTGCCCTTGGATCATGTATATGAGAGTTATTACAGTGTGGTGGGTGATGTTTTGAAGTCCTGTATATCTGAGTTTGATTCTTGTCTTCAACAAAAAATTCACCAATGTTTAACTGCTCTGCCTCTCAGTTTCTTCACTGTGTTCTTGTCAAGATGGAAGGATACTTGATGTATCTTTGTATATCATATATATGTGTATATATTACTGGAGTGGGTAGCCATTCCCTTCTCCAGGGGATCATCCCAAACCAGGGATCAAAATGGGTCACTGGCATTGCAGGTAGATTCTTTACCATCTGAGCCACTAGGGAAGCCCAAATAAAAGCTCCCCCATATTATATTTGAAAGGAGAAAATATTCAACTATTGGCTTTGATAATTTTTTTTCTGGTATGTCAAATTTCTTAGTTTTTATTATTTTCCAAAATTTTCAAATTTCTTAATATTTTAGCAGCATTTATTTACATTAATACTTGATTGTGTTTCTTAGTATAATCATAAAGTTCTGAAAAACAATAATGCTGATATTTCTACAGTTTTTGTAGCTTATAAAGTGATTACAAAACCATGTTCATTTTACCTGGTGAAGTTGGTAATTATCCTATTCTACAGATGAGGAAACTGAGGTTCAAAGCAGTGAACTGTTTTAACCAGTTTCAGTGTTCATGAGAGACAGACCTGGGACTGGTCTCTAGGATATAAATCTCACTTTTTGCTTTATCACAGTGATTACTTAGGGGTAGATGGACTCAGTGGGCTTCCCAGGTGGCTCGGTGGTAAAGATCTGCCTGCAATGCAGGAGACGTGGGTTCAATTCCTGGGTCAGGAAGATTCCCTGAAGAAGGAAATGGCAACCCATTCCAGTATTCTTGTCTGGGAAATCCCATGGACAGAGGAGCCTGGCAGGCTACAGTCCATGGGGTTGCAAAGAGTCAGACACGCCTTAGTGAGTAAAACCAAAACCAAAGAACCAGATGGACACAGTAATCTCTGAGGCCACCTCTGCCATAGCCCTGTTGGAGTGTCTGCCCACATGTTGTGCCAGTGGACGGTGGGTGACCGAGGTTGTGAGTTCTGCCAAATTATATTTAGAATAGCTCAAAAGGTTCTATTACTAATTAGCACTGTCTGTATTTTCTGACCTGTTATTCTGAATACAGACAGATTAAGGGCTCATTGTCATCTGTAGACCAAAAATTAATTAATGAAACTTCTGCCTGCTGCCTGTGGTCCTCTGTGTGCTTGGAACAGACATGAAAGAAGTAGATGCTTTATAATAGAAAGAATCTAAAGACTTGGGTTTCAGTCCCAGATGGGCCACTTCTGCCTGTGTCAATGCTCAAGTAACTTTCTCTCTGCAAGCCTGGTTTATTTACCTGCGAAAAGGGAAATGATAAAACTGTGCATGTTTACTTAAAAGAATGAGAATCAAATGAGATAATACATATCCATAATGGTTAATGTTGGTGTTTATTATGGAACAGTATGTTTTATCTTTAATTTTCATGACAGCTAAATGAGAAACTTAACAACTGATACTCCCTTTTAAGTGTGAGGCCCATAGAGGTTAAATAGTGTTTCTGAGTCATATTTCTGATTAGTGGTGGAGCCAGGCCCAGGAGTCTTATTCTAGACTCTTCACTTTTGAATATTATTAGTTACAGTCATTAAAAAAAACAAAAAACAAATGCCCCCAGCTTTCAAGGAATTTATGGTATAATAGTGTCACTATATCATGTGAGGATATAAGAAAAAAAATCTTTCTAAACTTCATACATTCACTGAGGATGGAGGCTGTAACTGAAGCACACTTGAATAAAAATCCTACTTGCTTTTTGTTAAATCTGCCTCTGTCTCCCAGTCCAGTGCTCTTTCTGCGGTGCCCTAAGTTCCCTTCATTCCTCTGCATGTTCCAGATCAGTGCCACTGACTTCCTCCAGTCATGGCTAACTACTGCATAAAGCATGAGCTGAGACTTAAAGTACTTACCAGCCTGGCAAGTCAGGATTAAGACAAGCAGTCCCCAGACAATTGTCAGCCGAAGCCCTGAGACAGCCATGTTTGTAGCAGTGGGTATCGATGCAGAGAAATTGTTCCGATGCATCCGAAGTCTTGCTCCATTTATAGGGCATTTATAGCTGACATCATCTGCTATGGAATTTAGGTTGTTGCATAATATATCAGTAAAGTTTGCTTCTGAACCTATACTAATGGGCCCTGCCCTGTCTTTAAAACCAAGAGTTTTACAGGTAGGAAAAGAAAAACCCTCTTGGTATTTTTAATATGTGTTTTATAAATGACACTGCAATCATTCTTTTGCAGTTATTTCTGTGCCAGGGTTGACAATTAGGTGAGGATCAGGCAGAATTGCTTTCCAGTGCCAAAGAACAAGCAATAAACCGGTTGGCAAAGTGTGCCTGCTCTCCTCCCTGTACACTCTGCTTCCTTCCTTGCTCTGAGCTAGTGACCTGTCCCCACCTGGGCTTGCCCATTCACACCCACATGCTGTGCTCATGCCCTTTGTTTTCCTGTATATGTTATCATCCCTATTGTCTCCCCTTGCTGCGTCCCCACTTATTCCTCAAGCTCAGGTTCAAATGCCCCCTGCAGAACCTCCATCATGGCCATTGCATCCCACTCCAGATAGTTGCTCCATCACCAGCCATATATCCTCCTTGACTAGTTATTTGGGAGCTAAGTATTTTAAGAGTTCTCTTCTCCTTTAGCCTATAGATCTCTTAAAGGCAGGGTACTTTATTCACTTTTGAATCCTCAAGGAGTCTAGTATAGTACTTGGCATTAGTCTCGGCTTTCACTTCACTTCCCTGGGAACGTTGTTCTGGTTCTCCAGGGAATGGCTAAGTGTTCTTTTTATGTACCTAATAAGCACCTGCTTAAATATCTCCACAAATTGACTGAAGGCTCCTTGAGGGCAAGTTTATCTTTTTCAGAATTTACATATATATATCTATTACTCAAGGCCTATAGCAGACATTAAAAAAGAGAAAAAAATTAAATTACAGCACTCATTGAAAGATAGTATTGGGTTTGACATGCTGTTATGTAAAATATCCTTCCTTTCAGATACAGACATTCAAGAAGATACAATTTGGTTCGAGTCTAGGTGATACTGCTTATTCTGAGGAATGATGTAATAAAACAGTTACCTGGAATAAGGATTTAGGGATGGTCCCTAAACTTACATGTTGACCAAAACTTGTACATTGTGAATGTCAGAGGATCCTTTTAATAAGTGATGAAATTAACCAAGC
The DNA here is from genome assembly GCF_000754665.1 of Bison bison bison. Classification (NCBI taxonomy): domain Eukaryota; kingdom Metazoa; phylum Chordata; class Mammalia; order Artiodactyla; family Bovidae; genus Bison; species Bison bison. The sequence goes on from NW_011494863.1 coordinate 9,094,517, forward strand.
TACAGAAATGGGCATTTCTGGTGTCACAGGGCCTAGGCTAGGTCCTCTTACTCTCACTTTAGTACTTGAAAGCCATCAAGAAGCTCTGCTTGGATGCTTTCAGGCCTCTCCAACCTATCTTCTAGTTCAGTCTCTCCTATAGAGAGGGTTGTGACCTGGAGATTGTGTTCCTAGTAGGGAGATTTCAGCAAGTTAGATTTATGCCATCAGGGTCACTGCTTAGGACTGAGCATTGTGCTCTCCAAGAGCCTAGTGGGGAAATAACATTCAAGCTAGTCCTGCCATGGACCCTGACATGTGCCTATATTTGCAGGCTAACGATTCCTTTTGCTTTGCACAAGCTTCAAGTTCTCAGGGCTTAATCAGCCAAGAGAGTGGTGTGTTTTTCTAATTCACCACAAGGATGCTGTGCAGGCAAGCAAAAGCTCTGGGTATTACAACATAGGGCCTGCTGGCTTATCAAGGATATATCAGCTAAATGGGGCATGGAGATAAGTCTGCATACTCCATGTAGTGGCTCATTTAATGAAGAATGAATGGCTCTTGGTAGTCGGGTGTCAAAGAAATAGCACCATCCTCGGGATCAGAATAGTGCTTCTTCTCTCTCATTTTTATTATTTTTTAAAAATTCATTTCTGTTGGAGTATAGTTGATTTAGTGTTGTGTTAGTTTCTACTATATAGCAAAGCGAATCAATCATACACATACATATCCACTCTTTTTTAGATTCTCTTACTGTTGTGTGGCACTGCAGTGGCAGCTGCACGGCACTGGAGCAACTGTGAGGATATAAGCCTGTCCAAGGGCAAAGATGCCCCAGCAAGACGGTGGGCGCTGGAGCAGTGGCTGCGTGGTGCTGGAGCAGTGGCTGTGTGGCACTGGAGCGGCTGTGAGGAGATACCCCACGTCCAAGGGCAAAGGAGAAGCCCCAACAAGAAGGTAGGAGGGGCAAAATAGTGTTTAGAATCAAACCCATACCTACCAGAGATGCTCAGAGGGCTCAAACAAATCCGTGTGCACCAGGATCCAGAGACCCCATGGAGGCTGAGACAGAACTGTGTTTGAGTGTCTCCTGCAGAGGTACAGGTTGGCAGTGGACTGTGGCAGGGGCAGGGGCTCTGGGTGCAGCAGACCTGGGTATAGCATAAGCCCTCTTAGGGGAGGTCGCCATTAACCCCACCATAGAGCTGACAGAACTTACACAGGACTGCAGAAACATACTCTTGGAGGGCACAGACAGAACCATGTGTGCACCAGGACCCAGGAGAAAGGAGCGGTGACCCCACAAGACACTGACCCAGACTTGCCCAGAAATGTCCAGGAGTCTCTGGTGGAGGCGTGGGTCGGTGGTGGCCTGCTGCAGGGCCGTGAAAGGTTGTTGCTGAACCATGAAAGACGCTGGGATTCTTGGCCTCTGGAGGAGAAGAGTTCAATCTGGAGCCAGAGAAGAGGCGTGATCGTTCAGAGCTTTTGTGTAATAGAGTTTTATTAAAGTATAAAAGGGATAGAGAAAGCTTCTGACATAGACATCAGAAGGGGGCAGAAAGAGTATCTGCCGGAGTCCAGCTCCAGCAGCCAGGGATTCAACCTGAGGAGGTGAGTGGTGTCGGCGAGAGAGAAACTGAGGCAGCCTCTCAGTTTTCTTGGACTGACTGTTTATTTCAAGCTTATGATTCTCTTTTATACTTTTACAAAAGCATTAGGTCAGAGGTTTGGTATTTTTAGTTCCCATTGACCCAGATTTATTTTTCTCCAGAAATCATTGTTGCCCCTCAAAAGGAGCTCCTTCCTCAGCGATACTCTTATCTACTTTTTCTCATGTGTCCTTGTGAATACACTGTAACTCATGCTAATGTCTGGGCTGCATACCACATTCCTCAGTTTATTTCTTATCTTTCTAAGTTCTGTTTGCCCCTAGTATCCTAAGCTCACTATTTCTTAGAAAGGGCTTCTACCTAACAGTATCTCTAAAGTCCCTAATTTCTATAAGCTATAGTAGAATATGCTAACATTACAGCAATCCTTATATCTTTAGCTTCTAACTATTTTAATTATTCCTAAGCCCTAAATTCAGCAAACTCCGTTGCCATAAACACTTTTCTCACAAATGGGCTTCGGATAGCAATCCCTCCCATGCCCTCAAGCTGCAGCCTATGTGCTCACCCTGGAACATTTTTTTATAAAAGTCCTTGAACAAATGTCAGTGATTAACTTTATAAATTACTCTTTGAGCACAGCTGCAGAAGGCTTTATGCCTTCTTATGCTCCTCTCAAAAACAATAAGCACCTTAATATTCTCTTCAGTCAACTCAGCCAAGGAAAGGGAAAAACAAGTCAGAATCACAAAGCCTAACTCCTTCATTTTGGGTCCGTGCCTACGGAACAAAGGGAGGGGGTTTAGGGCCGTGCCTCCATTTTGTCAGTAATGCCTAATGCGGCTCTCGACAAGTACCCCCTTACTAGTGTAAACAATGGTGTTATATACCTTTTATTTATTTATTTATTTTAAATTTTATTTTATTTTTAAACTTTACAATATTGTATTAGTTTTGCCAAATATCAAAATGAATCCGCCACAGGTATACCAGCGTTCCCCATCCTGAACCCTTCACCCTCCTCCCTCCCCTCCCCTCCCTCTGGGTCGTCCCAGTGCACCAGCCTCAAGCATCCAGTATCGTGCATTGAACCTGGACTGGTGACTCGTTTCATACATGATATTATACATGTTTCAATGCTATTTTCCCAAATCTCCCCACCCTCTCCCTCTCCCACAGAGTCCATAAGACTGATCTATACATCGGTGTCTCTTTTGCTGTCTCGTACACAGGGTTATTGTTTCCATCTTTCTAAATTCCATATATATGCATTAGTATACTGTATTGGTGTTTTTCTTTCTGGCTTACTTCACTCTGTATAATAGGTTCCAGTTTCATCCATCTCATTAGAACTGATTCAAATGTATTCTTTTTAATGGCTGAGTAATACTCCATTGTGTATATGTACCACAGCTTTCTTATCCATTCATCTGCTGATGGACATCTAGGTTGCTTCCATGTCCTGGCTATTATAAACAGTGCTGCGATGAACATTGGGGTACATGTGTCTCTTTCCCTTC
>NW_011494863.1:9097949-9102377 GCF_000754665.1 Bison bison bison
TCATTTATTTTTCTGGAGTTGAGCTGCAGGAGTTGCTTGTATATTTTTGAGATTAGTTGTTTGTCAGTTGCTTCATTTGCTATTATTTTCTCCCATTCTGAAGGCTGCCTTTTCACCTTGCTAATAGTTTCCTTTGTTGTGCAGAAGCTTTTAAGTTTAATTAGGTCCCATTTGTTTATTTTTGCTTTTATTTCCAATATTCTGGGAGGTGGGTCATAGAGGATCCTGCTGTGATGTATGTCGGAGAGTGTTTTGCCTATGTTCTCCTCTAGGAGTTTTATAGTTTCTGGTCTTACTTTGAGATCTTTAATCCATTTTGAGTTTATTTTTGTGCATGGTGTTAGAAAGTGTTCTAGTTTCATTCTTTTACAAGTGGTTGACCAGTTTTCCCAGCACCACTTGTTAAAGAGATTGTCTTTAATCCATTGTATATTCTTGCCTCCTTTGTCAAAGATAAGGTGTCCATATGTGCGTGGATTTATCTCTGGGCTTTCTATTTTGTTCCATTGATCAATATTTCTGTCTTTGTGCCAGTACCATACTGTCTTGATAACTGTGGCTTTGTAATAGAGCCTGAAGTCAGGCAGGTTGATTCCTCCAGTTCCATTCTTCTTTCTCAAGATAGCTTTGGCTATTCGAGGTTTTTTGTATTTCCATACAAATTGTGAAATTATTTGTTCTAGCTCTGTGAAGAATACCGTTGGTAGCTTGATAGGGATTGCATTGAATCTATAAATTGCTTTGGGTAGTATACTCATTTTCACTATATTGATTCTTCCAATCCATGAACATGGTATATTTCTCCATCTATTAGTGTCCTCTTTGATTTCTTTCACCAGTGTTTTATAGTTTTCTATATATAGGTCTTTGGTTTCTTTAGGTAGATATATTCCTAAGTATTTTATTTTTTCCATTGCAATGGTGAATGGAATTGTTTCCTTAATTTCTATTTCAGTTTTCTCGTTATTAGTGTATAGGAATGCAAGGGATTTCTGTGTGTTGATTTTATATCCTGCAACTTTACTATAATCATTGATTAGTTCTAGTAATTTTCTGGTGGAGTCTTTAGGGTTTTCTATGTAAAGGATCATGTCATCTGCAAACAGTGAGAGTTTTACTTCTTCTTTTCCAATTTGGATTCCTTTTATTTCTTTTTCTGCTCTGATTGCTGTGGCCAAAACTTCCAAAACTATGTTGAATAGTAATGGTGAAAGTGGGCACCCTTGTCTTGTTCCTGACTTTAGAGGAAATGCTTTCAATTTTTCACCATTGAGGATAATGTTTGCTGTGGGTTTGTCATATATAGCTTTTATTATGTTGAGGTATGTTCCTTCTATTCCTGCTTTCTGGAGAGTTCTTATCATAAATGGATATTGAATTTTGTCAAAGGCTTTCTCTGCATCTATTGAGATAATCATATGGTTTTTGTTTTTCAATTTGTCAATGTGGTGTATAACATTGATTGATTTGTGGATATTGAAGAATCCTTGCATCCCTGGGATAAAGCCCACTTGGTCATGGTGTATGATCTTTTTAATGTGTTGTTGGATTCTGATTGCTAGAATTTTGTTAAGGATTTTTGCATCTGAATCAAAAGCATATCTCAAGTTTGTGAAAATTTTACCAGACCCACTCCCACAGTTTACATTTTAGGATAACAAGATTAGAATTTCACAATAGAAAGATCCTACCAGACCCACTCCCATAATATACATTCCAAGATATCAGGATTAGTCATAAGGTTTTCAGGAAGGAGAAACTGTCCTATAGCAGGATACATTGTTCTTGTATAATCCCTAGTACAGAGTTTAAACTGAGTTGTGTAATTGACTAAGACTAAGGCTGGATGGCATCACCAACTTGATGGATGTGAGTTTGAGTGAATTCCAGGAGTTGGTGATGGACAGGGAGGCCTGGCGTGCTGCAGTTCATGGGGTCGCAAAGAGTCGGACACGACTGAGCAACTGAAATGAACTGAACTGAACTGAAGGAATGTAGAGGAAAAAAAAAAGTTTGTTCTTTTCTCCTCCTTGAGAATTCCAGACCCCTATCTCCACTTTGAGAGCCCCAGCCCCCTCTCCCCTTGGGGACCCTGGACTTCTTATCAATCTACCTAGGAATTGACTCTCTCAGTTGGGGACACTAAGTGTGGCAGTGCGTGCATGGGACCTTTTGAAGGAGGTCACCACTATCTTCATTACCTCCACCAGAGTTTAGCCCCAACTATGGGAGGGAGGGAACACAGCTCCACTCATCCACAGAAAATTGGATTAAAAATTTACTGAGCATAGTCCTGCCCAACAGAACAAGACCCAGTTTCCCCCTCAGTCAGTCTCTCCCATCAGGAAGCTTCTGTAAGTCTCTTATCCTTCTTCATCAGAGGGCAGACAGACTGAAAACCACAATCACAGAAAACTATGAGTAGGGCCATCCTAGACAGATGGGTCATGGTGGAGCGTTCTGACAAAACATGGTCCACTGGAGAAGAGAATGGCAAATCACTTCAGTATTTTTGCCTTGAGAGCCCCATGAACAGTATGAAAGGGCAAAAAGATAGGACTCTGAAAGATGAACTCCCCAGGTTGGTAGATGCCCAATATGCTACTGGAGATCAGTGGAGAAATAACTCCAGAAAGAATGAAGAGACAAGCCAAAGCAAAAACAATACCCAGTTGTGGATGTGACTGGTGATGGAAGTAAAGTCTAATGCTGTATTGCATAGGAACCTGGGATGTTAGGTCCATGAATCAAGGCAAATTGGAAGTGGTCAAACAGGAGATGGCAAGAGTGAACGCTGACATTTTAGGAATCAGTGAACTAAAATGGACTGGAATGGGTGATTTTAACTCAGATGACCTTTATATCTACTACTGTGGGCAAGAATCCCTTAGAGGAAATGAAGTGGTCATCATGGTCAACAAGAGAGTCCAAAATGCAGTATTGGATGCAATCTCAAAAATGACAGAATGATCTCTGTTCATTTCTAAGGCAAACCATTCAATATCACAGTAATCTAAGTCTATGCCCTGACCAGTAATGCTGAAGAAGCTGGAGTTGAACATTTCTATGAAGACTTACAAGACCTTCTAGAACTAACACCCCAAAAAGATGTCCTTTTCATTATAGGGGACTAGAATGCAAAAGTAGGAAGTCAAGAGATACCTGGAGTAACAGGCAAATTTGGCCTTGGAATACGGAATGAAGCAGGGCAAAGACTAATAGAGTTTTGCCAAGAGAGCACACTGGTCATAACAAACACCCTCTTCCAACAACACAAGAGAAGACTCTACACATGGACATCACCAGATGGTCAACACCGAAAAAAGATTCATTATATTCTTTGCAGCCAAAGGTGGAGAAGCTCTATACAGTCAGCAAAAACAAGACTGGGAGCTGACTGTGGCTCAGATCATCAACTCCTTATTGCCAAATTCAGACTTAAATTGAAGAAAGTAGGGAAAACCACTCAACCATTCAGGTATGACCTAAATCAAATCCCTTATGATTATACAGTGGAAGTGACAAATAGATTCAAGGGATTAGATCTGATAGACAGAGTGCCTGAAGAACTATGGACGGAGGTTTGTGACATTGTACAGGAGGCAGTGATCAAAACCATCCCCACGAAGAAGAAATGCAAAAAGGACAATGCTTGTCTGAGGAGGTCTTACAAATAGCTGAGAAAAAAAGAGAAACAAAAGGCAAAGGAGAAAAGGAAAGATATACCTATCTGAATGAAGAGTTCCAAAAAATAGCAAGGAGAGATAAGAAAGCCTTCCTCAATGATCAGTGCAAAGAAATAGAGGAAAACAACAGAATGGGAAAGACTAGGGATCTCTTGAAGAAAATTAGAGATACCAAGGCAACATTTCGTGCAAAGATGGGCACAATAAAGGACAGAAATGGTATGGACCTAAGAGAAGCAGAAAATATTAAGAAGAGGTGGCAAGAATACACAGAAGAAGTATACATAATCTTCATGACTGAGATCTTCATGACCCAGATAATCACAATAGTGTGATTGCTCACCTAGAACCAGACATCCTGGAATGCAAAGTCAAGTGGGCCTTAGGAAGCATCACTATGAACAAAGCTAGTGGAGGTGATGGAATTCCAGCTGAGCTATTTCAAATCCTAAAAGATGATGCCATGAAAAGTGCTGCATTCAGCATGCCAGCAAATTTAGAAAACTCAGCAGTGGCCACAGGACTGGAAAAGGTCAGCTTTCATTCCAATCCCAAAGAAAGGCAATGCCAAAGAATGCTCAAACTACCACACAGTTGTACTCGTCTCACATGCTAGCAAAGTAATGCTCAAAATTCTCCAAGCCAGGCTCCAACAGTATGTGAACTGTGAACTTCCAGATGTTCAAGGTGGATTTAGAAAAGGCAGAGGAACCAGAGATCAAATTGCCAACATCTGTTGGAT
>NW_011494863.1:9102608-9110823 GCF_000754665.1 Bison bison bison
AAACAGAGTTCCAGAAAAACATCTGCTTTATTGACTATGCCAAAGGCTTTGACTGTTTGATCACAACAAACTGAAAAATTGTTAAAGAGATGGGAATTCCAGACCACCTGACCTGCCTCTTGAGAAATCTGTATGCAGGTCAAGAAGCAACAGTTAGAACTGGACATGGAACGACAGACTGGTTCCAAATTGGGAAATGAGTACTTCAAGGCTGTATATTGTCACCCTGCCTATTTAACTTGTATGCAGAGCACATCATGTCAAATGCCAGGCTGGATGAAGCACAAGCTGGAATCAAGATTTCCGGGAGAAATATCAATAACCTCAGATATGCAGAGACACCACCCTTATGGCAGAAAGCAAAGAAGAACTAAAAAGCCTCTTTAGGAAAGTAAAAGAGGAGACTGAAAAAGTTGGCTTAAAACTCAACATTCAGAAAACTAAGATCATGACATCTGGTCCCATCAGTTCATGGAAAATAGATCGGGAAACAATGGAAAAGGAGACAGAATTTATTTTTGGGGGCTCCAGAATTACTGCAGCCATGAAATTAAAAGATGCTTGCTCCGTGGAAGAAAAGTTATGACCAACCTAGACAGCTTATTAAAGAGCAAAGACATTACTTTGACAACAAGTGTTGGTCTAGTCAAAGCTAAGGTTTTCCAGTAGTCATGTATGGGTGTGAGAGTTGGACTATAAAGAAAGCTGAGTGCTGAAGAATTGATGCTTTTGAACTGTGGTGTTGGAGAAGACTCTTGAGAGTCCCTTGGACTGCAAGGAGATCCAACCAGTCCACCCTAAAGGAAGTCAGTCCTGAATATTCATTGGAAGGACTGATGCTGAAACTGAAACTCCAATACTTTGGCCACCTGATGTGAAGAACTGACTCATTTAAAAAGACAGTTGCTTGGAAAGATTGAAGGCTGGAAGGTAAGGGGATGACGCAGGATGAGATGGTTGGATGGCATCACCGACTCAATGGACATGAGTTTGAGTAAACTCTGGGAGTTGCGATGGACAAGGAGGCCTTGTGTGCTGCAGTCCATGGGGTCGCAAAAAGTTGGACACGACTAGTGACTGAACTTAACTAAACCATATAGGTTATTACAGAGTACTGATTAGGGTTCCCTGTGCTATACAGTAGGTTTCTGTGCTTAGTTCCTGAGCTGCTTAGGAACTGCTGCTCACTCAGTCATATCTGCCTCTTTGTGGCCCCATGAACTGTAGCCCACCAGGCTCCTCTGTCCATGGAATTCTCCAGGAGAGAATACTAGAGTGGGTAGCCTATCCTGTCTTGAAGATATCTTCCAGAGCCAGGAGTCAAACAGGCCTCCTGCATTGCAGGCAGATTCTTTACCAGCTGAGCTACCAGGAAAGCCCACAGTAGGTTCTTAACTAGTTATTCATTTTATATATAGTAGTGTGTGTATATCATTCCCAATCTCCTAATTTATCCCTCCACCCTTTCCCTCCTTGGTAACCATACATTTGTTTTCATCATCTTAGACTCTCTTTTGTAAATAAGTTCATTTGTATCATTTTTATTAGATTCTATATGTGACACCACATATTTGTCTTTCTCTGTTTGACATACTTCACTCATTATGACAGTTTCTAGGTACATCCATGTTACTGCTAATGGCATGATTTCATTCTTTTTAATGGCTTAGTAGTACTCCATTGCATATATATACCACATCTTTATCCATCCTCTGTTGATGATCATTTAGCCTGCTTCCATGTCTTGTCTATTGTGAACCAATGCTTTGATGAACATTGGGGTGCATGTAACTTTTTGATTTATGATTTTCTCCAGAATTATGCCCAAGAGTAGGATTTCCAGATGATATGGTAGCTCTATTTATAGTTTCCTTATAGTGCTTATACCAGTTTACATTCTCACCAATAGTGCAGGAGGATTCCCTTTTTCAGACCCACTCTAGTATTTATTGTTTGTAGATTTTTTTTGTATATTTTGATTTGTGTGAGGTGATACCTCATTGTAGTTTTGATTTGCCTTTCTCTGATAATTAATGATACTGAGCATCTTTTCATGTACTTTTTAACCATCTGTATGTCTTCTTTAGAGAAATGTCTTTCCGTCTTCCACCCATTTTTTTGATTGTTTTTTTTTTTTAATACAAAAAACCGCATGAGCTTTTTGTATATTTTGAAGACTAATCCTTTGTCTGTTGCTTCATTTGCAAATATTTTCTCCTACTCTTTGTCTTTTCATTTTTATGGTTTCCTTTGCTGTGCAAAATCTTTTAAATTTAATTAGGTCCCATTTGTTTATATTTGTTTTTATTTTTATTACTTTAGGAGGCAGATCAAAAAAGATCTTGCTGTGATTTATGTCAGCGAGAATAGTTGCCTTTTATTCCTTGCAGCACCCCTGATTGAATACTCTCCAGGCCTGACACTGTTTTCTCTGCTGTGTTCTAATCACTTCTCTTCTTTTAGTTGATTCATTTTAGCTTCAGATTTCAACTAAAATGTCTTTTCTTTTTGGTGAAAACTTTCATGATCCTCTAATTCAACTCATATTGCTCTATTACATTCTTTTCATTTATTTATTTTAAAATTTATTTATTTTAATTGGAGGCTAATTACTTTAAAATATTGTAGTGGTTTCTGCCATACATTGACATGAACCAGCCATGGGTTTACATGTGTTCCCCATCCTGAACTCCCCTCCCACCTCCCTCCCCATTGAATACATTTCAGTCAGTTCTAATGACGTGGGTGAAACTGGAGCCTATTATACAGAATGAAGTAAGCCACAAAGAAAAACACCAATGCAGTATACTAACACATATATATGGAATTTAGAAAGATGGTAACAATAACCCTATATGTGAGACACCAAAAGAGACACAGATGTACAGAACAGTCTTTTGGAGTCTGTGGGAGAGGGAGAGTGTGGGATGATCTGACAGAATAGCATTGAAACGTGTATATTATCATATGTGAAACAGATCATCATTCCAGGTTTGATGTATTACAATCTTTTATACACTCTATATTCTTCCTTCTTAGCACTTAAGTATTAATTTTTGTTTATTTTAATGCCTCTCTTTTAAGAAATGCTAAAATCTGTTCTATGTTGTTCACTAAGACAGCACTGTTTTCTAGGATAGTGCCTTAGGTATAAAAGAACCAGCAATATGTTCTAAATACATGAGTTAATAGTTTTCAGAAGAGAAGCATGGACTCATGTAATAGTTCTATCAGTTATTATCTGTGGGACTATGGCAAGTGATGGACACCACTCAAGTCTCAGATTATTCATCTGTAAAATTTAGTCATAATTTCCTGCCTGTTTATCTGTACTATCTTAAGGAATTAACCTGATAAACTGTAAAGAACCTTTAATATGTGCCATATATAAAGCATTTAAGAAGTTGTGACTTACCCTCCACTGGCATAAGCAAATGAATCCGACTTTATGTAGAGGGGAAACAAATTATGAAAGACAGTTTCACCCAAGCTGGGAAGAGGAAATGGGGACCTTCTTTCAGAATGCTGTTCTAGTTCAGCAAGAAGATAGGAAAATACAAGGAACATGGCATTCTTAGTTCTTGTGAACATTTCCATGCATAACTGAAAGTCATCACAGTTCTTTCTTCAGGTAATACTTGTAGTCTGCTTTGGAAATCTCATAGAGAGATCTTGATGTGTGTGTTAGTGACTAAAGGCATGAGTTTTTGGATCAGACAACTGAGTTAGAGTTTCAGATTGCCACTTACAAGCTGTGTGTCTATGTGATCTTTAGGAATAGTTCCTAATTTCTTTACGCCTTGGATTCAGTGTCTAAAAAGAGGAATAATGATATCTCTCAGGATTGTTATGAAGATTGAATGAAAAACACACATGGGAACAGCACAGTATCTTATATATATTAAGTGAAAAATAAATGGTAAACCTGTTTTCCTATCCTGTTCTACCTTGGATTGTCCCAGAGGAGGGTGTGACTGCCATATAAGCAGCATTGGCAATAATAGTAATAATAAAACAACAAAAACAATAGTAATAGACTAATGTTAACTCTGGACAGGTATCAAACTAGATGAACTATATTGACAAAGCAGTTGAGATTCTGCCATTATTATCCTGATTTTATATAAGGAATCTCAAGTTTGGGGAAGTTCAGTAATTTGCCTCGCATTACAAATCGTGCGTGTGCCAGAGCAAGGAACTGAACTCAAGGACATGATTTTGAAATTTGTGTTCTTTTTTAAACTTAATTTTTATTGGAGTATAGTTGATTTACAGTGTGTTAGTTTCTGCTGTACAGCAGTGAGTCAGTTATGCATATACACATATCTGCTCTGTTTTAGATTTTTCACATATAGGTCTTTACAGGGTATTGAGTAGAGTTCCCTGTCAAAGTTTGTGCTCTTAACTATTACATTATTTGCAATGACACACGCTCAGTGCTGTAACTGATGAAAAGCCTGAGTCAAGCAAGGAGCCCTGCAGTCACCAGCCTGTTTGTGTAGATTCGTCTGTTTTCCCCCAGTAAATTCCAGACTGCATGTTGACCTGAATCATTCACCTCTGATTAGCTCAGGTTGATGTATGAACAATTAGGTGTACAGAGTACCTCTAAATCCTTGGCAGAAAGTGAACTAGAGATAGGGCTTCAGAATTAAATACAGGTTACATCATTAAATTTGAGTTTCAGAGAACTAGTGAGAAATTTCTATAAGTATATCCCAAATATTTCACAGAACATACTTCACTAAAAGAAATGTTGTTGGTTATCTGAAAAATAAATTTAACTGGGCATACTAAAGTTTTGTTTGCTAAAACTTACAATGTTATCTGGAAAGGCCCTCATCAGTGTTTTCTTACATTAAATCTCAGATCAGAGAGTAAAGGACAGGATGGAGGGGGAATCAAAGAAAAGATTAAAAGATAGTACGTGAGATGTTAAAATCATACATGGAAGGAGGAAGTTACTGAAAAGCCCCAGTTCTATATTATCATGTCTAGAGCATATTTCACTCCTGTGTTCGTCATAAGGAAATCGTTAGCCCCTCTGTTGTTGTTGGTTCAGTCTACCTGAAGTTTCAAACCAGCCCCAGAAGGGACACACATGTTTGCAGGAAGAACTCCCGTTCCCATGGTATCCATATGCTGAGGAGTGGCTGTAATTTTATCACCCTAATCACCTTTGTACACATAACCTGTAACTTACTCAATCCTCATGCCACCCATCAATTTATTAATTTCTTGTTCAGTGGACACATCCTGGGCTTGCACTGTTTGCCAGGTGCTCTGCAAGACTCTGGGGACAAAAAACAAAACAAAACACCAAACACCAGTCCCTGACCTCACCTTTGTTGAGGAGGCAAACAAGTAACCAAACAACTGCAATTTAAATAAGAGAAATGCTGATGGAAGTATGAACAGAAGACTATCAGGGAGTGGTAGCATTGCCCAGGGAGGCAGTTATGGGGGTACCATTTGTGTGGAGCCTGGAAAAGTGGGTGTGTATGTGTTCACTATACAAGCAAGGTATGGAGAAGATACTTCAGGTAGGAGGATGGCATCTGCAAAGGCACAGAGCAGAGCATTTCCAAGAATGACCCCTCAAATTCTTGAGTGTTGATATCAGAAATGAACATTAAAGTGAGCTAACTGAATGTTGAAATGTATTTTTTAAAAAATATGTATTTATTTTTGGCTGCGTCAAGTCTTAGTCATGGCAGAAGGGTTCTTCATTGCAGCATGAGGTCTTAGATGCCCCATAGCATGTGGGATCTTAGTTTCCCGACCAAGGATTGAACCCGCATTGCCTGCATTGGAAGCTTGGAGTCTTAGTCACTGGACCGCCAGGGAAGTCCCTATATACTTTAAGTATGTGCCGTTTATTATGCATCAATTATGCTTCAATAAAGTTAAAGAAGGTTACTCATGTACACTGAGATACGGATCTAAGCTAATTTTTGTCAATACAATGTCAATTGGGGCCAATAAGAGAACTGCTACATTTTGAAAGTTTTTTGACAACATCTATCATAGTTTTCTTTTAAAATTAATTAATGTATTTTAATTGGAGGATAATTACAACATCTTGATGGTTTTTGCCATGCATCAACATGAATCGGCCACAGGTATACATGCGTCCCCCTTGTCCCATATTTCCACCCCTACCTCCCTCCCCACCTTATCCCTCTGGGTTGTCCCAGAGCTCTGGCTTTGAGTGCCCTGCTTCATGCATCAAACTTTCACTGGTCATCTGTTTTACATATGGTAATATACATGTTTCAATGCTATTCTCTCAAATCATCCCACCCTTGCCTTCTTCCACTAACTCCAAAAGTCTGTTCTTTACATCTGTGTCTCCTTTGCTGCTCTGCATGTAGGATCATAGGTACTGTCTTTCTAAATTCCATGTATTTGTATTAATATATAGTATTTGTCTTTTGCTTTCTGACTGACTTCACTCTGTATAAAAGGTTCCAGGTTCCTCCACCCCACTAGAATCGATGGACATCTAGGTTGCTTCCATGCCCTAGCTATTGTAAATAGTTCTGTAATGAATATTGGGGTACATGTGTCTCTTTCAATTTTGGTTTCCTGTGGTATATGTCCAGCAGTGGGATTCTAGATCATATGACAGTTCTATTCCAAGTGTTTTAAGGAATCTCTACACTATTCTCCATGGACATACCAGTTTGCATTGCCACCAACAGTGTAAGAATGTTTCCTTTTCTCCACATCCTCTCCAGCTCTTATTGTTTATAGACTTTTTGATAATGGCCATTCTGACCAGGATGAAATGATATCTCATTGTGGTTTTAATTTGCATTTCTCTGATGAGTGATGCTGAGCATCTTTTCATGAGTTTATTAGCCATCTCTGTATGTCTTCTTTAGAGAAATGTCTATTTAGGTCTTTTGCCCACTTTTTGATTGGGTTGTTTATTTTCTGGTATTGAGCTGCTTCAGCTGCTTGTATATCTTGGAAATTAATTCTTTGTCACTTGTTTTATTTGCTATTACTTTCTCCCATTCTGAGGACTGTCTTTACACTTTGCTTATAGATTCCTTATTGTGTAAAAACTTGCAAGTTTAATTAGGTCCCATTTGTTTATTTTGTTTTTATTTCCATTACTCTGGGAGGTGCGTCATAGAAGATCTTGCTGTGATTTATGTCAGAGAGTGTTCTGCCTATGTTTTCCTCTAAGAGTTTTATAGTTTCTGGTGTTACATTTATGTCTTTAATCCATTTTGAACTTATTTTTTGTGTGTGTGGTGTTAGAAAGTGTTCTAGTTTCATTCTTTTACATGTAGTTGATCAGTTTTCCCAGCACCACTTGTTGAAGAGACTGTCTTTTCTCCACTGTACATATTTGCCTCCTTTGTCAAAGATGCGGTGTCCATAGGTGCAGAGATTTATCTCTGGAGTTTCTATTTTGCTCCATTGATCAGTATTTCTGTTTTTTGTGCCAGTACCATACTGTCTTGACTGTAGCTTTGTAGTATAGTCTGAAGTTGGGAAGGCTGATTCCTCCAGTTCCATTCTTCTTTCTCAAGATTACTTTGGCTATTCGGGATCATACAAATTGTGATATTATTCTTTTCTAGTTCTGTGAAAAAACACCATTGGTAGTTTGATAGGGATTGCATTGAATCTATAGATTGCTTTGGGTAGCACACTCATTTTCACTATATTGATTCTTCCAATCCAAGAATATGCTATATTTCTCTATCTGTGTCATCTTTGATTTCTTTCATAAGCATTTTATATTTTTCTGTGTACAGGTCTTCTGTTTCTTTAGGTAAATTTATTCCTAAGTATTTTTGTTGTTATTGTTGCAATGGTAAATGGGATTGTTTCCCTAATTTCTCTTCCTGACTTTTATTGTTACTGTGTAGGAATGAAAGGGATTTCTGTGTATCAATTTTATATCCTGCAACTTTATTATATTTATTGATTCAGTTCAGTTCAGTTGCTCAGTCATGTCCGACTCTTTGTGACCTCATGAACCACAACATGCCAGGTCTCCCTGTCCATCACCAGCTCCTGGAGTCCACCCAAACTCATGTTCATTGAGTCAGTGATGCCATCCAACCATCTTATCCTCTGTCATCCCCTTCTCCTCCTGCCCTCAATCTTTCCCAGCATCAGGGTGTTTTCCAATGAGTCAGCTCTTCGTATCAGGTGGCCAAAGTATTGGAGTTTCAGCTTCAGCATCAGCCCT
>NW_011494863.1:9110923-9111383 GCF_000754665.1 Bison bison bison
TGTCTGGTTTTGATATCAGGGTGATTATGGCCTTGTAGAATGAGTTCTGGAGTTTTCCTCCATCATCATAGTGTTTAAAAGCATCCTTTGATCTAGCAACTCAGTTTTTGGAAATCTTTTATAAAGAAATAAAAACATCAGTGCATATGTATAAGGATGGTTATTTCAATATGCTATAAAAGCTGAAAAAATAAAATATGAATGCCCATCAAAAGGGAAATTATAATATCTTAAATTCTGAGCTATCAGGTGGCTTTTTAAAGGTTTTTATCTATATCTCTAAAATAAATACAATGACATATTGTAAAATGAGAAGGGCAAGCTGCAGAGTACTGGGCACACACCCTTCTCCTTCTATGTTTGTATGTATATTTGGATGGCCAGGAGAATGGAGTCAACTGTTGGTTGTTGGAAGGGCTGATTGGGGGATAATGGTGTTTGAGTGGGAGATGGTTACCTT
>NW_011494863.1:9111932-9114919 GCF_000754665.1 Bison bison bison
TAGATCTTTTGCCCACTTTTGATTGGGTTGTTTTTCTGGTATTGGTTTTTATGAGTTGCTTGTATATTTTTGAAGTTAATCCTTTGTCAGTTGTTACATTTGCTATTATTTTCTCCCATTTGGAGGGTTGTCTTTTCACCTTGTTTATAGTTTCCTTTGCTGTGTGAAAGCTTTTATGTTTAATTAGATCCTACTTGTTTATTTTTGTTTTTATTTCCATTACTCTAGGAGGTGGGTCATAGAGGATCTTGCTGTGATGTATGTCATCAAGTTTCTGCCTATGTTTTTCTCTAAGAGTTTTACAGTTTCTGGACTGTAATCCATTTTGAGTTTCTTTGCTGTATTGTGTTAGGATTTTTCTAATTTCATTCTTTTACATGTAGCTGTCTGGTTTTCCCATGAGTACTTACTGAAGAGACTGCCTTTGTCCCATTGCATATTCTTGCCTCCTTTGTCAAAAATAAGGTATCCATAGGTGCATGGGTTTATTTCTGGGCTTCCTATCTTGTTCCATTGGTCTATATTTCTGTTTTTGTGCCAGTACCATACTGTCTTGATGACTGTAGCTTTCAAAGATCTCCATCAATGTTTGTATGTACATTTGGATGGACAGGAGAATGGAACCAACTATTGGTTCTTGGGAGGGCTATTTGGGGATAATAGCATTTGAGTGGGAGATGGTTAACTTTTAAAATGTATATATTTTCCCCACTTGCCCCATCATTTTTCCCTTTAGAGTGAGTATGCTACTTTAATCATTTTTGAAGAGGAATTTTGAATAAAACATCTTCAAATATCATATCCTTCAGAAAAATATCTTGGTCATACCTTTGAACTAATCCATGGCAGAATTCACCATTTCTGCTATGGGCCCACACTGTACACAGTTCTATTGTAGTATGTATTATTTTGAATCAGGGATTATTGTTTTATTTCTGACACCTTCATTAATCTACAGTTTCCTCAAGTGTGGGTCATGCCTTATTTATCCTTGAATACCATTTGCCTACAACATGACTAGCAAATAGACATGCCAGTGAATGCTCATTAGATGTGTAAATGGAAAATTAGAGCCAATGGCAGAGTGATTCAGAAACTCCAGTAGAATGAGAACCAGAGCTCAAATGGAGAGACCAGGTATAAACAAGGAAAGTTAGTTAAGAGTCTAGTGGCTTTGACTCTTCTAGCAGTTAGAGCTACAGTTGAGGATAGAGGCAACATTCCAAAAGAGGTACTTGATCATGCCTTTGGCATATGGGATGGAATGAAAGGGAGTTAACAAAAAATTAAGCATAAAGTAATCACATGAAATAATGAATTTCCCCCAAATTATGAAGGCCCTAGCTCTGAATTCACAGTATAAACATTTCTATGCCAGTCATATGTAATTTGGGCTTCCCTGGTGGCTTGGCAGTTAAGAATCCACCTGCCAATGCAGGAGACACAGGTTTGATTCCTGGGTTGGGAAGATCCCTGGAGAAGGAAATGCTACCCATTCCAGTATTCTTTCCTGGGAAATCCCATGGACATGGGAGCCTGGTAGGCTATAGACCATGGGGTCACAAAAAGTCGAATATGACTTGGCAACTAAACAACAACAATAATATATTTATTAAAGTATGAAACCCAAACTTTAAAAGTTTCCAATAGAAGAAACTCCAGGATAACTTCACTAGTAAATTCTATCAGGGAATAAATAATAGTGGATCTATAGAAGACTTATTCAGAATACAGAAAACAGGACTTCTTGGTGGTCCTGTGGCTAAGACTCCATGCTCCATATGCAGGGGTCCAGGTTTAATCACTGGTCACAGAACAAAATCCCACGTCACAACTAAGAGTTTGCATGCTGCAACTAAAATCCCTTGCACCTCAATGAAGATTGAAGATCCTGTATGATGCAGTTAAGACTCAGTGAAGCCAAATAGATAAATAAATAAATATATATATTTTAAATGTAGAAGGGGGAACAGTTCTCCACTAATTGTTTTAAGAGCTTTACTGAGACGTAATTCACATACTATACACTTCAACCTTATAGAGTATGTAGTTCAATATTTTTTTAGTGCATTCATGGAGCTGTCATAATCAGTTTTACCATTTTTTCATTGCCACTGCAAAGAAACCTATACCCAGTAGTAGTCATTCCTCATTTCTCCCTAATCCATCCCCCTCCATTAATCTGCTCTTGTTCTCTATAGATTTGCCTGTAAGGAACACTTTATATAAATGTAATTGTACAATATGTGGCCTTTCGTACCTGGCTTCTTTCACTTAGCGTAATGTGTTCAAGGTTCAATCATGTTATAGTATGTATTACACTTAATTAAGTTTTATTACTAAATAATGTTCTTCTGTATGGATGTACTGAATTTTATTTATTCATTCATCAGTTGATAGAAATATGAGTCATTTCCACTATTTGCCTATTATGGATAATGCTGCTATGGATAGTCTTATACAAGTGCTTAAATGGATGTATGCTTTTATTTCTCTTAAGTATACACATAGGTAGGAATAGAATTGCTGGGTCATATGCTAACTCTGAGTTTAATCTTTTGAGGAACTGCCAGATACTTCCAAAATAGCTGCACTATTTTACATTCTCATTAGCAGGGTAAGAGGGTTTCCATTTCTCCATGTCATAACCAACCCTTGTTGTTATGTCTCTTTTTATTCTAGCCATTCTAGTAGGTGTGAAGTAGTATCTCATTTTGATTTTGAATCTCCTTAATAACTAATAATAATGATCATTTTTTGTTGTGCTTGTCGGCCCTCTCATTTTACGAGGCCAACATTGCCCTGCTACCAAAATCAGAAAAAGAAACTACAGGATGAGAAAATTTTCCAAGAGTTGACTCATTGGAAAAGACCCTGATTCTGGGAGGGATTGGGGGCAGGAGGAGAAGGGGACGACAGAGGATGAGATGGCTGGATGGCATCACCAACTCAATGGACATGAGTTTGAGTAAACTCTGGGAGTTGGT
>NW_011494863.1:9115019-9116070 GCF_000754665.1 Bison bison bison
TAATGTCTCTGCTTTTTAATATGCTGTCTAGGTTGGTCATAACTTTTCTTCCAAGGAGTAAGCATCTTTTAATTTCATACCTGCAGTCACCATCTGCAGTGAGTTTGGAGCCCCCCAAAATAAAGTCAGCCACTGTTTTTACTGTTTCCCATCTATTTGCCATGAAGTGATGGGACTGTTTGCCATGATCTTAGTTTTCTGAATGTTGAGCTTTAAGTCCAACTTTTTCACTCTCCTCTTTCACTTTCATCAAGAGGCTCTTTAGCTTTTCTTCACTTTCTGCCATAAGGTGGTGTCATCTGCATATCTGAGATTATTGATATTTCTGCTGGCAATCTGGATTCCAGCTTGTGCTTCATCCAGCCCAGCGTTTCTCATGATGTACTCTGCATATAAGTTAAATAAGCAGGATGACAATATACATGTCCTAGCTGTTGTAAACAACGCTGCAATGAATGTTGGGGTACATGTGGCTTTTTCAATTTTGTTTTCCTAGGGTATATACCTAGGAGTGGGATTGCTGGTTTTTTCCTTAGTTTTTAAAGGAATCTTCATACTGACTTCCACTAGTGGGTATATCAATTTACATTCCCACCAGTAGTGCAAGATGGTTCCATTTTCTCTACACCCTCTCCAGAATTTATTGCTCTTGGATTTTTTGATGATGGCCATTCTGACTGGTGTGAGATGGTATCTCATTGTAGTTTTGATTTGCATTTCTCTAATAATGAGTGATGTTGAGAATATTTTCATGTGTTGACTAGATCTTTTGCCCACTTTTGATTGGGTTGTTTTTCTGGTATTGGTTTTTATGAGTTGCTTGTATATTTTTGAAGTTAATCCTTTGTCAGTTGTTACATTTGCTATTATTTTCTCCCATTTGGAGGGTTGTCTTTTCACCTTGTTTATAGTTTCCTTTGCTGTGTGAAAGCTTTTATGTTTAATTAGATCCTACTTGTTTATTTTTGTTTTTATTTCCATTACTCTAGGAGGTGGGTCATAGAGGATCTTGCTGTGATGTATGTCATCAAGTTTCTGCCTATGTTTTTCT
>NW_011494863.1:9116170-9141210 GCF_000754665.1 Bison bison bison
CGTGCTGCAATTTGTGGGGTCGCAAAGAGTCGGACATGACTGAGCAACTGAACTGAACGGAACTGATCCGTCATAAGCATGAACACAACATCCCTCACCAAGAAAGTACTATGAGATCAAGTAAGTAAGGCTTATAACTATTGAAATTGAAAATCAATAAATGCAATTTATCATATGACTAGAGTAAAGAAGAAAAATCATGTAATCATATTAATTGATACAAAAATAATCTAACAAAATTCCATATTTATTCATTATTTATTTATTTTTGGCCACTTAGCATGCAGGATCTTAGTTCCCTGACCAGGAGTCGAACTTGTACCCCATGCAGTGGAAGCACAGTGTCCTAACCACTGACTGCCAGGAAAATCCCTCCATACTTATTACATATATATACTTCAGCAAACCAGGAATAGAAGGGAAATTCCTCAATTGATAAAAGGTATCTATAAGATATCCACAGCTAACTTCTTGTTTAATGTTGAAAGACGAATGGTTTCCCTCTTAGATCAGAAACAAAACACAGATATCCTCTGTAATTATATCTTTTTGATATTGCGCTGGAGGTCCTTACCCATGTAGTACAGCAAGAAAAAGAATTAAAAGGCATACTGATGGAAAAGACGATATATAACTGTTTCTATTCATAGAAGACATGATTGTCTATGTAGAAAATCCTGAATAATCTACAAAAATGCTGTTAGAACTGATAAGTGCATTTAACAAGGTTGCAGAATGCAAAACTAAGATACAAAAATCAATTGCATGTGTCTGTGCTTGCAAAGAACAAGTAGAAATTGAGTTAAATATAT
The DNA here is from genome assembly GCF_000754665.1 of Bison bison bison. Lineage (NCBI taxonomy): Eukaryota > Metazoa > Chordata > Mammalia > Artiodactyla > Bovidae > Bison > Bison bison. The sequence continues at coordinate 9,116,983 of NW_011494863.1, forward strand.
ATCATTTGTAATAGCACCAGAAAAAATAAAATATATACATCTAACAAAATATATGTGTATTATGCATGCTGGTAACTATACAATTTTGTTAAAAGAAATTTTAAAATGACCAAAATAAATTAAGACACTTACTATGTTCTTATATTGAAATACTGAATTTTTATTGCTAAAATGTCAATTCTTCCCAAAGTGATTCTGTATAGAAACTGAAAAAGTGATTTTAAAATATATATGTTAGGGCAAAGAACTGAATAACCAAAAGAATTCTGGGGAAAAAAATGAGCAAAATCTATGGAGTCACTGCTCAGTAATTAACAGAATATTTTATTGGAGAAAGGATAGGTGTATCAATTGAACAGAATAGGGTTGAGAAATATGTGCACACTTGTATGGTCAACTGATATCAACTAAGATGCAAAGATCATCCAGTATAGAAATGATAGTCTTTTCAATGTTTGATGCTAAAACAATTGAACATCAATATAGAAAAAATAGGAAGAGAAATAATAAATTTTCACCTATACCTGTACAATATGAAAATTAATTCAAAATATGTCCTAGACCTACCTGTAAAACACTTAAACTCCAAAATTTCTAGAAAAAAATATAGAGGAAAATACTTTCATCCTTTGGTAAGAGAAAGATTCCTTAGATATAGCACTAAAAACCTGATCCATACACACACAAAGACAGTATGAAGAAAAAAACAAAATGTGCTTTCTGGTGGGAATGTAAAATGAGAAAGCAATTTCTTATAAAATAATATATGTACTTAACCATATGACCCAAAAATACCACTCTTAGGTATACTCAAGTGAAATAAATACTTGTATTCACACAAAAAATATACGTGGATATTTATAGTGGCTTTATTGGTAAAAGTCCCAAACTGGAAAGAATCCAGTGTTTATCAACCGGTGAATGGTTAAACCAACCATGGTACATCTATGTAAAGGAAGATTGCTAGTAGGAACGATCTGCTGATGTGCGCAACAGTATATTGTATAATGCTAGCTTCATTTATATAATGTTTTCAAAATGGCAAAACTATAAAAAACAAGAAACAGAACTCTGATTGCCAAGCATTGATCAGGGAGAGAAGGCTTATTATAAGTGGATATAAGGGAATTTTCAGGGTGATAGAAATTTTCTGTTATGAGTATGGTTGTAGTTAGAAAGCTTTTTCTTTGGTACAACTCACAGAACATCATGTTAAAAAGATCCATTTAAACTGTGCAAATTAAACCTTAATATTTTACTGTAGGTAAATTATATCCAAATAAAGAAAAAGAACAAATTATTAGCCTTGTTTATGGTGGTGGTAAACAATTGGACACAACTGAGTGACTAAGCCCTGCACTGCATGGTGGTGGTAGTCAGGGTGGTTAGGATATATAATGGGGTGATAGCTTACATCTGTATTCCAGCTATGCAACTTAACTTATTTTTCCCCTTTCTGGACTCAAGTTTCTCCATATTTTCCAATGGAAAAAATTGAATTGATAATAACTAGAATAAAATGTCTTCTAGTCTTGGCATTCTATGATGCCTGAAGAGTTGATTTCTCTGTGTGTGTTAATCACTTAATCGTGTCCTACCCTTTGTGACCTCATAGACTGTAGCGTGCCAAGCTCCTCTGTTCATGGGATTTCCCAGGAAAGAATACTGGAGTGGGTTGCCATTTCTTTCTCCAGGGGATCTTCCCAACCCAGGGATCGAACCTGAGTCTCCTGCATTCCAGGCAGATTCCTTACCATATGAGCCACAAGCGAAGCCCTTGATTTCGCTAGTTGCTTTGTATTCCTTCAGTCTTGAGACCAGTCACTTTGGTTGAGGTCTGGGCTGGGCTTACGTTCAGAGTCATTACCATGCATTACAGGTAGGTATGTGTTGTGGATGTCTAGTGCTGCAGTTGATCTGGCCACCACCCTTTATCCTTTGTACGCCTCCTTTACCAAGCCGTTTATGCCTGAGCTGTGAACAGCTACCATCAATAGTTACCCAGAGCCTCGGGGTAAACAAAACAAAGCAAAACATCTGTTGTGCACCCTGCTTGGCATCCTGTTTTGTGTCTTTCTTGATAGAGTAGTTCAGTATAGTTTAGTAAGACTAATTCCTATTCCTAAGGCCCTCTTCCTTGTGAGAACTCATGCATTCCTTACAATTACCCTACCTGAAATCTAGGTCAAGATGGGTATAATTATCCTCATTTTGTAAATTATTAAAAAAAACAACAATGACAATGTAACACAAACTAAGGTGTAGGCCTTTTAATTCACTAATCTCACGTCATGCTACTTATAAAGGGAGAGCTTAGATGTGAACTCAGTTCTATCTGATGAAAAACCAGTGAAAAGAATGTGTTTTACTTGTTTCTAGTCTGAAATATGGGAACCTGGTTACTTCTCATAAACTTATGTATTGATTCCTGCATTTGCTCATTTATCAACCAATCCTCTCTGACCTTACTCATGAGGTAGGAATTCACATAAGATATAGATTTTGGAGTTATCACTAAAAAATAAAGCCATGGGAATAGCTGAGTTTCTTCAAGGATTGTGGATAGAATTAGAAGTGTACTTACACAGACACTTGAGAAATATTATCATGTAAGGACCCCACAAAGCAAGAAGGCTCTGTAGGAGAAATTTAGAAAACGACCTCAGAAAGAAAGAAATAGAAAAGAGGCTATTTAGATGCTACAGAAACTAAGGGAAGAGAGGCTTAATGGAAGGAGACACTGTTCTGTTCTGTTGGTTGTGGCTCCAAGATTCAGGGAGGTAAGTATTATGATATTTTATAAATCCAGCATCAAGGAAGCCTTTGATCATTTGCAGGAGTGCCAGTGGAGTTGTGGTGATAATTCTCAGTACATGCTGTGAGAGAATCCAGGAAGTAAATAGATTCCATGAGAACAAGCATTGCTAAGAGCTGGTTTCTGTCTCCATGAAACACAGGTGTCAGCAGCCCCACTCCTTTTCAGAAGTACGTGAAATGTAAAGAACGTTAATATAAAGCAGAATATGATGAAGTCATCATCTTGGCCTAAAAGAGAGAGAAAAGTCATATTCTGCACTTGCTAATTCTACTGCTTTCATTTTAAATGTCTTGTTGAACTCATCATTGCATATTATACAACTGTTTAAAATTATAAGTTTCATGTGATTGGGAAGGCTAAAATCAGAATTGGGATTATTCTCAAAGGTCGTATGCAGCTCATCAGCTGTTTAGAGCCTCATTCTGTTGTTCCCCCAGGTGTGCATCTAGACTGCTTGTACACGTCTAGAGACGGGCAGTTCACTGCTTCTTCAGATGACACAGTGGCTGGTCCATGGCATAGGCTTGTCTCTGAACTCAGGTCCGGCTGCTAGAAGCTCAAAAATCAATACCCGAGAGGCAAATATTAGTAGAAATGGAAAATGTTGCTTTTAAATAAGAAAGCCAGAAAATCTAGGATGAAGGCAGACTCATTGTATCCAAAAACCAACTTCCAAGAGTCTGCTCAGCCATGAAAGGTTTTAAAGGGAAAGAGGGAAGTACTCTCAGTTAATTATTGAGATAGGGAATCAGAACTGTCGCTAATCCCCCATCCCCCTCTGCATGCACGCTCGTCGTCATCTTGTGGTCCTTCTTTAGATGCTCTCTCAGTCCCATGGTTTGTTCTTGAGATTACTGAAGAGAAAGCTAGGGAGGAGATCTGGTCAACTGTTAATTACTTTTTCTTCATGTTCACTTCTTGGATCTGTAAAAGAACCAACAGGTTAGGCAAGGTATTGTGTGATCAAAAGATCTGGAAGGTGTGCTTGGGCCAGAGATGAGTAGAGGATGAGGGTACCTGGCTTAAGGTTACTTACAATATAGCTCTTCTAAAGTGACAAGAGAAAAGGGGCCTCCTGCAGAGAATTCTTTCCTGCCAGAAGCTGCTTACAAATCCTGACTGTTAGAACATCATTCCATGTCTGTGAGATTAGGAACAAAGGTCCATCTTCTGTAACTTCTTCATGTTAACTCAAGGGGCCAAATTCTGAGCATGAAAGACATTGACAGGGTCTGCCACATCTCTTTGCTGATGGTTGTTTAGGTACCTGCTTACATATAAAGGCAGAGCAAGCCACAGTTTTTTGGGTGCCACAAAGATACAGATTATTGTGAGCAATAATGTTAATCCCATTTTCTGGAGAGCAATTCTTGGAATTGTGCCAGCTCTGAAAATGGAGGAGCTTATGTCATAGCTACAGTCTAGTCATCATGCAGTTAGCTTTTTTGCTCTGGTGGCAGCTGTCGTATTGGTGAAATGACTCAGGAATGTGCATCAGATACTGCATCTATGACTCCAATCATTAACTGCTTGAGCCTGCTCTTTTGTGACTTAGGGAGGCATGGGAGAGTTCAGTTTTTCTATAAGAGGCAGAGGACATGGAGAAACCTTGGAACTTGGGGATTGGGGAGGCTGCGCAGTTCTGCTCTAGTCCAGGCTCTGAGGTCAGACAGGAATAGGTTTGCGTGCTGTTCTACCGGTGATATCTTGGGCAAGTTACTTAAGCTCTCTAAACCTCAGTTTTCCTATCTGTAAAGTGGAAATTATAATATTGATACTTAACTCTCAGACTTCTTAAGAGACTCAGGTGTGTTTACATTTGGAAAGAAAATGGCACAGCCACTGGCACAAAAATATATTAAAGAAATGATAGATTTTATTCCATTGTTTTATTTTTGACAACTTTGACTTGTGAGATATTTCTTAATTGTTTAGGCCTAAAATGTTTTCGTCTAGTTTCTGAACGTTGGCTCTAATTTTTGCTCTTGGGTCTGAGCAGCAGCAGAGTTTAATCTACTTTCTTACAACAGTCCTTCATCATTAAATATTTTCTCCTTTGTGGTAAACATCCTGATTTATTCAAAATTTCCTCAAAAGCCATGTGTTTTAAAGCCCCTCTCCATCTTTGTTACTGTTTTTCTCAGTTTACTCCAAAGTGTTCCCATTCCTTCAGAGTGGAGATAGTGGCATTTGACCTGAGACTTGAAAGATTATTAATAGTGAAAGGCATAATTTAGATGTGTGGTTGGGAGTAGGGGGAGCAGGTGGGAAAGGGGCATTGCTGGCTGAGGAACCAGCAAGCAAAGTACCAGGTGGAAAGTTCTGGGGTATGTTCAGAGATGGTGAAGAATTAAGGTGCAGTGAAGCTCTGGGATGAGAAGTATTTAAAATTAAGCTTGAGGATATAGGTTAGAGGCTCAGGTCAGGGAGAGGCTAAATGCCATTCTAAGGAATTAATTCTATCCAATTGATGACAGAGATCCTCTGTGGTGAGTGTGGTCACACAGTCATTTTGGCTCATTACTTTGAAAGTGGCATGAGATGCAGCACAAGGGGTATTGAGAGTTTATAGTGATAGACACGCACATGTAAAAAGAAAGAGATCTTGAATAAACGACCTAACTTCAACCTCGAGGAACCAGAAAAAAAGAGCAAATTAAGACCAAAGTTAGCAAAAAGAAAAAATAAAGCAAGGGCTTCCCTGGCAGCTCAGTGGTTAAGAACCCACTTGCCACAGCAGGAGACGTGGATTCAATCCCTGGTCCAGGAAGATCTCACATGCCACAGAGCAACTCAGCCTGTGCGCCGCAACTGCTGCGCCTAGGCTCCGGAGCCCGGGAGCCAATCCCTGTTCCAGGAAGATCTCACATGCTACAGAGCAGCTCAGCCTGTGCACCACAGCTGCTGTGCCGAGACTCTGGAGCCCGGGAGCCACAGCTATCGAGCCCGTGCACCACAACTGTTGGAGCTGGAATGCTCTGGAGCTCATGTTCCGCAACAAGAGGAAGCCGAGGCAAAGAGAAGCCCTCACACCACAATTAGAGAGGAGCCCCCACTCGTCATAATTAGAGAAAACCCTGCATAGCAATGAAGACCCAACACAGCCAAAAATAAATAAATAAAAATTTAAAAATGAAAAAAGAAAAAATGTAGAAATATAGAATAAAAATCAGCAAACTAAGAATTCTTTTTTTTTAAAGAAACAAAAATGGACAAACCTTTACCTAGACTAAAAAAAAAAAAAAGAGAAGACTCAAGTAAGTAAAATCAAGAATGAAAAAAGAGACATTATAATGGATGCCTCAGAAATAAAAAGGATCACAAGAGACTATAAGCCAACAGGCTGGATAACCTGGAAGAAGTGGATAAATTCCTAGAAACATTCAATGTATCAAATTCAATCAAGAAGAAATAGAAAGCTCGAACAGACCAACAACAGCATGATTTTATCAGTAATCTAAAACATCCCAACAACAACAACAAAAAACCCAGGACAAAATGGCTTCATGGCTGAATTCTACCAAACATTCAAAGAGAATTAATATCAATCCTTCTTAAGTTCCTTTTAAGAAATTTAAGAAGAGGGACTACTTCCAAACTCGTTATATGAGACCATCATCACCCTTATACCAAAACCAGACGATGACATTTAAAGGAAAAAATATCCTTAATGAACATAGGCGGAGAATAAAATGGCAGTCGCCAGGGGTTGTTGGTAAGGGGAAATGGAGAGACATTGGCCCAAGTATACAAAGATTCATTTATGCAAGATAAGTTCTGGAGCTCTGATGCACAACACTGTACCCATAGTTAATAATAGTATATTGTACACTTGACATACGCTGACAGGACTGGTCTAAAATGTTCTCACCACACACAAAGACAGTGGTAATTATGTGACATGATGGAGATGTTATGTAGGTTGATTGTGTTGATTACTTTACAATGTGTCTGGTTATCAAATCATTAAGTTGTACACCTTATATATACATGACCTTGAATTGTCAATTAGACCTCAATAAAGACCATGCTTGCACAAAAAGCAATAACTTCAACGTTTCAAGGAGAGATTGATGAGGAAATTAACATTACACACACACACACCCTTCTCATGTCTTTGTGTATTTATATGTTTAGTCGCTAAGTAATGTCTGACTCTTTCGCAATCCCTTGGACTGTAGCCCACCAGGCTCCTTTGTCCATGGGAATTTTCAGGCAAGAAAAAAGTTTTATTTAAAAACTTTATTGGAGGGATTTACAATGTGTTAGTTTCTACTCTAAAGCAAAGTGAATCAATTACACATATATCCACCCTTTTTTGGATTCTTTTCCCATATAGGCCATCACAGAGAATTGAGTAGAGTTCCCTACACAGTAGGTTCTCATTAGTTACCTATTTTATACATGTCAGTATATAAGCCATCCCAGAGTACTGAGTCGAGTTCCCTATATAGTAGTTTCTCATTAGTTATCCATTTTATACACAGTAGTGTATGTATATCTGTCAATTCCAATCTCCTAATGCTTCCCACCCCACCTTCCTCCCTTGGAAACCATATGTTTGTTCTCTGTGACTCTATTTCTGTTTTGCACATAATTTTATTAGAACCATTTTTTTAGATTCCACATATAAGCAATATTATACAGTGTTTGTTTTTCTCTTTCCTACTTACTTCACTCTGTATGACAGTCTGTAGATCCATCCACATCTCTGCAAGTGGCACCATTTCATTCTGTTTTGTGATTGAGTAATATTCCACTGTATATATGCACCACGTCTTCTTTATCCATTCCTCTACTGATGGACATTTTGATTGCTTCCATGTCTTGGTGATTGTAAATAGTGCTGTAGTGAACACTGGGGTGCATGTATCCTTTCAAATTATGGTTTTCTCTGGATGTATGCCCAGGAGAGAGATTGCTGGATCATCAGTTCAATTCAGTTCAGTTGCTCAGTTGTGTCCGACTCTTTGCCACCCCATGAATCGCAGCACGCCAGGCCTCCCTGTCCATCACCAACTCCCGGAGTTCACTCAAACTCACGTCCATCGAGTCAGTGATGCCATCCAGCCATCTCATCCTCTGTCGTCCCCTTCTCCTCCTGCCCCCAATCCCTCCCAGCATCAGGGTCTTTTCCAATGAGTCAGCTTTTTGCATGAGGTGGCCAAAGTACTGGAGTTTCAGCTTCAGCATCAGTCCTTTCAGAGAACACCCAGGACTGATCTCCTTCAGAATGGACTGGTTGCTGGATCACACGGTAGCTCTATTTTTAGTTTTTAAGGAGCCTCCATACCGTTCTCCATAGTGGCTGCACCAGTTTACATTCCCACCAACAATGTGGGAGGTTTTCCTTCCCTCCACTCCCTCTCCAGCATTTATTGTTTGTAGATTTTTTAATGATGGCCCTTCTGACCTATGTGAGGTGATACCTCTTTGTAGTTTTGATTTGTATTTCTCCAATAATTAGTGATGTTGAGTATGCGTTCATATGTTTTTTAAAGCATCTGTATGTCTTTTTGAAGAAATGTTTGTTTAGATTTTTCACTCATTTTTTTATTGGATTTTTTTTTATATTGAGCTGTACAAGCTGTTTGTATATTTTGGAGATTAATCCTTTGTTGGTTGCTTTGTTTGCAAATATTTTCTCTCTGTATATTGTCTTTTCGTTGATGGCTTCCTTTGCTGTTCAAAAGCTTTTAAGTTTAATTAGGTCCCATTTGTTTATTCTTGTTTTTATTTTCATTACTCTAGGTGGTAGAGCAAAAAAGAACTTGCTGCTATTTATGTCAGAGAGTGTTCTGCCTATGTTTTCCTCTAAGAGTTTTATAGTATCTGGTCTTAACATTTAGGTCTTTAATCCTTTTTGAGTTTATTTTTGTGTATGGTGTTAGAGTGTATTCTGATTTAATTCTTTTACATAAAGCTATCCAGTTTCCCAGCATCACTTATTGAAGAAACTTTTTCCTATTGTGTATTCTTGCTTCCTTTGTCATAGATTAAGTGACCATAAGTGTATGGGTTTATTTCTGGACTTTCTGTCCTGCTTCATTGATCTGTATTTCTGTTTTTATGTTAGTACCATACTCTTTTGGATTACTATAGGTAAAGTTTATTTTGAATAATGACAATGTGAAAATAGTAAAATAAATTCTTCCTATGAAATGTAACATGTTATTTACTTTCTGTAGAAATAACTGTAATGACCATTTCTTTGCATTAGGGGGTGTGGTTTTTACAATGATGTAGCCATCTTTTCCTTACTTTCAGTTCAGTTCAGTCACTCGTGTCCGACTCTTTGCAGCCCCATGGACTGCAGCATGCCAGGCCTCCCTGTCCATCACCAACTCCCAGAGTTTACTCAAACTCATGTCCATTGGGTCAGTGATGCCATCCCACCACCTCATCCTCTGTCGTCCCCTTCTCCTCCTGCCTTCTATCTTTCCTAGCATCAGGGTCTTTTCCAATGAGTCAGTTCTTCGCATCAGGTGGCCAAAGTATTGGAGCTTCAGCTTCAACCTCAGTCCTTCCAATGAATATTCAGGACTGATTTCCTTTAGGATGGACTGGTTGGATCTCCTTGCAGTCCAAGGGACTCTCAGGAGTCTTCTCTAGCACCACAGTCCAAAAGCATCAATTCTTCGGCACTCAGCTTTCTTATTTAATCCTTCATATTTTCTCTTTCCTTTAAAAACCTTCTTTGTTTTCTCCTCTGTCCTTGTCAACATAGTCATCACAATTTGCATATTGAAATTCTTCTTTCTTTAAATATGAGGTCTATTTCCCCTGCTCCCTTTCTCAATCCTGAGCTTGATTCATCTGCCCTCATTCTCCTTTCTTTTCCTCTTCCTCTTCCTCATGTTCTTTGGGTGGGCCAGCTCCATCCTCCACATTATCTTTATTATCTTGTTTTCATCCTCATCTTCTTCCCCTTCAGACCTGATGTTTTTTTTCTTTTCTACCAACACCCTGTAAGAATGTTTTACTGCAGGACTTAAAAAATACTTTAACTTTTAGGATTGCAATCACATAGCTAAATAAGTCATGATTTTTCTATTTTTTAATGTCTTATGGATCATCATGCCTCTTTCTTTTAAATGCACACCACAAGGCCTTAAGTCATTTCAACTTTCTGAACGTTGTGGATGGGATTTGAAGAATACTGGACTATACATTAGCATATCCTGAAATGTGCTTCATAGAACACCAAACTTTGTGTGCTTCTCCATGGAGAAAATAAAAAAGATAGGTGCAACAAATTAAGTTGGCACACTTATTTCTCTATTGGGAGAGCATGGTACACTTTTACTATATTAAAGGCTTCAAGAAGTTCGAAGTAAAACATTTCGTCAACTTGGAATAATCTGGCATTTCTGTCACTTATTGACAAAGCCTTCTTTCTTTCCTCCTTCTTTCCTTTCTTTCCTTCTCTTCTCCTCCCTTCCTTTCCTTCCTGCCCCCATCTCTCTTTCTTTCCTTCCTTCTTTACTTTGTTCTCTCTCTCTTTCTGTCACAATAATTTGGAGAGATGTCAGACTGGTTCTTTAAGGCCATTTCTAAATATTAAAGTTTGTGGGTCTATCTTAGAAAAGTCAGGCAGGAAGGAGGATTTTTCTAAGAGTTCCCCTAAGTTGCTGGTCAGGACAACTCCCAGTGGGTATCAGGTTTCCCAAATGGAGGCCTCAAAATTTAATAAAAGAGCAAGGGATTTAGGAGCACCATTGGTGGGAGTCATCTGACATTGAGCAAGTCTTTGGCCTTCAGTTTCTGCCTCTGTCAGAAGGTGTGGGATCAGCCTGGTGACTCTGTCATGATCTGAATACTAGGATTACATCTGAGCTGTGTAGGAAATGTCCACTTGCCTGTGACAGAGGAGAGGACCATGTGTTCATGCCATGAAGTTCAGAGGTGAACTCTAGTGCTCTTCTTGTTTCACTTAGAAGTGGAGTTTTCCCCAGTGAAGGGTGGGTTTCCTCTCCCAGTGTAAGGATCTGGGGAGTCCTATATTTGGCTTGAAGAGGGCCTACTGACATAGATTAAGTGCCCAAACCTGTCCCACTTGCTTGACTCTGAGTTTCAAAAATATGGCCACAATCCAGAACAAAGGCCAAAGCTTGTGTCAACAGGTATTTTGATGTTATCCACCCTCCTACACCCTCCTGCATAAAGTTCCCAAGCCTTTAATGTGAAGAAAAGAAGGATTCCTTATCAAGTTCCTAAAGTTTCCTTTCCTGTAAACTGATAAATAGAAACTGTATAAGCTAGTGGATCCTGGTTTAGTGCAGTGAAAAGGAAAGTAGATAGTAATGCACCAGCAATTTTGACAGGAGATTCGGCAATGATAGGTAGTGGGCATGGAGAAAAGGGTCCTGAGGTCATGGAGAAGGAAATTCTGGTCACATTCAAAGAAATTCTTCTACATGTCCAGATTCGAAACAGAGGCTCAGGCCTAAGACTAAAGTCCTGCTTATATAGGTGGTGCCGTGTAGTTTTTAAGAATACAGATTCAGAGGAAGGCAAACCCAGATCCAAACCTGGGGGAAGAGATCATCCAGGTGACACGACTGCTGGTTGACCTGAGGGGTGGACCCAGGCAATTGGAGGCTCCTCACCTTCTCCCCTGCCCTTGGAATATCTGTTTTTCCCACCAGTCCCATAGCAGGAGCCATTTGCAAGCCACAGCCTCAAAAGGGTGATAAGTTCTTAAGACCGTTGGGACTAGATACATGACTGAACCCTCTTCAAGGCTTCAATATAAACATTTAAGATGCTGGCAGGCAGGTGCAGAGATCTGTCTGTCTTGTGGTATGCAAGACAAGCCTTGAACCTTAAAGTTCCCGTAGTAAGACTGCCACCTATGAATTTAGAGTGGTCTATCTCTTTTATAATTACTCACATATTTTGATAATTCAGCAAGAGATCTTGAACCTATATTGTATCATGATAAAGGAAACTGTCAGATGTCTCTGTTCAAATCCTGATCCTGCTACCAGTATGGGAAAGTTACTTTAATCTCTCTGAAATCTTGGAAGGTTATGAAGATTAAATGGATAATTAATCCATGAACCTGTTATTAGGGTCTTCCTTCTATAAGCATTCAGTGAAAATAGCTATTTTCATCACTAATGTAGAATATTGGAGTTCTAAAATACAACTGAATGAAGAAGTTCATAAACATAGGCCCAGAGTGGAAAAATGTCTTCTCCAAAGTTACAGAAATGTAAGGACTGGAACCAAGTTCTCCAAGCTCCAAGCCAAGTGTTTTTGCCTCTGAATACTCAGTGGTCTCCATTACATAGTATTTGAAGCACGTTTGAAAAGTGGAGAAGTATGGTGTATGGTGACAAGTCCCATGGAACTCTGTAGACTTATTGAGGTCCTTTAATGTACTGGAAGCTTGTGGTCCAGAGTCGATGATAAGAAAGAGAGAGAGAAAGAGGCTGATATTCCTTGGTTTATGCAGAAAACCAATAAAGCCCTTGACACAGGGCTTGCATAGCTCACGAAGGCACAGTGCACCTTCTCTAGAGGGTCTTAGAAGCCCGGGAAGGAGAGTGAGCATGATGGGTTTCTACGCTCCAGAGAATTAGCCAGGGAGAGAGAGAGAGAAAGAAAGAAAGACACGTGGACCCAAGCTCTGATGGAACAAGGGTGTTTTACTCAACATAGTGTGGGTGTATATACTGTCTTACAAGGTAGCTTTGTTCAGCAAAGATAAAGATCAAAAGTCCAGACTTACAAATTATCAAGGAAACATAAGGCAATCCATATCAAAGAGAGAGCGTTGTAAATAATCATTTTTACCGTATGGTTCATAAAAAGGAAGAGGGTTGTAAATAGTTACTTATCACCATATGGAAAAACTAACGAAGGAAATGCATGCATTCCTCAGCCCTGGGAGAGGTTTGCCATTCCTCTTAATTCTTGAATATTCAGGAATTAGTAAAGAATGAAGGATTCATGATAGGTTCAAAACAGCACACAGGAAGCCTCCTGTTAAATGCTTCCTGACAGTAGTCAGAGATCAAAATTAAAATCCAGTTTTGCTGCGCACGGATGATGTGACCTTGTGAAAGCCATGCAACTTCTATGGCCCTCCTTTCCTTAATTTTGTAAAATAGTGGTCATGACCCTTGCTTGCTTTCCAGGAATGTTATGAAATTCAAACTAGATGAAAAAAGAAGCTATAAAGAGCAGCATGTGTATAAGAGGTTTCTGTTTTTACATAAAAGTGGCCAGGGAGCATAATTTGCTTCATACCAGTTTATCAGTGTTTTGACAATGATTTCTATGACCAATTCTGTTTTGGGGCAGAGAGTAGCAAATGGGATTAGAATTGTGCATTCCAGCAAGCTGGGTGCATGTGGACGACTCTGACAAGTTTTGCTCTAGCCAGAATAAACCTGAGGACTCCAGCAGGCTGAAGTTTTCCATGCATTTGTCTTCAAAGAAACCAAGTTCAATATCCAAAAGTAATAAAAAGTGTTTCGATCTTTACTTGAATCTCTTGGCAAACATCAGATCAGATCAGTCGCTCAGTCATGTCCGACTCTTTGCAACCCCATGAATCGCAGCACGCCAGGCCTCTCTGTCCATCACCAACTCCCGGAGTTCACTCAGACTCACGTCCATCGAGTTGGTGATGCCATCCAGCCATCTCATCCTCTGTCGTCCCCTTCTCCTCTTGCCCCCAATCCCTCCCAGCATCAGAGTCCTTTCCAATGAGTCAACTCTTCGCATGAGGTGGCCAAAGTACTGGAGTTTCAGCTTTAGCATCATTCCTTCCAAAGAACACCCAGGGCTGATCTCCTTCAGAATGGACTGGTTGGATCTCCTTGCAGTCCAAGGGACTCTCAAGAGTCTTCTCCAACACCACAGTTCAAAAGCATCAATTCTTTGGCGCTCAGCCTTCTTCACAGTCCAACTCTCACATCCATACATGACCACAGGAAAAACCATAGCCTTGACTAGACGAACCTTTGTTGGCAAAGTCATGTCTCTGCTTTTGAATATGCTATCTAGGTTGGTCATAACTTTCCTTCATCAACAGGGCTGTAATTCATACTCAGTCCCCCTGAAGACCTGCCCTGTCCCTGCTCTACGCAGTCTTCACCTCTTTCGCATGCTGCTGGTACTTCAATCCTCCATGAAGCTCATTTTGATAAAAATGCAAAACAAAACTAAGCTTTAGTAACCCTTTGTTTTTCTTCTTTAATCTTATCCTTTAGCCTTTATGTTTTATGCTCTTAATTGAGTGAAACATTTGCCTTTCTCTCTCTTCACTTCTCCATTTGTCTCTCTTTTCGTTTGCAAATTCTATGTCAAAAAATGATTCAAAGCAGAACTGGGGCATGCTGAATATCTCTTTTGAAGTTGGGGAGTGATTGAAGTGTAGTGAAAAAACCCAGAATAATGTGGAATTTTCTTTAATACAATAGGGAAGGGTAAAAGATAATGAACACATGGATTAATACATACATAGTTTGAATTTATTATGGTTTGTTTTGATCTCTCCAAGGGAATGCCTGAATTAACAGTGCAGATATGGGGATGTGAAATTTGTGGTAGAACAGACATAGGGTAGTTAGCTGCAAGAGGTTGCTTATTTTCTGGTTATCACTCTTGAAAGCTTTTCCTTCATATTTTCTTCAAGCATATAAGTGCCTCTCTTGTGTCCTAAATTTGTATTACTGACCAAACCACCTATCTAATCTTATTTTTTTTATTTTACTTTTCTCTTTTAGTAATTTTCAAATATACAGTACAATATTATTATTTATAGTCACCTTATACATTACATCCCCATGACTTATTGCCCTTAAAAACTTACTGAAAGTCTTGCACTTGGGGGAAAATGGCCTTTGAAAATACTGACTTCCCACTATTGGGCCTCATTTTGAATTGCTTGTCCTTTCCTTGAGAGAGCGTAGCCAAAGAAGTCATGCTGTATTGCTGAGCATTACCTTATGGATAAATAATGAGCTATGCTAGTATAACTGGTGTTCCAGGCCCAAACTCTTGGATTCAAGGTCTTACTCTGCCTTGTATCAACTGGTGACATGGGCAAGCTACTTAAACTTTGTGTCAGTTTACTCTGTAAAAGCAGATATCCTACCAATCCTATGGTACCTGGTGTTATAGTAATCACAGAACTGCAAAAAGCATGTCTTGTATACCACAGTTTAAAGACATTATCAAATAAAGCTAGATTGCCAGATAAGAGCAATCAGAATAGCAAGTATTAATATTATTAATAAGATGATAATAATAGCATTTACTGAATGCCTACTTGTGGCAGATGCTGAACTGTTTCATTTACTCTTCACAACAACCCTTTGTATTGAATACTCTTTTTATGCTCATTTCACAGATGAGGGAACTGGGACTCTGAGTAACTGATATGTCCAGAGTTACACATCAAGAAAGGCAGAGTTGAAATCAAATCCAAGTCTGATGTTACAACATATCATCTTAGCTGTTCTAAGATATTGTGATAGGGGTAGGCAAGGAAATAATATATACAGAGAGAAGACTCTCTGTGTGTGGGTGTGGGTGTGTGTTATACATAAAGGAAAAAAAAGGAAGGAGGAGGGTGAAGGTATTGTCTCTGTCTTCAAATTGCTACATAGTTGTCATAAGAAAAGGCATCCCGTCATAAGAAAAGGCGTCCCTTCTCTCTCTCTCTTTTTTAAATGATTCCAAATGTTATTTTATTTTGGGTGAACAAATTTCTGCCCATTTACACAGAATAATTTTCTAACAATCAGATCAGATCAGATCAGTCGCTCAGTCATGTCCGACTCTTTGTGACCCCATGAATCGCAGCACGCCAGGCCTCTCTGTCCATCACCAACTCCCAGAGTTCACTCAGACTCACGTCCATCGAGTCAGTGATGCCATCCAGCCATCTCATCCTCTGTCGTCCCCTTCTCCTCTTGCCCCCAATCCCTCCCAGCATCAGAGTCTTTTCCAAGGAGTCAACTCTTCGCATGAGGTGGCCAAAGTACTGGAGTTTCAGCTTTAGCATCATTCCTTCCAAAGAACACCCAGGGCTGATCTCCTTCAGAATGGACTGGTTGGATCTCCTTGCAGTCCAAGGGACTCTCAAGAGTCTTCTCCAACACCACAGTTCAAAAGCATCAATTCTTTGGCGCTCAGCCTTCTTCACAGTCCAACTCTCACATCCATACATGACCACAGGAAAAACCATAGCTTTGACTAAATGAACCTTTGTTGCCAAAGTAATGTCTCTGCTTTTGAATATGCTATCTAGGTTGGTTATAACTTTCCTGCCAAGGAGTAAGTGACTTTTAATTTCATGGCTGCAATCACCATCTGCAGTGATTTTGGAGCCCAGAAAAATAAAGTCTGACACTGTTTCCATTGTTTCCCCAGCTATTTCCCATGAAGTGATGGGACCAGATGCCATGATCTTCGTTTTCTGAATGTTGAGCTTTAAGTCAACTTTCTCACTCTCCACTTTCACTTTCATCAAGAGGCTTTTTAGTTCCTTTTCACTTTCTGCCATAAGGGTGGTGTCATCGCCATATCTGAGGTTATTGACATTTCTCCGGCAATCTTGATTCCAGCTTGTATTTCTTTCAGTCCAGCGTTTCTCATGATGTACTCTGCATATAAGTTAAATAAACAGGGTGACAATATACAGCCTTGACGTACTCCCTTTCCTATTTGGAACCAGTCTGTTGTTCCATGTCCAGTTCCAACTGTTGCTTCCTGACCTGCATACAAATTTCTCAAGAGGCAGATCAGGTGGTCTGGTATTCCCATCTCTTTCAGAATTTTCCACAGTTTATTGTGATCCACACAGTCAAAGGCTTTGGCATAGTCAATAAAGCAGAAAAAATAGATGTTTTTTTTTAACTCTCTTGCTTTTTCCATGATCCAGCGGATGTTGGCAATCACAGTTACCCAAATATGGGACAATCTTCCTTGGAGATAGTAAGTCTTCCTGAGTTGGCTTTCTTAAGCAGTCTTCTGATAACTGGAAGAGATAGTGCAGGGGGTGTGGCTCACTAAAAAGAACCATTAAGGTATTTTCAAATCTTAAGAGTCAGCATTTCTATAGTAAATTTCAAAATGAAGTAATTTGTCTGGTTCACAGCAGGCTTCATGGCAAAAGTAATCCTTCAGCTGAATTTGTGCATTAGGTAGGACACTTTTGATTACAAGTGGTAGAAGAAAAACTCTGAAGAAAAACAAAAAAAAGTTAATCATATGGGTCAGAAGATGTCTCAAGAAGTCCACAGGCAGAAGAAAGAACTGAAACTAGGATCTGAAATATCATCTGTCTTCTCTCTCCATCCTGAATTTATGCTCCTGCTTATAGATTATACTTCTTTATTCTTTACTTCTCTCTAGAACAGGTTTCTCTCAGTTCCTCTATCCACTTGGCAGGAAGTAGATATCCATCTGATTGTTTCTGAGCTGACATGTTACAGATGCTACAATATTGAGAAAAAGAAGGAATTTTTCTTTTGGTTTCAATTCCAACATTTTGGTGGTTCATTTATTATTTTTTTTTTTACTGTGGTAAAGTTCATGTAATATAAAGTTAACCATTTAAAACTGTACAGTTTAATGTCATTTAGTACTTATAGAGTGAAACTATCACCTCTATTTATTTCCAAAGTATTTTCATCACTCCCAAAGAAACTTTTTAGCCATTAAGTGGTCACTCCTCAACTCCATGACTCCTGGACCTGGAAGTCACTAATCTGCTGTTTGTCTCTATGGATGGACCCATTCTGAATATTTCAAATAAATGGAATAATACCATAGTGGCCTTTTGTATCTATCTACTTTCACGTAGCAAAGGTTTTTGAGATTCATCCATGTTGTAGCATGGATCAGCATACCATTCCTTATATGGCTGAATAATTTCCATTGTATAGGTATCTCACTTTGCTTTCTCCACTTATCTATGGATGGGCATTTGAGTTGTTTCCACGTTTTGGCTATTGTGAATAGTGCTGCAGCTTTTGTTTGAATGCTTGTTTTTAATTCTCTTGCATCTATCCTAGGAGTGGAATTGCTGGACCATATGGTAATTTTATGTTTAATGTTTTAGGAAACTGCCAAGTGTTTTCTGCAGTGGCTGCACCATTTTATACTCCTGTCAGCAATGTGTGAAGATTCAAATTTTCTACATCTTTGCCAAAACTTATTTTCTTTTTTAAAAAAATTATAGCCACTCTAGTTGGTATAAAAAGGTACCTCCTTAAAGTTTTGATTCTTATTTCCCTGTAACTAATGATGTGGATCTCCTTTTTAATGTTCTTGTTGGCCATTTGTATATCTTCTTTGGAGAAATGTGTTTTTAAGTTCGTAACCTTATTTTAAAAATTGTGTTTATCTTTTTCTTGTTGAGTTATAATAGTTCTTAATATATTCTGATAATAGTCCCTTATCAGTTGATTCCCAGCTCTGCAATTTACCTCAGGCAAGTCACTAAACTCTTATGAACTTTGTTTTCTCTTTTTAAAAATATAGAGAAAAGATACACATACATCAAATATATGTGCGTGTGTAGAGAAGGGATCACTTCTCTCTGTATATGTCTCTTCTCGCTACATAAAACGTGTGTGTGTGTGTGTGTGTGTGTGTATCCATCTTAAACTCTATCCATCTATCTGTCTATACCTAGGAGCAATATTTCATTTTTGCTAATTCATTGTTTGTAGTGACTTTTATGGGCTTCCCCGATAGCTCAGTTGGTAAAGAATCCGCCTGCAATGCAGGAGACCTTGGTTAGATTCCTGAGTCGGGAAGATCCACTGAAGAAGGGATAGGCTATCCACTCCAGTATTCGTGGGCTTCCCTTGTGGCTCAGCTGGTAAAATATTCCACCTGCAATGTGGGAGATCTGGGTTTGATCCCTGGGTTGGGAAGATCCCCTGGAGAAGGAAAGGATACCCACTCCAGTATTCTGGCCTGGAGAATTCCAGGCAGAATTCTATGCAGTCCACGAGATTCCAAAGAGTTGGACACAACTGAGTGACTTTTACACTTCACTAGTGACTTTTAGAATGTAAGCATCACAATAACATGAATAGACTGTATGATTTGCAAATATTTTCTCTCATTTGGTATGTGTCTTTTCACTTTCTTAATAGTATCCTTTGTTGACCTAAAATAAACAGACCTCCAGCGATTTCTCCAGCAAAAATGGGTTTATTTGGGATCAGAAAGACTTGGAATTTAGGGTCTATAGCCAGAACCACTGCAAGTCCTTGAAGAGAAAGGGAAAAAAATTCTTTTAAAGAAAGAAGTTGGGAGGCCTATCCTAAACAAAAAAACCCATGGCTTTTCATTGGCTCAGTCCTTGCCAGGAAAAAGGTCCTTCCTATTTTGTTCTTCTTAAGGGCATGGGAGCTCCCCCTTCTCGTCTCCTATTGATATTTTTATTTATTTTTAAATTTAAATTTATTTTAATTGGAGGCTAATTACTTTACAATATTGTATTGGTTTTGCCATACATCAACATGAATCTGCCATGGGTATACACGTGTTCCCCATCCTGAACCCCCCTTCCACCTCCCTCCCCATACCATCCCTCTGGGTCATCCCAGTGCACCAGCCCCAAGCATCCTGTATCATGCATTGAACCTGGACTGGAAATTTGTTTCTTATACGATATTATACATATTTCAATGCCATTCTCCCAAATCATCCCACCCTCTCCCTCTCCCACAGAGTCCAAAAGACTGTTCTATACATCTGTGTCTCTTTTGCTGTCTTGCATACAGGGTTATCCTTACCATCTTTCTAAATTCCATATATATGCGTTAGTATACTGTATTGCTGTTTTTCTTTCTGGCTTACTTCACTCTGTATAATAGGCTCCAGTTTCATCCAGCTCATTAGAACTGATTCAAATGTATTCTTTTTAATGGCTGAGTAATACTCCATTGTGTATATGTACCACAGCTTTCTTATCCATTCATCTGCTGATGGACATCTAGGTTGCTTCCATGTCCTGGCTATTATAAAAAGTGCTGTGATGAACATTGGGGTACACATGTCTCTTTCAATTTTTTCTTACTTTTTCTCCTTTTGATCAAGATCATTCTCTGAAGCATCACTGATCAAATCAGCTTTTCCACTTTCAGTCGCCTTTTCTCTCTCATGCCTAGAAGGACCTTTCTGAGGCATGGTTTCTCATGTTGGTGTAAAGATTGGAAACCTATTGAGGTCACATTCAAGTGACAAGGAGGGGTAGGAGGAAGAACTCTCAGGGACTTTCTATCTCAAGCCCATAAGTTATCAAGTCATAGATATTGGAGATCATCTGAAGCATTATGTCATCAGCAGAGGTTTGGTAACAAACTTCCAGTGGTTCTGTTCTGAATAACCTGGGAAAGTGGTCTCATCAAACGTGGTCTGCTTTAATTCAAGGACATCTTTACTTTCAGGTCACCAGATGACACGCAAGTCTAGTCAGGCTTCAGTGCTTTCATAAGGTGTGAATTCAAGAGTCTATTCTCTTGAATTTGGAGGCATGAGGGTTGTTATAGCAGGACCTGCCAAGGCCCTTTCCAGTGAGGATGAAGAGAGTCTTTCTGGAAGTGTCTTCTCCAATAGATGAAATCTCCAGGTTGCAAGGTGTGATATTTAAGGTCTTTACCTCCTGAGAGTACATTGTGAAAAGACTGTTCCACCAGATCATGATTATTTCTAATAGAAGCAATTAGACCTTAGTAATAGTAGAGTATCTTTCCTTTTACATCGTGGGTCACAAAAGGCAGGGACAATTGTCTTGCATGTCCTGTGACTGTCTCCAAGGGTGAGAGCTCATGAGTTCCAAAAAAGGGGGATCTAAGATTTAAAAGGACCAATGGCAAAGGTTTAGGTCAAGGTATTTGAAGAGTCTTTACAAATTTTACCAACTGAGTCTTAATAATGACATTAGTGTGTTCAACTAAGCCAAAGGATTTGAGGGTATTAAGCATAGTGGAAGTGTAAAACCAGTCAAATGATGTAGACTTGTTGAATGCCTGATCTGTAAAATGGGTTCTTTGAACACTATAAAGTTGAAGAGGATTTCATCAGGTAGGGATAATCTTTTCTAAGAGGATTTTAACCACAGAAGAGGCAGTATTCCCTTCCCTATTTGCAAGGGAAGGCTTCAGTCCAGT
Source organism: Bison bison bison (assembly GCF_000754665.1). Classification (NCBI taxonomy): domain Eukaryota; kingdom Metazoa; phylum Chordata; class Mammalia; order Artiodactyla; family Bovidae; genus Bison; species Bison bison. The sequence goes on from NW_011494863.1 coordinate 9,137,953, forward strand.
GTGAAAGCATATAGACCATGACTAAAACATACTTGTATCCATGAGATGGGGGAAGGTGTATAAAACCCATTTGCCAGACCATGAAAGGTCCATTAGGCAGGTTAGCATGACAGCAAGTAGCACCAGCATGCTTCCTTGGGCTGTTTTTTGGACAAGTTGGACAAGTGAGGAAGGCACTTTTCGCAGCTTTGTTCAGTTTCCCTACCAATGCTGATTCATGAATGCTATTATTCTGTCAGTAGACCAACGGTTTAATGCATGTAGAGTGGGGGAGGAGTGGTAATTTCAGTCTCCAGCAGGACTGAATTGTCATTTGGTCCAAACCAGAGCTTTTTCTTTTTATCAAACCAGAAGTTATTGACTTTCAGTCTTGGTTATTTCTTTTCTGAGGTCAACTTTTGGGCTTCTCTAGCCATTTTTTCTAAGTTATCATCTAGGGAAAATAGTGTTTGTACCAAGCAGAGGTTTGGCTGCTGTTGTTCCCTTTAAGGGCAGCATTCTTTGCAGAAACATCAAATAGGTGATTTCCTTTAGCTTCCAGAGACTCAAGTTTAGAACACCTTGGAATCTTCATAATGGCAAAAGCAGCAGGTTAAAATACAGTATTTAATAATTCTTGAACATGGAGGCCATTTAAAATTTTATTTCTGTTGAAAATTAGGAAGATATAGTGTTTCCACAATATTCAAAAACCATGAGCTGCTCCGAAAGCATATGTACTATCTAAAGTATTGATAGTTTTGCCCGTAATTAAAGTGAAAGCCTATGTTGTTGCTTAGTTGCTAAATTGTGTCTGATTCTTTCCACAACTCCATGGACTGTAGCCCGCCAAGCTCCTCTGTCCATAGGATTTCCCAGGCAAGAATACTGGAAGGAGTTGCCTTTTCCTTCTTCAGGTAATCTTCCTAACTAAGAACATATAATTCAACCTGCTGGGCTGAAGTAGCCATAGGTAAAGATGCTGAAATTGAAGATTAAGAATTGTATCTGTACTGATAAATGCATAAAATGTGGTGTGTGTGTGTATTCCTATATAATATACATAGGAATATATATATTATTCTGAATATATACTCAGGCATAAAAAATAATGAGACAATGCCATTTGCAGCAACAAGGATGAACTTAGAGATGATCATATTATGTGAAGTCAGAGAAAGGGGAGTACCATATGGTATCACTTATCCATATTATGATAAGTGGAATCCAAATTATGATACAAATGACTTATTTACAAAACAGAAGCAGACCCTCAGACATAGAGAACAAATTTAGAATTACAAAAGGAGAAACAAGGTGGATAAATTAGGAGTTTGGAATTAACAGATATAAACTACACTATATAAAATAGATATAAACAAAGTCCAACTGTTTAGCACAGGGAACTATGTTTAATATTTTCTAATAACCTATAGTGAAAAAGTATATATGTATAACCTAATAACTTTACACAAGAAACTGACACAATATTATAAAGAAGCTATATTTCAATTTAAAAAATCCTTCAAAAAGAGAATTTTAGCTCTCTTCCTTTGAGGTGACTCATTCTCCATATGAGAGCTGATTTGCAGATTAATTAAATCTGGAATGAACATAATTTCTCATTCCATCCTGGTTGTTTTTCCTAGAAGGGTAAGGTTCTGGTTCATCCCATAATAACCCATTTTAACACAATGTTAAAAGCTACCTAGGTGGAATCGACGTCTGAAGGAACACCAAATTTTTTCTTTAAAAATAATCTGAAGTTGATTGTAATAGTCATGACAAGATTAATCAGACTTTTATGTGCAAACACCAAATTTGTTTCAATCAATAGACTTTTGGAAAAACCCTAAAACTTACTGGATAAAATCACCCGGTTATTGCCTGAGCCTAATCTTATAATAAGCTAGTGGTCTGGTCTCCCAGATGTCCTCTTAGAGACCTTTCAGAGTGTTCCCAGTTTCATCCAGTCCTGGGCTGGCTTTCATTGACAAGCATATAAACTCGCTGACGCAAGACAGAAATACCAGGTTGATAGGTTTGAATGATTGTGTTAAATTCCTCTGCAAATCTGTGAGAATCTTCAGTTACTTTGGGAAAATCTTGGACTGTGGCTCATAGTTTAGATTCAGTCTAGGGAATATGAGAAATTAAGGGTTAGCCTCTGGATTCTCGGAAAGTTTAATTTTTTAAAAACGTTTTTATTTTGTATTGGGGTATGGTCGATTAACAATGCTGTAGTAGTTTCAGGTGGACAGTGAGGAAACTCAGTCATACATATACATGTATCCATCCTCCCATAAATTCCTCTCCCATCCAGGTTGCCACATTGAGCTGAGTTCCATGTGCTTTACAACAGGTCTTTGTTGGTTATCTATTTTAAACATAGCAGCGTATACATGACCTTCCCAAAGTCCCTAACTATCCCTTCCTTCCAGCAACCATAAGTTTGTTTTCTAGCTTTGTGAGTCTCTGTTTGTTTTTTTTTTTAATTTTATTTTATCTTTAAACTTTACAATATTGTATTAGTTTTGCCAAATATCGAAATGAATCCGCCACAGGTATACATGTGTTCCCCATCCTGAACTCTCCTCCCTCCTCCCTCCCCATACCATCCCTCTGGGTCGTCCCAGTGCACCAGCCTCAAGCATCCAGTATCGTGTATCGAACCTGGATTGGCAACTCGTTTTCATACATGATATTATACATGTTTCAATGCCATTCTCCCAAATCTTCCCACCCTCTCCCTCTCCCACAGAGTCCATAAGACTGATCTATACATCAGTGTCTCTTTTGCTGTCTCGTACACAGGGTTATTGTTACCATCTTTCTAAATTCCATATATATGCGTTAGTATACTGTATTGGTGTTTTTCTTTCTGGCTTACTTCACTCTGTATAATAGGATCCAGTTTCATCCAGCTCATTAGAACTGATTCAAATGTATTCTTTTTAATGGCTGAGTAATACTCCATTGTGTATATGTACCACAGCTTTCTTATCCATTCGTCTGCTGATGGACATCTAGGTTGCTTCCATGTCCTGGCTATTATAAACAGTGCTGCGATGAACACTGGGGTACACGTGTCTCTTTCCCTTCTGGTTTCCTCAGTGTGTATGCCCAGCAGTGGGATTGCTGGGTCATAAGGCAGTTCTATTTCCAGTTTTTTAAGGAATCTCCACACTGTTCTCCACAGTGGCTGTACTAGTTTGCATTCCCACCAACAGTGTAAGAGGGTTCCCTTTTCTCCACACCCTCTCCAGCATTTATTATTTG
>NW_011494863.1:9141436-9177438 GCF_000754665.1 Bison bison bison
CTGTATGTGTTCTTTGGAGAAATGTCTATTTAGTTCTTTGGCCCATTTTTTGATTGGGTCATTTATTTTTCTGGAGTTGAGCTGTAGGAGTTGCTTGTATATTTTTGAGATTAGTTGTTTGTCAGTTGCTTCATTTGCTATTATTTTCTCTCATTCTGAAGACTGCCTTTTCACCTTGCTAATAGTTTCCTTTGATATGCAGAAGCTTTTAAGTTTAATTAGGTTCCATTTGTCTCTTTCTGTTTTGTACATTTGTATCATTTCTTTTTAGATTGCACATATGAGGGATGTCATTTGATATTTCTCCTTCTCTGTCTGACTTACTTCACTCAGTGTGACACTGTCTAGGTCCATCCATGGTAATACAAATGGCATTATTTCATTCTTTTTAACGGCTGAGTAATATTCCATTATATATATGTAACATATCTTCTTTATCTATCTCTTGATGGACATTTCAGTTGCTTCCACGTCTTGGCTATTGTAACAGTGCTGCAGTGAGCATGGGGTAAATGTATCCTTTTAGATCATGGTTTTCTCCAGATATATGCCCAGGAGCAGGACTGCAGGATCACGTGGTAGCTCTATTTTTATTTTTTAAGAAACCTCCATGCTGTTTTCCATAGTGGCTATTCCAATTTACATTCTCATGAACAGTATGGGGGTATCCCTTCTCTCCACACCCTCTCCAGCATTTGTCGTTTGTGGATTTTTTGACGATAGCCATTCTGACCAGTGAGGTGACATCTCATTGTAGTTTTGATTTATACTTCTCTAATAACTAGTGACGTTCAACATCTTTTCATGTGCCTTTTGGCCATCTGTGTGTCTTCTTTGGGGAAAGGTCTATTCAGATCTCTCTGAAAGCTTAGTTTTAAAGCAATATATTCTGACAAGTTCAGTGGAAAAGGGAGTGAGGCATGTTGCTGATAAAAAGGGAAATTTAGTGGGAGAATTAGTATGGGGGAACTGAGGGTATATAGGTGTAGGCGGCATAGAAGGACAGGAGGAGGATGGGATACAACCTCAGAAAGGAGGCAGGGCTTGGCACAAGGAGTAGAGGCAGACAGAGCCGATGGCACTGGAGGTGGCATCAGGGATGAAGGAGCCAAGGAGGAAGCGCCGGTAGCTCTTGGACCCATTTTCACTTTCTTTAATCCTTTATTTGCATCAGTTAATCTTAAAATCTTATTTTGCAGACAGAGGCAATTTTAGGCTCCTGATAATGTCGGAGTCCTCAAAATATACACATCAAAATAGACATTCTATTTAGTTTGGGAAATTTGAGAGCTATGGTAGTCCAATTTAGTTTTAAGAAAATTAAATTTGGGAGCTTCCCTAGTGGTCCAGTGGCTAACACTCTGCACCCTCAATGTAAGGGAGCTGGGTTCCGATCCCTGGTCAGGGCACTAGATCCCACATGCCACATGAAGACTGAAAAGTCTGTGTGCCATAAATAAGACCAAGCACAACCAAATAAATATATTAAACAAACAAAAAAAGAAAAGTAAGTTTGGGTATTTTAAAAGTTCCTCTCAATGGTCACTGATATATTCTAAATTGCCTTTGGTTAGGTTGGTCCATTTAGTTAGAAACATGCATGAGGAAAGACTATGATTTTTAAACATAAAATCAGCTCAAATCCCTGAAGGGAGAGTGCCTATAAAATACTTAGACAACTGGGGTCTGATTCTCAGAAGTTTTTCTCTAGGGCAATAGAATAATTTTCAAAACACCTAAACAGCTTATAGCTCAAACAGTTCAAATATCTCTCACAACCTGTAGGCCTAATACTAACCATTTCTAAGTAACAGTCTGGTCCTAGAGGGACCTACCCCAAGGTTTCTCAGCTCAGTCCCCATAGAACAGCCCTTGTTCCAAAAAAAAAAAAAGATGGCTCAAAGGCCAAACCAGTCCAACTGGAACAATCTGGCTTCAAATCAGATCAAAATGCCATGACCTCTTCCATATAGAAGAGGGCCTTCCTATAAAAGATGAAACCTGAAGATAGATCTAAAAAGGAACTTCAAAATGCAAAAAGTCGGGGGAAGCTTTGATCCAAGACAGACATCCTTTAAACTCCGGGGTCAGGGAGAAAAGCCATGAGTCATGGTGGGCTTAGTATGGGTACTGCACTTGTTTCTCACCAGCCCTGGAGTTACTGGGGGTCTTCTTTAAATTCCTGTATGTGCCACCAAAGTGTTGATCTAAAATAGACTGCTAGCTATTTCTCCAGCAAAAAATGGGTTTATGGGGGATTAGAATTGCAATTTGGGGTCTGCATCCATGACTAGCAAGCCACATGCAAGTCCCCAGACAGCAAGGAGAGGGAAATTCTTTTATAGAGGGGGAAAGGAGGTCAGGAGGGTTGTAGTAAACAGAGTCCATGGATTTTCATTGACTGAGTTGTTGCTGGGAAAAAAGAGGAGTCTTTCTTTTCTGTTAGGCTCTGCTATTGTTGCAGGGCATGAGAGCTCCACCTTCTGGTCTCCCAGTTCAGTTCAGTTCAGTTCAGTCGCTGAGTCATGTCCAACTCTGTAATCCCATGGACTGCAGTACGCTAGGCTTCCTTGTCCATCACCTACTCCCAGTGTTTGCTCAAACTTATGTCCATCGAGTCGGTGATGCCATGTAACCATCTCATCCTCTGTTGTCCCCTTCTCCTCCTGCCTTCAATCTTTCCCAGTATCAGGGTCTTTTCCAATGAGTCAGTTCTTCCCATCAGGTGGCCAAAATATTGGAGCTTCAGCTTTAGCATCAGTCCTTCCGTGAATATTCAGGACTGATTTCCTTTAGGATTGACTGGTTTGATCTCCTTGCAGTCCAAGGAACTCTCAAGAGTCTTCTCCAAAACCACCGTTCAAAAGCATCGATTCTTTGGTGCTCAGCTTTCTTTATGGTCCAACTCTCACATCCATACATGACTACTGAAAAAACCATACTCCATTTAATTGGGGTTTTGAAAGTGAAAGTGAAACTCACTCAGTCGTGTCAACTCTTTGTGGCCCCATGGACTATACAGTAAATGGAACTATCCAGCCAGAATACTGGAGTGGGTAGCCTTTCCCTTCTCTAGGGGATCTTTCCAACCAAGGGATTGAACCCAGGTCTCCTGCCAGCTGAGCCACCAGGGAAACCCAAGAATACTGGAGTGGGTAGCCTGTACCTTCTCCAGTGGATCTTCCCAACCCAGGAATCAAACCAGAGTCTCCTGCATTGTAAGCAGATTCTTTACCAGTTGAGCTACCAGGGAAGCCCAATTGAGGTGTTAATTTATTAATTTTTTACATTTTTGACACATAAAAGTTGTGTGCCTTAGGCTGATGCCTTAGACTTTGTTCAGTTCAATTCAGTTCAGTCTCTCAGTCGTGCCTGACTCTTTGCGACCCCATGAATTGCAGCATGCCAGGCCTCCCTGTCCATCACCAACTCCTGGAGTTCACTGAAACTCATGTCCATCGAGTCTGTGATGCCATCCAGCCATCTCATCCTCTGTCATCCCCTTCTCCTCCTGCCCCCAGTCCCTTCCAGCATCAGAGTCTTTTCCAATGAGTCAACTCTTCACATGAAGTGGCCAAAGTATTGGAGTTTCATATCCCTAATACTTAGCAGCGGTTTCCCTGGTGGCTCACTGGTAAAGAATCCACTTGCCAATGCAGGAGATACAGATTTGATCCCTGGGTAAGGAAGATCCTCTGGAAAAGGAAATGACAACCCACTCCAGTATTCTTGCCTGGAGAATCCCATGAACAGAGGAACCTGGTAGGCTACAGTCCATGGGATTGTGATTTAGGACTGAATGGGGGCGCACAGAGTCGGACACGACTGAAGCGACTTAGCAGTAGCAACAGCAGCAGCAACAATACTTAGCAGGTTTGCTGTCATTACTAATAATAGACACAAGAGGGTGCTAAAAGATCTTGCTTCTGGTTTTTTAGGCCCAAGTATAGTCATGGTCTCTTTCCTTTAATGCAATTTCCATTTTCAGAAAAGAATCTTAATAACAAAACAGGAAACTCTTAAGAGAAAAAATGAAAATACAGTATGATATCAAATGTTTAGATTTTAAGGTTAACTGAGGTATAGTCCCAGTGTTGCTGATGATTCAGTACCATTTTAGATGAATGTAATAGAATTTCATTTGCTAGAAAAACACGTGATACTTCCTTTTCTTCCTTCCTACTTCCCTCCATTCCCCGCCCCCGCCTTCTTCCTTCCTGGGACACTTTGATACATGCAATCTTTTCCATTTTGAAAAAGTAAACAAAATATAAGCGGAACTGTTCTTGAAGTGGAGACAGGATGCTGTTTACTATTTGGTTCTTTATAGAAAAAAGTTCACTAATTCCTATTCTAGATGCTCATAATGACTTACTGGGATGAAGGAAAATATATTAAAAATTTGACTGCTATTTAAAAGTCTAATTATTTAGAAACTTTTTATGGTATGCTTTATACAATACGTAGTATATTCGGATTGAATATTCTTTGGGCTTCCCAGCAGGCTCAGCAGTAAAGAATACACCTGTCAATTCAGGAGATGTGGGTTGATCCCTGGGTTGGGAAGATCCCCTAGAGAAGGAAATGGCAACCCATTCCAGTATTCTTGCCTAGAAAATCCCATGGACAGAGGAGCCTGGCGAGCTGCAAAAAAGTCGGCCACGATTTAGTGACTAAACAACAACAAAAGCAGGCTTTTTGTTGTTGTTCAGTTGCTCAGTCACGTCCGACTCTGCAACCCCACGGACTGCAGCATGCCAGGCTTCCCTGTCCTTCACTATCTCCTGGAGCTTGCTCAAACTCATCGGTGATGCCATCCAAACATCTCATCCTGTCGTCCCCTTCTCCTGCTTTCATTCTTTCTCAGCATCAGGGTCTTTATTAATGAGTTGTCTCTTCATATCAGGTGGCCAAAGTATTGGAGCTTCAGCTTCATCATCAGTCCTTCCAATGAATATTCAGGGTTGATTTCCTTTAGGATTGATTAGTTTGATCTCCTTTTAGTCCAAGGGACTCTCAGAGTCTTATCCAACATCACAGTTCAAAAGCATCAATTCATGGGTACTCAGCCTTCTTTATGGCCCAATTCTCATATTCACACATGACTACTGAAAAAACCATAGCTTTGACTAAAAGACCTTTGTTGGCAAAGTAATGTCTCTGCTTCTTAATATGCTATCTAGGTTGGTCATAGCTTTTCTTCCAAGGAGCAAAAGTGTCTTTTAATTTTATGGCTGCAGTCACCATCTGCAATGATTTTGGAGCCCAAGAAAATAAAGTCTGTCACTGTTTCCATTGTTTATCCATCTATTTGTCATGAAGTGATGGGATAGGATGCCATGATCTTAGTCTTTTGAATGGTGAGTTTTAAGCCACTTTTTCACTCTTCTCTCTGACCTTCAAGAAGCTCTTTTGTTCCTCTTCGCTTTCTGCCTTAAGGGCGGTGTCATCTGCATATCTGAGGTTATTGATATTTGTCCCTGCAATCTTGTGCCCAGCTTGTGTTTCATCTTGCCTGGCATTTCACATGATGTACTCTGCATATAAGGTAAATAGCAGGGTGACAATATACAGCCTTGTGGTATTCCTTTCCCAGTTTGAAACCAGTCCATTGTTCAATGTCCAGTTCTAATTGTTGCTTCTTGACCTGCATACAGGTTTCTCAGGAGGCAGGTAAGGTGGTCTTGTTTTCCCATCTCTTTAAGAATTGTTCAGTTTGTTGTAATCCACACGGTCAAAGGCTTTAGTGTAGTCAAAGAAGCAGAAGTAGATGTTTTTCTGGAATTACCTTGTTTTTTCTATGATCTAACAGATGTTGGCAATTTGATCTCTGGTCCCTCTGCCTTTTCTAAATCCAGCTTGAACATCTGGAAGTTCTTAGTTTTGTTGAAGTCTGAAATAAAGTGAAAGTGAAAGTCGCTCAGTCATGTCCTACTCTTTGTGACCCCAAGGACTGCAGCCTGCCAGGCTGTTCTGTCCATGAAATTCTCCAGGCTAGAATACTGGAGTGGGTAGCCTTTCCCTTCTCCAGAGGATCTTCCCAACCCAGGGATAGAACCCAGGTTTCCCACATTGCAGGCAGATTCTTTACCAGCTGAGCTACTGTTGAAGCCTCTTGGTGAGTTTTGAGCATTACTTTGCTAGCCTGTGAGATGAATGCAATTGTGCGGTAGTTTGAATATTCTTTGGCATTGCCTTTCTTTGGGTTTGGAATGAAAACTGACATTTTCCAGTCCTGTGGCCATTGCTGAGTTTTCCAAATATGCTGGCATATTAAGTGTAGCACTTTAACAAAATCATCTCTTAGGATTTGATATAGCTCAGCTGGAATTCCATCACCTCCACTAGCTTTGTTCATAGTGATGTTTCCTAAGGCCCACATGACTTCACACTCCAGGATATCTGGCTTAGGTGAGTGATCACACCATCGTGGCTACCTGGGTCTTGAAGATCTTTTTTGTATAGTTCTTCTATGTATTCTTGCCACCTCTTCTTAATACCGTCTGCTTCTCTTACGTCCATACCATTTCTGTCCTTTATTGTGCCCATCTTTGCATGAAATGTTCCCTTGGTATCTCTAATTTTCTTGAAGAGATCTCTAGTCTTTCCCATTCTATTGTTTTCCTCTATGTCTTTGCACTGATCACTTAGGAAGGCTTTCTTATCTCTCCTTGCTATTCTTTGGAACTCTGCATTCAGACGGGTATATCTTTCCTTTTCTCCTTTGCCTTTAACTTCTCTTCTTTTCACAGCTATTTGTAAGGCCTCCTCAGACAACCATTGTGCCTTTTTGCATTTCTTTTTCTTGGGGATGTTTTTCTATCACCGCTTCCTGTACAGTGTTATGAACCTCCATCCAGGTACTCTCTATCAGATATAATCCCTTGATTTTTTTTTTCCCACTTTCACTGTATAATTGTAAGAGATTTGATTTAGGTCATACCTGAATGGCCCAGTGCTTTTTCTTACTTTCTTCAATCTAAGTCTGAATTTGGCAATAAGGAGCCCATGATCTGAGCCACAGTCTTGTTTGAGCCCAAGATCTGAGCCACAGCTCCTGGTCTTGTTTTTGCTGACTGTATAGAGCTTCTCCATCTTTGGCTGCAAAGAATATAATCAGTCGGATTTTGGTATTGACCATCTGGTGATGTCCATGTGTGGAGTCATCATTTGTGTTGTTGCAAGAGGGTGTTTCCTGTGACCAGTGTGTTCTCTTTGCAAAACTCTGGTAACCTTTGCCCTGCTTCATTTTTTCACTCTAAGGCCAAACTTGTCTGTTACTCCACATGTCTCTTGACTTCTTACCTTTGCATCTGGTCCCTATGATGAAATGGACATCTTTATAAATAAACAAAATAGACATAATTTCACATGCATCAGCAGAAATGGTTTTCTGATCGAAGTGCATAATCAAATATTTTTAGAAACCACTCTAGTTTAACTGTATTATTTTACATATGGGAAGAATAAAATCCAGAGTGTTAAATGATTGTTCAAAGTCCCAAAGAAAGTTATTGGTAGATCAGCTACAGACTCCTGCCCCTTTCACTGTATTATTTTGCAAACAGGCCCACCTTATCTTTTGCTGTCCTCCAACTTGAGGTTTCTGAAGTAGGGGCTTCCCTGTGCTGACTTCACATTCTCTTTATCACTAAATCGACTGCTGTGTTATACATTCACAAGGCTTTTTCCTGGGCTTATCAACTTCTGTATGCCCTGGTCATGTGAGTGCTCTTTGGGCTCTAGGGAGAAGTTGAGGCACACCCTAACTTAATCCCACATGTCTTCCCTGAGCTTATAAATATCTGGCAGACAGATGAAGTAGAAATCTGCACACATGCTGCAAGGTACACTTACCCTTCACTTTAGGAATGTGGTGTCGGGGACAAGATCAGAGAATTTCTGTAGTTGACTTTGGATTTCCCTAGTTGTGATGACACAACTTATTTAGGAAAGTCACAAGTCAAGAGGGACACATGAAGTAATTGTACATATTCAAAAGTAGGTCCAGGACGACAAAAAATAAGAAACCCCATGTGTGTAAAGAAGAGTAGAAAGAACTTGGTGGTAACTTAGCTCAGTGATGACTCAGATGCCCGAGTAATTATCTTCAGGTATCTTAATGATTGTCCTGGGAAAGGAGGAACTTTTAACTGTCTCGTACCCATCTAGGACCGATGGGTAGAGTTAGCCGGCATTTAGGCTTGAGTTCACTAGTTAGAGATGTCCAATGAATAACTAGATGTTATTTAGACTTTGGCATTAGAGAGAGAGGGCTTCCCTGGTGGCTCAGAGGTTATAGCGTCTGCCTCCAATTTGGGAGACCCAGGTTTGATCCCTGGGTCAGGAAGATCCCTTGGAGAAGGAAATGGTAACTCACTCCTTAGAGAGAGAAGGGTATAATTACTGGCTTCACTTATTGCCTACTTGACCCTGGGAATTACGGTTATGGAGGAGAATAGTATATTGCAACATTGTATATAGAGCTCTCTTTTTTTCCCCTCTTCTACATGCCCTTGAACCTCATACATCCACTGCCAGTTTATACTATCAGAATTTAGAAACTCAAGGCTGTGAAAGTACTTTGAGAAAAAGGATTTTGAGTCTGGCTTTTAGAAGCAAAAGCCAGAATGTCTGGAAGGAAGTAGAATACAAAGTATATGCTGAAGCAGTTGGTTTGGAAATAGAGTAGGAGTCACATAGCACTGCCTCCTAATATCAAATAAAAATCCCATGGGCTAGAAGTTAAGATGTGGCAGCAAGATGGTGTTGAGAGAGGAGATTGGTGAAGCCTAGCCTGTCTGGGCTCACAGTACCCAAGGGAATGAGAGGGGGTGCTGTGGAATTGGCACTAAGGCCCATCAACTATCGATAGGGAGACATCCTCTATCACAAGGTGAGAGTGAGATCATTAATGTACATCACGGGATCACATTAGGCACTTGAACCACTGTCATAAGTCATCGATGCCATACTGTCCTCTTCACGTTTTGTAAAGACCTCCTAATGAAACACTAGCAAAGTGCTGGTCAGTGTCCTCTGAGAATTACAGCTTTTTGGGACCAAAACTTTGCTCAGCTCTATTCTACTTTCCCTGTATGGAAACAACTTTTTTTTTTTTTTTTTTACCGGATATATTCTAAGATGTTGCTGAGATGACAGGAGGCCTTCTGAACACCTGTGAGGAGAGGTGATATGGAAGGGAAGCCTCACATCGGTACCTTGGTAGGAATGAGTCGAACTGGTTTGAGATCCTGTCTCCTCCTCCCCAGTTGCATTAAAAACAGCAATTCCAGTTACATGTTAACCATTCTTTTGCCCTTTCCATGTTGTTACAGTTAACTTTCCTAGATCATTTTTAGTCTTGGCTTTCCAGGTGGCGCTAGTGGTAAAGAACCCACCAGCCAATGCAGGAGAATCAAGAGACGAGGGTTCAATCCTGTGTTGGGAAGATCCCCTGGAGGAGGGCACGGTAACCCACTCCAGTATTCTTGCCTGGAGAACCCCATGGACAGAGGAACCTGGTGGGCTATAGTCCATAGGGTTGCAAAAAATCAGACACAACTCGAGCAACTTAGCATGCATGACTTATATCATCAATACTTGTTTTATAAGGTTGCTCTAAGATTAAATGAGATAATGCATAAAATATTAGCACATTGATTGTCTTAGGATATATTCAATAAATGGAAGCTGTATTATTCAAGAGGTGATGACATCATGATCCCTTTAAGTGTTTTTATGAAACTGAGTGACCACTTGGTGTTCATGTGGTAAAGGACATTAACATTTCTGAATGTGATAGTGGTCTCAGAGACTGATCTGTCAGTTTAGATCCAGTGGTTTTCAACCTGCTGTGCGTGGGCTAGTATAGACTGACTATATAGCATAGCCTGAATAGTGTTAAAAATTAGATAAGTCTGGACCCAAATTCAGATAATCTGATTTTGTAGATCTAGAGAAAGGCTCAAGATTCTGTGTTATTAACAAGATGCTTCCCTCTGGAGGTTCTAGGAGAACATGCATTTCTTTGCCTTCAGGTTGTAGAGAATACCCATATTCTTTGGTTCACAGTCCTACATCACTCCAACTTCCCCTTCCATTGACATAGCTCCCTTTCTGACTCTGACACTCCTACCTTCTTGTTATAAGGACCCTTATAATTACATTGGATCCTCCAGGATATTCCAGGGTTATCTTTCTGTCTTAAAATTCTAAACTCACTTACATCTGCAAAGTCTCCTTTGCTATATAAAGCAACATATCCACAGATTATAGGGATTAGAATGCAGGTATCACTGGGGATCATTATTCTGAAAATTATAGAGGGTAAACTATTTTTTTGATTGTCAGCTACAGGAGAAATCCCTGGAGACTTTCTTCATTCCCACCCAGTAAGTCCATGTATTGGGAGAGTTTTTCTTCTAAACTACCAACCCCTCTAAGTATCTATTTCTTTGGTATACAAGTGTCCCAGGAGGCTGATGTAGACTTGACAACTCTATATTTAGATCCACTCTGCTGGTATGCAAAGTTCCAATATAAAGGTGGAAATTACTCTGGAGCAGCACAATATTTTTACTTTTTTAGAGTGTTTGTTCCCACAATGGATAGAAATGCTTTGAGATCACCCTGGGGGAAACCGGCCTCCGAAGTCTTCATGCAGAATTGGGATGCAGCCATGTAAGACCTTATGTGGCTAAAAGAGATCATAGATAATAATTCTGTGAGTTTGCCACTTCAGTCTCTTCAGTAGCAAACACAGCTCATTCACTGGTCTCTGTTTTCTTCAATCACCCCCAAAGATTATAATAGCATTATTGATCTCTTCCTTTGTGAGCCACAGTATCTTAACGTGCTTTATACAATGTATCTACATATTCTATGCTTTTTGACCATAGTGAAGGTGAAAGTCACTCAGTTGTGTCCGACCCTTTGCGACCCCGTGGACTGTATAGCATATGAAATTCTCCAGGCCAGAATACTGGAGTGGGTAGCCTTTCCCTTTTCCAGAGGATCTTCCCAACCCAGGGATTGAACCCAGGTCTCCTGCATCGCAGGTGGATTCTTTACCAGTAGTCATGCAAACAAAGATGTTCAAAAACGCTGGCAGGAACTATTAATAAAAGATCTGGTCAAAATTATTCAACAGGAATCCTACACATATAAAAACCCAGTTACAGAGTTTGTTTAATATTTATATGTTAACTTTGACTTTGGTAGGGCTCAGAAAAAGCTGAGGAAATATGAGTCAGTGCTAGTGAATGATTTCTTCTTGGTGACTTGAGGATTTCATTGAAAATGCCGAACTCTTTATATTTGAATTTTTTGTCTCAAAATACACTGTATCCATCAGTGTACCACCATTAACATGTTGGCAGGTAAACTGAATGTAACTCCAGAAGAAACTGAAAGGTGGATTGTAAATTTGATTAGAAATGCAAAACTGGATGCTAAGATTGATTCTGAACTAGGCCGTGTGGTTATGGGTAACAATGCAGTCTCACCCTATCAGGGATTCAAAAGACCAAAAGTATTTCATTTATAAGACAGAGGTTGGCCATGGATATTGGGAAGAAATTTAAACAGGGGCTTCTAACTGAGCAATTCAGGACGCTGGCTTCTATTGAAGAACTGTACAGAAAAAGTATAAAAGAAAACTATAAAAGAAAACTATAAAAGAAAAGTGAAACAATGCAACCATTTTATAAAATGAAACATGTTGAAAACAACATACTGAGTATAAATTTTGGAGAATTTGAATACAATTGTTTCATTTTAAAAAATACTCGACAATTCTAGGATATGCTGGATGGGGGTCACACAAGCTTATGGGCCAGGGTATCCGTGGCTTTCACTTGTGCTTGATTATCAGTGTGCTAGATGCTAACTTCTGTCAAAGGAAGGACCTCAGCATAGCCCCTCAGTACAGGCAGCATGTAAGACTTCATGTCTGAAGGCTGTAGCTTCTATTCCTGGGCCCTGGTTACACATGGTCCTGCTCAGATGGACACTGGTCATTTTTGGATGTTGACTCGGTGCTGTTCTTAAGGTCTCTCCGGCTATTTCTTCTCATTCTTTGTCCAACAGTCTTCTAAGTCTCTTTTATCTTTTTGTTTTTAGCCTTTGGAACCCATCTTTTGTCTTCAAGGTAAACTTTCTCTTATCATTTATATCATCACCATATCGTATATTCTTTCAAAACTTCATGCATCTATAGCTGAGGCATAACGTGTGGGTTGCTAAACTCCAAACCAGCAACCGACTCCCTTTGCTTTTTCTGCTTTCTTCTGTCACTTCATTTCCACAGCAATGATGGAGAATGCTTAGCTGATTGAATGTGGGAAGAAATGAGGAATGAAGCAAAATTCTGGCAACAAATTCATATTAATTAACATTTCAAAAAAGTTTGTTCCAACACTGAAATTCAAAGGTACAATTTCCTAAGTTCAAGGCTAGTGCCCGTTTCTACTAAACCACACCCCATTGTATTCGCTGTTGTCATTTCAATAGCTTTTTCAACAACTTCAAGACCTTGGATTTCCAAATTGGCATATTTCTCCTTCACCAGGACACCTCCCACTCTTTCTAAATATCCGCTCTCACTGTGGTGCGAGCATCCTGCTCCCCAGCTCCTGGGAAAGGCTAAGTAACAAGAAACCTGCACCACCCTCTGTTAAGCTGCCTGTCTACCCTTTCACAATTTCAGCCGACTGTCTGACTCAGCTCTCTGTCTGCCAGGAAAAGACTTGTAGAAAACATTTCCTACTGCTTCTCTTCTCCCAAGGAGTACAGGATTAGCATGCAGTACATCTGAGCACGGGGCAGCTCCTTTTCAGTTTGTTTGTCTGGTATTAAAAGGGGATGGGAACTAGCTTAAGGTCTGAAATGAGTTCCTTCCCACAGATACCTGCCCACCCTCTAATACCCAGGTACACAGTAAGAATGTGGACTCTGCTGGCCGCTCAACTGGTCCAGCTTCCTTAATGCAAGTGGCTGCTTGTCTGACTCTGTCTCATCATTCCAGCTCTTTCCTTTCAATTTTATAATGAAATAGTACAGAGAGGCAGTCAAGATTAGTATGTAGGTTACTCTAGAGTTTGTATCAAAAAAAAAAAAGTGAATTGAGCTGCTCCTTACTCATTAGGTGATGTTGGGCAAGTTGTTTAAATTCCTCAAGCTTCTATCTGCTCCTCTGTAAAATGATACTGAAGACATCATGGATTGCTAAAAGGATAAAAATAAACTAGGTAAAACACTTACATGCCTGGTACATGTTATTCCATAAATGGAAGTCATGGCTGTGTTTTGTGTTATTTAATAAGGAGATCCAACCAGTCCATTCTAAGGGAGATCAGTCCTGGGTGTTCATTGGAAGGACTGATGCTGAAGCTGAAACTCCAGTACTTTGGCCACCTCATGCGAAGAGTTGACTCATTGGAAAAGACTCTGATGCTGGGAGGGATTGGGGGCAGGAGGAGAAGGGGATGACAGAGGATGAGACGGCTGGATGGCATCACTGACTCGATGGACGTGAGTTTGAGTAGACTCTGGGAGTTGGTGATGGACAGGGAGGCCTGGCGTGCTGCAATTCATATGGGGTCGCAAAGAGTTGGACACAACTGAGCAACTGAACTGAACTGGACTGTGTCCTTACAATGAAATATACCATGCTTGGCACTATGGAATTAGGGAGAGAAGGAGACATGGTCCCTGCAGAGGACTTTACAGACTATTGGAAGAGAGAAAATATCAAAGTAAGCTAAGGACGTGGGTGAAGGAGTGTTATGGGGAGAGAACCAAATGGAGATGAAGTTGGAACTATGCAGCAGGGAGGAGGGTCCAGAGGGAAAACGTCATTGCAAAAGTATGGGAAAGGCCACCTTGACATTAAATTCCATTCTGTGGACAACAGATTTTTCTCATGTTTCTGACATTCTCTTATTCAGTAGTGGTGTATAATGACCATAAGATGTATACCTCTATTATTCTGTACTTTTTGGATAACTGTGGGTATCGCAGCTTCCCACTAGTTATCTGGGTGGCTTAGACAGTGAAGAACCTGCAATGCAGGAGCCCTCGGTTCAGCCTCTGAGTCAGGAAGATCCCCTACCTGGAGAAGGGAATGGCTACCCACTTCAGTATTCTTGCCTAGAGAATTCCATGGACAGAGGAACCCCAGCAGGCTACAGTCCATGGAGTCACAAAGAGTTGGACATGACTGAGTGACTCACAGTTACAGGCTACTTAGGAACAAAGAAGCCTTTCTTCCTTTCTCATCCACCCCTCTTTCCCTCATACTACTGTGATCTTCTGGGTCATCTTTAGAAAGCTTAGATTTTTTTCTTTTTTTTTTCTGACTAGATGATAGTTCAATCACAGATAATTTTCTGGGCAGATTTTAGCCATCTCTAAAATTTAGAATGAAAATTAACTGAAGTGTGTATATGCCAAACCGAATGCATGTATGCCTTCTCTACACTCGATAAAGCAAACAGGTTGTCTGAATGCCTGACCAGATAGTCATCACATCTGTGGGCTGAATAGTACTTGGGGAATTGGCTGGGTCATTCTTCAGTTGACTAACACGTTACAAAATTCTCCTATTCCCCAACGTCATAAGGAATATTATAATGAGAATCTGTATTCTAGTCTAAGCCAGCAGTGATGATTGTATGTAAAATCAGGTAAATCTTCTTGATTGATTTCTCAGTAAGTAAAATAAGTGAAATAACCCCTGCCAATGGCTCTGTGGAGCACAGTTGTCATTTTCTTTGCAGAATCTGGTGCTTCTTATTTATAAAATGGTAAGAAATGATAACTTCTCCTTGAACCACTTTACCTGATTGTTGTGGAAGTCAGACTATTGAAAGGAAAATATTGTACATACACACCACATCTTCGTTGTCTATTCATCTGTCAGTGGACATCTAGGTTGTTTCCATGTCTTGAAAACACTGTGAATGGTGCTGCTATGAACATAGGAATTAGAGTTTCTTTTGGATGTATGCCCAGGAGTGGGATTGCTGCGTCATATGGTAATTTTTTTGTTTGTTTTTTATTATTGTTTTAAATTTATTTTTAATTGGAGGATAGTTGCTTTACTGGTAATTCTATTTTTAGTTTTCTGAGGAACCACCGTATTGTTTTCCATAGTGGCTGCACCAATTTGCATTCCCACCAACAGTGTAGGAGGGTTCCCTTTTCTTCACACCGTCTCCAGCGTTTGTTGTTTGTAGACTTTTTAATGATGGCCATCATTTGCTGTACAGTAATAATTAGCGCAACATTGTAAATCAACTATACTTTAAAAAAGAAAGGAAAACATTTGGTAGCTTGGTCTCCAAGGCTGGTTTTTAAGTGTCTAAGAAGATTATGTTCCCATTAAGATTTCTATAGGTTGGTCATTTCCTGTTTTTCCAACCTTGCAAGGCAGGTTTCCTGGGTGTCTGATTTCCCTCCTATTTTGGTCCCAGGCTCTAGGCTGGTGAATTTGTTATCATTACCAGGTATGCATCTATCAGGTCATTCGTCAGCCTCAGCTTTTGCAGTTGTAGTCAACAGACAATAGGAAACAGTGTCTTCTGAGTTTCTGAGAACCAGGCGTTTGTAAATATGGTCATCACATTTCAGTGTTCTTAAATCATCCAGTGACTGCTCCTCACACTTGGAATAAAACCCAGATTGTTGCCAGAGACTGCCCACGCTCACATGCTGTTGCACTGGCCTACTTTGGACAACACTGATTGTGATGCAGTCGCAGGGGCCTTCTCTCTCCTCTTTGTGCATGCCAAACCTGTTCCTGCCCCAGGGCTTTGGCTCCTACTCGTTCCTTTCCCTTCGATGCTCTTTCCTCTCTCTTCAATGCTCTTCCCCAAGATCTCTGCATGGGTGGCTCTCACTCCTTCTTCCCTATTCCTGTCTCAAAAAAATGTCACTTCTGCAAGGAGGCCTTTCCTTATCTCGCTATCTGAGGTCCACCCCTGCTTCAGCCCAACTATCATCTGGTTTCTTTAGAGTCTTATCACAATCTGCTATTGACTTATGCATTGTTTCATTCACTGTTTACTCTGTATCTTCTCAGTAGAATGGAATCTCTTTTCCCAGAGTGCTATTCCAAATGTTTAACAACCAGTGTTACATGGCACTAATCAGTCAAGGTTGACATTGACCAAAGTCTTGAAACAGGGTCCAGGGGGCCCCCTTGACCTTTAAGTTGTTGAGGAGGCCCAGGAGTCCAGAGGGAGGGGTTGAAGTAAATAAGCAGGGCAGGTTAATTACGGGACTCAAGAAAATGTCTATGTACCCACTGTTGTGGAAATATTTCAGTATCTTAGTGATCAGTATGACCATTAGTTTGTCTAGTTGAATACCCACCCTACTTGTCTTCTATACTCAACACTGTATCCCAGGCCTGGAACAGTGACTAGAATATAGCAACCCTCACATGTGACTTACTTGACCAGCAAGTGTGGTCCACAACACTAAGTTGATATTTTCTAGAAGAGCTATAAGGTAGCCTGGGTTCGAAGGTCACTTATAGGATTAAATAATGGTGTATTTAGGCCATGCAGCCTAATTGTTTTCTTTTAATGGCCGCACTGTGTGGTGTTTGGGATCTTAGTTCCCTGACCAAGATCAAATCTCTGTCCCCTGCGGTGGAAGCATGGACAGCTTCCACTGCACCACTGGGGAAGTCCATATGGTCTGCTTTAGTGATAACTAATGTGTGGAACTCTTTATTGTTTACACAATTTACATGTCAATTGTCTCATTTTGTCCTCTCAACCACACTGAGAGGCTGGCACAACAAGACATTATATTCATTTCTCGACTAAATAAACTCAGGCTCCTATAAATCAGTGGTAGCCAGAGGGTGGGCAGAGCTGTGAAACAGTCCATGTCTGGGCTGGGACCATGTTCTTTCCAGCAAGCTATGTGCTCTGTCCCCAGCCCTGTTTCCATCTGAATCTAAGTACAGAAGCACCTACTGGGTATATGTGTAAAGATTCTGAGTTTTACAAGTAGGGTTGTATATAGCGTTATGTAATAACAACTGTGGTTATTTTTACAGCATAGGGTAATTTAAGCAAGAGTGACCAGCCTAAGAGGGTCTAGAGGAACCTAGAAGCTCTAAGAGTTGGAGGAACAGGAAATGACCAACCTTGAGAAGACTTCAGGGAGATAGGGTCTTCTCAGACACTTGAAAACCAGTCTTAAAGACAAGATTGCCAAGACTTTTTCTCTGTAGGCTCACAGGGCAGAGTTAATACCAACAGTGAGAAATAATTGCAAAAATCGAGTTTTTGATTCAAAATATGTATTTAAAAAATTAGAAATAATGTAGCGCTGAGCAATGTTTTCCAAAATACAGTATATACAAAATGGTGCTAAGAAAGTTTTTTTTATCTAGGACATGATTTAACATTTTGAAAAATTTTGTTATAAGTTTACTTTACTACATACTAGGGAAATATATAACTAGTAGACAATTTTATGATTTCAGATATATAAGAAGTGGTTAAAGTAGATATTTAACTTTTCAAAAAAGTTGAAACAAAAGCATTTAAAGAGAAAGTTTTGGTGTGTAACAGTAAAGGCGATTTTCAGACATGTTACAATTGAAATGATTGATGAGTGAGTGGTTTGTGAAAATCATATTCTTTGAAGCTAGCTCTATCACTTTTCATGGCCTTGGACATATTCCTCACATTATGATGTTTAATTTCCTCATCTGTTTAATAAGTCTGTGTGGCAAGGACTAATGGTTTAATGAATGGAAAGCATTCAGCTTAGTTGGACACATAGTGAGAACCAACTAAATGTCCTCCGTTGTTTTCATTTTTATAAATAACAAAGAGAACTATTGAACCATGGATGGCTACCTTGTGAAGCAGAAAGCTCCTCATTGTGGAAGATGTATAAATAGAACTAGGTGGGCATTTGTTAGGGGTGCTGAAAGGGAGATCCTATGTGGTGTGAACTCAGCTAGAACTCTGAGGTTGTTTCAGATGGGAGATTTCTGTGAGTCTGCCCTTAGTGAATTCTCTCTTGATGTAAGAGAGACTTGAAACTAGAGTCTTCCTCCTCCAACTTGGGAGGACATCTAAAGTACTGCTTGATGGGAATCAAAGAGCCATTGCTCTGTGAGCACTATTGTTGGCCTTTATAGAACCCACGTCACAGTCAAGGAGAGTTGTCTGAGAACCACACGGCTATTGTCCTATAGTTCTTGCCCAACCAGGAAAAATACCCATTCTATCCTCACAGCCTTCCTAACAACTGTGAGGAAGACTGTGAGGGTTCCCATGGGTACAGAGGGGACCCGTCCTGTCTAACCCTCAGCTGGAACCTGGCCTTCACCCGCCAGTGGCTGCTGACAGGCAACCAGGTCCACTTGAGAGCTCTGGCCATGGGAAACACTTCCTTAAGCGAGCTGAAATAGGCTTCTCTGCAGCTTTCACCCACATGTCCTAATTTCATCTTCTTTAACCACAAAGAACAAGTCTCCCATTGCCTCCCAAGAGAATCTTTCAGAAGGCTGCAGACTGATGGAGTGCTTGCCCTGTGGTTATTGATTTCCATGCCATTCTGTGGTGTTCCCACAGTTACACTGTTTCAGTCATAGTTTCCAGGCCTTCTTAGTCATTGACCAACATGTTCTAATATTTGTCTCTGCCCTTTTTTGAAGGCAAAAGATACTGGAATCTGGGCCCCTTTTCCAGTATAAACAGAGATGCTTTCATTAGCAGTTCAGTTACACAAGATCCAGTCACTGTACTTACGTGACTCCATTAATGACAGATTATGGTGTGTCTGGTGTGCTTTAGAGCTCGGCCCCTCCCCACCCTTTTAACTCTGCAAATGATCCTAAAAGATGTCCTCCAGGTCTACTACCCTCGTTTGCATCCACAGACTGAGGATTCTAATGTCTAATTCAAATGCTGTCCTGAATTTCATGATTAAGTATAGCAGCCTTGTGAATATCTATGGATGCGTGTCTTACAGGTGTTCTATCTTACAAAGTTCAAATTGAATCCACCCACTTTCTCTCTATGCTCCATCTCTGCACTGAGGATAATAATAGTATTTACTTCACAGAGTTGTTCTAAAGTTGAGGATAGCAATAGTTCTAAGAAGTAAATGAATGAATGAATGTGCATAAAGCACTTAGGATTGTAACTGATGAATTTACTTACATATTGCTATTATCAGAGGATATAGAAAACAAATAAGGTATAAAGTTTGAAGAGGGAATGGTTATATGGAAAAAATGAAACAAGACAGATTGAGAAGTGTTGGTAGAAACAGGATGATGCTACAGGGCAGTTTTGGAAAAAATGACTATATGTTCCTCAGTGCTCTTCTTTGTGAAATACATGTCTGAAGAAATTCTTAGTGTATTCTTAAACACTGGTCATTCTGAGCCTTTTTCGTTATTAAAATGCTCAGTATGAGGAACCTTCTTTCCTATGTCTGAAGTCACTACTAGGTCCAGGATTTCTCTGAACTCATCAGAAGAAGTGAGTTCATGATGAAGTTAATTTCTGAAGAACAAGGATTGCATTTGAAGATGGCAACAGCCTGCTTTGTAAGGATTTATCCAGGTCAAATGTCAACTTGCTACCAAGAAGGATCTTGTGGATCTGGAAGGTGACTGGTTAGGCATGACATTAGAGCATTGCTACTCAAAGTGCAGTCCTCAGACCAGTGCTGGTCCTCAATCTGTTGCTGTTCTGAATGTGTAAGTATGGGATTGAGAACAAGCATTTAAACAGATGTGTATCAGTCTTACAGAGTGCCTTTATGTCTGTTAAATCTACCAGTAGAGAAATGTGCACTCATATTTGGCACATGTGTGATAAAGGACTTGAGTATCTGTAGATTTTAGTATTCATGAGGAGTCCTAGAATCAATCCCCCATGAAAATGGAGGGCTGGCGGTATATGTTTCATTTAATTTAAGGCATTCGTTTGTGATGAATAGAAAACAAACAAGAAAAAAAGAAAAGGAAAGAAAGAAAAGAGAAGCTGGTATTTTTTATGATAGATTGTTTGAAAGCACTGGGCAGTGTGGAGTCATGGGTTCCAGTCCTGGCTCTGACACCAACTCATGTTATTTCCTCATCCTAAGCTATTTCTTCACATTGCAGTTGCTGGTATTGATTATCTTGTGGAGTCAAATATCTTGGCACCTCATTCTTCTTTGGGTATTACTGTCTTCATTCATGGATGAAAGGTCTTAGAATAACTGATT
This sequence comes from Bison bison bison, assembly GCF_000754665.1. Taxonomy (NCBI): domain Eukaryota; kingdom Metazoa; phylum Chordata; class Mammalia; order Artiodactyla; family Bovidae; genus Bison; species Bison bison. The sequence continues at coordinate 9,161,693 of NW_011494863.1, forward strand.
TTTAGTTTCTATTTCAGTTCCACAGATGCCATAATCCCAAGAATCTTTAGAAAAAAGTCTAAATAAAAATTGAGTGAAGCTTCATTGCTCTATTTCAAGCTAAATAATCCTGCTTTTTGGTAAAAGCCTAAGTATAGCATAGATTCTGAATGCTTTACTTCAGATCCCCATAAGAAGCATAGTTTTTCTTTTGGTGGTTATCTCTCTGTTGTTTTTTTATTAAAAAGATCTCTTTTTCTTGCTGCTCTCAGGTTTTCCCCATGAATTGCAACATTTTATAGGGAAAAATTTCTCTGCTGGGTATTCATAGACTGACTGACGATTGTCTTGAATTTTCCAAGAGAGAATTTTCTCTGAGAATGTTCTCTGAATAAAATCTAACCAGCATTATAAGGAGTTTAGATCTTACTCTATGACTAAAGAGAAATCATAAGATGGTGCTAAGAAGGAGACTGACAACATAATTTATTTTATCAAATAACATATTGGCGGATCTTTGATTAGACTGTAAGGGTACAAGACTATAAACACAGAAATGTTCAAAGGCTATTGCAGTATTATAGGCAGGCTATAATGGTGGTTTGGCCTATGGGATATAAAAAATAGGTTATGCAATCTAGTTTATTTATCAGCCTTGGCAGTGAAATGCTGTGGAATTATTTATAATTCCACATTTATAATTTAGAGTTCCACTTTTAAATTTTTCTGAGCTGGATTGGGATCATAGGTTTGTTTTTTTTTTTAATGGGGTTATAATTAGTAGTTTGTATTGGAATTAACATTAGCTCACAAAAAGTCCTATCTTAGGTTATTACTGAATGTCCTGTTCATATGAGTGTATGGAATCAGAAAACGTGCGGGTATTGAATAACTATAGATGTAGGATTTCAGGTGATAGAGGGCTTCTATCTTTCTATCTCCTGCACTGAGAAAAGAGAGTTCACAAATAAAAGTGCTAGTGTAGAAGTCAGAAGCCATCCCAGACAAAGTGCTGGTTTGTTGGGTTCTTAGCCCTGGAGCTACCCAGAAGATAGAGAGACCTGCCTTTGGAGACAAACTGTCTTCAGTCACGCAGACCCCACTTTAGCTGAGTCAGCATCACAGAGCAGGAAGCCATTCAACTCATTTTACTCTGGACTGTATCCAGGCATTTCACTGGGAAGTAAAAGACTGAGAGGAAGAAATAAGGACTCCACCTGGGTAAAAGCATTCTGGTGTAGTAATGATACAAGTGATTGGAGATTTCCATCTAGGGAAATATTTGATTTCACAAGATGACCAATACCAGCGACTACAGAGTGAAGAGAGAGCATAGGATGAGCAAGTAGTTCATGAAGCACATGATGCAAAGAGCCTAGGCTTTAGGGTTTGACTGAGATTAAATTCCCCACTCTTTCCCCTGCTGGCCTCTAATTTCAGGTCATTGTCCAATTATCAGAAACTGTACCACCTTCTGCAAAATGAGATAATCGCACATATTATGATTGCTATGAACCCCAAGTGAGAACTAGATAAAATGTTTCAGTTCAGTTCAATTCAGTCACTCAGTCGTGTCCGACTCTTTGCAACCCCATGAATCGCAGGACGCCAGGCTTCCCTGTCCATCAACTCCCGGAGTTCACTCAGACTCACGTCCGTGAAATGCCTCAGACAATTTTGTTATAATAGTAAGGCTTCCACTGAGTTGCATCAGAATAGCAATACTATTTGCAGAATTCATATGACTTGCTAGGTCACAATGCTGCTAAGTGAAACTTGAAAGACACTGTGAGAAAATACCTGTAGGTGTGGAATTGCATAATATATAAATATGATGATTCTTGTATATGCATGTGTGAACTTGTTTGCACTACATCGGTGCTATATTTATGCTCAAACATGAACTATATTTTGATGGGATGGGATCAGATGTAATATGGGGCAAGGGTTCAGAACAAGGGCTTTGGAGTCAGAAAAACCAATGTTCATTCTCCAGCTTACGGGCTTCATGACAAAATTACTTAATCTGCACAAACTTCAGTTTTATCAGTTGCAAAATGGTGATAGTAATACCTACTTCAGTGTGTGGCAATGAGAATGAAATAGTATAAAGAATAAGAAACATGTAGCAAGTACTGAGAAACCGAAGACTCTAATAAATACTAATTGTTATCATTGTTCTTGTTATTAAGAATAAAACTCACTTGGTGCTTACGTGTGGAAGGATGGAGACTCTTGCCTGGAATGGGACAAATGAGCAGAGATGAACACTTGTGTGAGGAGGGAACATAATTTCTGGAGTGTGCACCTCCCTGGTCTGTGGAGGAAGTTTCCAGAATCAGAGTCAGGATTTGATTCTCTATCCCTTTCCTCTCTAGCTTCTAGAAATGGAAAAAGCTTGTGGGTCTGGGAGTTATGGATGAGGAAAAACAAAAGAATTAAATTTTGTCGATAGCCTCTTCCAAAATCACTCAGCGAATTAAGCTATATGAATAGAGAAGCAAGGAAGGTGATGGTCCTTGATCCAGTAAAGAGGGTAGAGAAGAAATGACACATGGGCAGAGTTGGGACATTTGGTCAAACTCGCTTTAGGGTCAAGGGGTTTTAGAGTCAGTAAAACATTGTGGTTACAAGAGGTGGCTTTAACGTTAGGCAAAGCAGTGTTCAAATTCCAGTTCCATCACTAAATGTGTGTAGTTGGGCAAATTACTTAAATTCTCTGTAAAGTACACACTGAAAGTGAAAAACAACACACTTCTTACTCTGATGAAGTAAGAGTTAAAATGTTTAGCAAACTGGTAATTTGGGGGCTACTTTTAATAGCTAAGAACCTGAAGTTTCTCATTTAGAAACTTGCTATTCACTAAAATGATTGCCTTATTTTTCTGTTTGGCACAGATTGATAAAGATGTTCATTTCAAAAATGAACAGCCAGCTTGTGAACTATGGCAAGCAGTGTAACGTTTACATGCCTCAGTTTCTGCATCTGTAAAATGAAGTTACAATAATATTAATAACTGTTAACAAGAGTGGTTGGAAGGATTAGATTAAGCCATCACTGTGACATCACTGGAGAAGGCAATGGCACCCCACTCCAGTACTTTTGCCTAGAAACTCCCATGGACGGAGGAGCCTGGTAGGCTGCAGTCCATGGGGTCGCTAGAGTTGGACACGACTGAGCAACTTCACTTTCACTTTTCACTTTCATGCACTGAAGAAAGAAATGGCAACCCACTCCAGTGTTCTTGCCTGGAGAATCCCAGGGACGGCGGAGCCTGGTGGGCTGCTGTCTATGGGGTCGCACAGAGTCGGACACGACTGAAGCGACTTAGCAGCAGCAGCAGACCATAAATGGGAGCTATAATTGTTGCTTTCATGATTACTATCTCCCTTAAACCATAAGACAATTCTCTGAACTTGATGGCCATTACTATATCCATTTTGCACATGAGGAAACTGCAGTACAAAAAATGCATATTCTTTTCCCCAAAGCAGGGACAGAGGCTGAGAGATTTTGCCATCAAATTGGATAGTATAATATTGTTTTTATATAATTATATATTTATTATGTTTTAAAATATAAATTTATTCATTTTAATTGGAGGCTAATTACTTTACAATATTGTATTGGTTTTGCCATACATCTTCATGAATCTGCCACGGGTGTACACGTGTTCCCCATCCTGAACCCCCCTCCCACCTCCCTCTCCATACCATCCCCCTGGGTCATCCCAGTGCACCAGCCCCGAGCATGCTGTATCTTGCATCAAACCTGGACTGGCGATTTGTTTCACATATGATATTATACATGTTTCAATGCCATTCTCACAAATCATCCCACCCTCTCCCTCTCCCACAGAGTCCAAAAGACTGTTCTATACATCAGTGTCTCTTTTGCTGTCTCGCATACAGGGTTATCGTTACCATCTTTCTAAATTCCATATATATGCATTAGTATACCGTATTGGTGTTTTTCTTTCTGGCTTACTTCACTCTGTATAATAGGCTCCAGTTTCATCCACCTCATTAGAACTGATTCAAATGTATTCTTTTTAATAGCTGAGTAATACTCCATTGTGTATATGTACCACAGCTTTCTTATCCATTCGTCTGCTGATGGACATCTAGGTTGCTTCCATGTCCTGGATATTATAAACAGTGCTGCGATGAACATTGGGGTACACGTGTCTCTTTCAATTCTGGTTTCCTCAGTGTGTATGCCCAGCAGTGGGATTGCTGGGTCATAAGGCAGTTCTATTTCCCGTTTTTTAAGGAATCTCCACACTGTTCTCCACAGTGGCTGTACTAGTTTGCATTCCCACCAACAGTGTAAGAGGGTTCCCTTTTCTCCACACCCTCTCCAGCATTTATTGCTTGTAGACTTTTGAATCGCAGCCATTCTGACTGGCGTGAGATGGTACCTCATAGTGGTTTTGATTTGCATTTCTCTGATAATGAGTGATGATGAGCACCTTTTCATGTGTTTGTTAGCCATCTGTATGTCTTCTTTGGAGAAATGTCTATTTAGTTATTTGGCCCATTTTTTGATTGGGTCGTTTATTTTTCTGGAATTGAGCTGCAGGAGTTGCTTGTATATTTTTGAGATTAATTCTTTGTCAATTGCTTCATTTGCTATTATTTTCTTCCATTATGAAGGCTGTCTTTTCACCTTGCTTATAGTTTCCTTTGTTGTGCAGAAGCTTTTAATTTTAATTAGGTCCCATTTGTTTATTTTTGCTTTTATTTCTAATATTCTGGGGGGTGGGTCATAGAGGATCCTGCTATGATTTATGTCAGTATATATTTAATTTTTGTTTAAATTGTGATTTTTTTTTGTTAATTAAATTGGGTTCTTTGTTGTTGTGTGAACATATGTGGAAAATAGTGTTTAAAGCCTGAGCATGAAAGACAGAAAACAAAATAGAACAGAAAAAGAGCCTAAGCGTGAAAAGAGCTGAGAGACTGTTTTAATGCTTTGGCCATGGAAATCTGGGTAGGAATATGCTACCATCTTCACATTCCTAAAGACTGAGAATTCTTAGGCAGGTTGACTCCCAGATATGTCACATTGAATGTAGCTCTAGTCTGATGACACCAAATGTAACAATATGAGCACCAACTATTACAATTTTCACCCCTTACAGAATAATGTGAAAGTACTCATGGGAAAACTATTTCCTTAGTCATTAGGTTTGTTAATGTCAGGTATTAGTACTTTATGGGTTAAATGAAGCATTTATTGTTGAGTGATATTCTGAAAGTTTCTGTATAATGACACTGCAAGAATTTGTGATATGTAGTCACAGGGCTAGGGGGAGGGAACAGAATGACTCATGAGTGAGGGATGTTAAGAGTCAAAAAAAAATCCAGAAATTTGTAAAATCCTGGTTAGGTTAACTTTGTATTATTAATAGAATGATTTCTTCACATAGTTTCAGTTTTTGTATTTTCCATTAAACAAAAAGGCTACTTCCTAATTTTGTATATTATTTCATCAAGTTGAATGATCTTTTAATAGTTATGTTTTGGAAAAGATTTGTCAAGCACCAACTACATGGGGTGTATTTGTCTAGGAATTGGGAGTCCATTACAGGATGAAACAGAACTAATTCTTGACCTGAAACTCAAGGAGGGAAGACAGACAATAAAATGAATTACTTTAGATAAAAGAGTACAGAGGAATTGTGTCACAGGGAGCACTTATCTTGTCCAGTCAGTCATGGAGGACATTGCCTGAAGAAGTCATATGCAAGTTGATATCTAAAAAATGAACAAAAATTAGCTGCACCCTAAGGCGGGTCTGGTTCTGTTCATTCATTCATTCACTCATCCATTTTTAAGACTAATGTTTGTTGTTTTCCTACAATGAGACATGCCCTATTCTAAGTTCCAAGAACTCAGGAATGAATAAGCACTCCCTTTCTAAAACAGGGGAATAGATAAACAGATACATAAGATAACTTCAGGTACTGATAAAGAATAAAAATAAGGAGGAGGAAGGGGGAGGAGAAGATGATGATTATACAGGTAAATGTGTTGGGGGAAGATACCTGGGAACCCGTTGCTCTGGGGAAATGACCCTTAAATAAAGAAGAGCCAACCATGCAAGGAGCCTTTTAAAGTTATCCTCAGTATTTTACCTTCCTTTCCTTATTCACAAAGCCTCGGTAAATTCCAGTCAAAAAGTAGAACCTTTGTTCTACTTTTCAGGGACGTTTCAAGTAGCAAAGACGACCAGTTTAGGGAAACTGCCTTCTCCAGTTGATAACAGAAGAGACTAGTAATGCTGATCTCCCCTGGACAACAGTGTAACCAAAAAAATAATCAATTCCAAGGGTCACCAGCAACAGAAACTTTAGAATGGTGGCTTGATTAAGACCTGAGGGCAGGTGAACTAGAAGATCTATTTCCCAACCACATAAATAGCAAGAATGGGGGGAAAAAAATCTCAGAAGTATTTGAGGAACCTTTGAGATGGGATAATTTTTGAACAGAGGGTCATTAATCCCATCATAAATTGGTTATGAAAAGGAAGAATGCCCTCATTTTATTGTCACATCCTGTTTAAGCCTGGAGTGTGTACATTAGAACAGTTTTTAATTGGAGTATAGTTGATAAACAATGTGTTACTTTCTGCTCTACAGCAAAATGAATCAGTTATACATATATATGTTTAATACATATCCATCAGTTGTACATATACACATATCTACTCTTTTTGAGATTCTTTACTCATGTAGGTCATTATAGGGTATTGAGTAGAGTTCCCTGTACTATATAGTAGGTAATTACTAGTTATATATTTTATAGTGTTTAAAGCATACATATATAGTGGTGGATGTATGTCAATCCCAACAGCTATAGATATTTTATTCAACATCTGTTCAAATACTACTTATGCTATAATAATTGCTAACACTCTTTGAACATTATGAACTATATGCATCACTCTCCGGCTAAGTGCTAACATGTGAGCTCCTAGGAGGGAGCTACTACTACTGTTATTATTTTTTTCTTTTTTGTATTTTTTATCTCAGACACAGAGGACTTAACAGAATTTGGCTAAGTTCACAGTGCTTGTTCAGGAGTCCAGTGCAAGCAGTCCAGATCCAGGGCTCTGAATCATTTTGCAAGCCTGGTTCTTATATTTCAGGTCTGTGTTTTTCTTTCCCCTTAGCAGCTGCTAGGTAGGTATTACCTAGCAGTGTGTGATATTCTTTATATGATGAAGAGTGAATTGTGGGAAAAAGAGATGGAGAATGAGAGGGAAAGGGAGGGAGGGAGAAAGGAGGAGAAAGTATGTGGATAGAATTACTCTGTTTAAAAACTCTGAAGAAAAAGAAAAGTGCAATTTTCCAGATATTATTCCAGATGCAGGTGTTATTTCTCTTACATCTCAAAGCAAACAAAGAAACAAGGTATTTTTAGCCCCATTTTACAGATGAGGAAATTAAGCTCAGAGTTCAGTAGCTAGGCTCAGCCTCTCATGCCAAGTTTCTGCTCCTTATGATTTTGTACCCTAGGGATGTCTATAAAAAAGAAAGAAAAGCAAAAATAAAGCAGTATCTAACTTGTCTTCCAGCCCTAGATCTATGATACTGAATTAGGCTTTCACACATAAAGGAAAATGAAGGAAGCTTTAAATTTTTTTTTTTTAATTGAAACAAGTTGACTTACAATGTTGTGTTAGCTTCAGGTGTACAGCAAAATGATCCAGTTATGCACACACGCACACACACATATACACACACACATATAATTTCTTTAACATTCACTTACATTATAGCTTATTACAAGACATTGAGTAGAATTCCCTGTGCTATATAGTAGGTTCTTGTTGATTATCTGTTTTACATGTAGTACTGTGTATATTTTAATCTCAAACTCCTACTTTATCCACCCCACATCCTGTTTGGTAATCATAAGTTTGTTTTCTGTGTCTATGAGTCTATTTCTATTTTGTGAATAAGTTCATTTGAATCTTTTTTTTTTTTTTTTAATTTCACATGTACGCCTGACCCAGGGATCAAACCCGGGTCTCCCACATTGTAGGCAGATGCTTTACCATCTGAGCCACCAGGGAAGTATATCATTCACATGTAAGCAATATCATGTAATCTTTGTCTTTTTCTGTCTTATTTCACTGAGTATGATCATTTCTAGGTCCATACATGTTGCTGTAAATAGCATTATTTCATTCTTTTTTATGATTAATATTCCATTGTGCATATATACATCACTTCTTTATACATTCACCTGTTGATGGACACTTAGCTTGCTTGAAGAAAGCTTTTTTATGGCTGCATAATGGACAGAGGAGCCTGATGGGCTATAGTCCATAGAGTCACAAAGAGTCAGATGCGACTGAACAACTGAGCATGCACACACACAACATATATTTGACCTTAGAAAAGCCTATGTGATCCACTACTCAAATACATTTCATGGGAGAAGTGAGGACACGCCAGCACTCTCAGTGCAGTGCTGGAAGCTTTACTAGTATCACCCTGAGGATGCTGGAGTGTCCTTATTTGGGTGCCAAGTATACACACACATGCTGCAGGGAATAATGAAAATTATTTTGTAGTATGCACACCAAGAAATGTACATATTAGTAAGAGTTTTAAGAAAAGTATAAAACATGTAACAGGCTTAACACAAAAAGACCCTTTCATTAATTTAGGAAGGTCCCTAAGTATGACTACTGCCTCTATCATAAAACAAAAAAAGAAAAGATAATCACCTTGATTGTTATATTTCCTGTATTATTATTATTCTTAGGCATGTTCAACTTTCTTTTTGCATTGCTTTTGACATTTTGGATGTTTTGATATAAAGTCATCCATGCTTAAAAACCCATACTCCTTTAAATGACCAGTTTACTAATGTATACTCCCTTCCATAGTACAAAGTTTGTGCTCAGTTGTGTCCAACTCTTGTGACCAAATAGATGCAGCCTGCCAGGCTCCTCTGTCCATGGGATTCTCCAGGCAAGAATACTGAAGTGGGTTGCCATTTCCTTCTCCAGGGGATCTTCCCGACCCAGGAAAGGAGACCTGCAAACCCAGGTCTTCTGCATTGCAGGCAGACTCTTTACTGACTGAGCTATGAGGGAAGCCCAGTACAAAGTTTATGCACTGCTCTTTTCTTTATTGGCTTCCATGATTTGTTTCTTCTTCTTCTTTTTTTTTTTGTTAGTGCTGTTAGGGGCTTCCCTTGTAGCTCAGCTGACAAAGAATCCACCTGCAATGCAGGAGACCCTGGTTTGATTCCTGGGTCAGGAAGATCCGCTGGAGAAGGGATAGCCTACCCACTCCAGTATTCTTGGGTTTCTCTGGTGGCTCAGCTGGTAAAGAATCCACCTGCAATGTGGGAGACCTGGATCTGATCCCTGGGTTGGGAAGATCCCCTGGAGAAGGGAAAGGCTACCCACTCCAGTATTCTGGCCTGGAGAATCCATACATGGGTTTGCGGCTGAGTGACTTTCACTTTCATAGTGCTATTAATTTTTAAGGAGTTGGTCATGATTAATTTAAATGTGCTTCTAATTTATTTGATGTAAAAACGTTTCAGGTTAGTTAAGTTGCTCAGTTGTGTCTGACTCTTTTAAACCCCATGGACTGCAGCACCCCAGACTTCCCTAACCATCACCAATTCCTAGAGCTTGCTCAAACTCATGTTCATTTGTAGTCCAAGGTCTCTTTGTAGTCCAAGGGACTCTCAAGAGTCTTCTCCAACAAGCATCAAAAGCATCAATTCTTCAGCACTCAGCTTTCTTTATAGTCCAACTCTCACATCCATACATGACTACTGGAAAAACCACAGCTTTGACCAGATGGACCTTTGTTGGCAAAGTAACGTCTCTGCTTTCTAATATGCTATCTAGGTTGGTCATAGCTTTTTTTCCAAGGGGCAAGTGTCTTAATTTCATGGCTGTAGTCACCATCTGCAGTGAGTTTGGAGCCCCCAAAATAGTCTCTCACTGTTTCCATTGTTTCCCCATCTATTTGCCATGAAGTGATGGGACCAGATGCCATAATCTTAGTTTTCTGAATGCTGAGATTTAAGCCAACTTTTTCACTCTCTTCTTTCACTTTCATCAAGAGGCTTTTTAGTTCTCTGCTTTGTGCCATAAGGGTGGTGTCATCGGCATATCTGAGGTTATTGATATGTCTCCCATCAGTCTTGATTCCATGTGTGCTTCATCCAGCCCAGCATGGACTCATGCCCATTGAGTCAATGATGCCATCCATCCATCTCATATTAATTAAATAATTAGTTTGTAATTTTATGTTAGAAATGTCTCTTAAAAGCAGTTGCTAAATTTCTTTTCAGTTACATGGAGACTCCTTACATTTGATCAGGAATATTTACCCTTTATATTTAATGACTTTTTCATAATTTGACATTTGTTACCTTTTTGTTTATTTCCTTGAATTTATTTATATTTATTGATTATTTGTTTATCAGTACACCATCTCTTTTTTTGATTTTATACTTAAAATTTTGTGTGAGGAGAAGGTTTTTTTTTTCTATGCTATTAGTTATGTCCTAGTATTTCAAACATTGTTAACCACCAGATTATTTATTTATGCTCATGTAAAATCTATTTTAAGCTTAATTTTATAGGGGAAAAGACCATTCTTATTGGCAACCTTTTTGTTTTGTTTAATCTGGAGAATGAGACTATCTTTAACTGCTTTTTAAAAAATTTGGTCAGCATGACTTAAATTTATTCAAAATATTACATTAATTTGGGATATTTAGTAGCTCCAATTATCCCATTTGCAGTTAATGCTTTATTTTATTTTATTTTATTTTTCTATTGGTTGGTTTTTTGATTATTGGTTTTGTTTTTTTTTTTTTACCTTTGGTGTTTAATGTATCAATTTTCTTTCACTGAGTAACAAATTATCACCAACTCGTTGATTTAAAATAACAATTTTTTATCTCACAGTTTCTGTGTGTTAGGAATCCAGACATGGGTTAGATGGTTCCTATGGTCAGGACCTCACCAGGATAAAATCAGGATGTCATTTGATGTTTAAATCTCTTCTGCGGCTCTAGGTTACTCCCAAGTGATTGGTTGTTGATAGAATTTAGTTCCTTACAGCGTGGAACTGAGGCTCTCGGCTCCTAGTGATCAGGTTTCATTGTCTGAGACATAGCCCTCTTTAAAATACAGCAGTATTATCCTTTAGGATCTGCAGGAATGTGTATGCTCCTGCTTTGAAATGTGCTGACCTTATGTCTCTGACCTCCTGCTACACTGTCATTTAAGGGTTTACCTGATTAAGTCAGGCCTACTTAGGATTATCTGCTTTTAATTAATTTAGAATTAGTAGATCAAAGACCTTAATGACACCTGCAAAATTCCTTTACTTAGTCCTATAACCTAGTGTAAGCTTGGTGGTGGTTTGCTCTCATATTCACAGGACCTGCCACACTCAAGGACACTCACTGGGTATGTGCAACAGGGGGCAGGAATCTTGGGGGCCTTCTTAGAATTCTGCCTACTACAGTGGCTCATTTAAATCATACAAATTCTTCATCAGTTTTGAGAAATATTTGTAAAGACTTGCTAGAGGATTTCTTTCATATGAATATGTTCTATGATGTTTGAAAAGAAGTTCTTGAGATACGTCTCTAAATGTTTTATAAAAGTACTGCTTTTATATACAAATGAATATATAGAAGAAAAATACATTGTGCAATATAGGTAAATTTGTAATGAAATGTATATTTTAAAACATTAATTCTAATACTTATTGGCATCATTATAAATTAGTATAACATTATACAAGATTAAGTTGCCTTAAGTTGTTTAAGCTTATGGGGTCGATAATCCCACTCATAAAAATCCACAGTAAGAAAAGGATTAAAGACAAGAAAAATTCTTATGTACAAAAATGTTTAACAGTCTATCATAGTGAATGTTTCAAGTAAGATCAAATTACAAAGCTGGGGAAATGTTAAGGAACTTCATGTGGATTCCCTGAATATATATTGTATGATCATTAGGAATGCCATAAGAATATGAAAAATGTGTACAGCATATTGGAAATAAGGAACACAAAATTATATGTGTACTATGATTAGAGCTATGTAAAATATGTATGTGATTGCTGTAGGACCATAATAACGTATGAGAAAACAGTAGCAGTTGATGAAACAGGTTGGTATAACATATGCACATTTTTAAACAATTTATTTAATTGCCAGCAAAGGCTTTATACAAGGTACAAAGCAAAACTAGGTCAGTTTCCCACATGTCTAGAAAAGGGTAGGTGTGGACCTCCTTGACTTCTGATTCTCTTTCATCTGAAATCTGCTGAGCCTTTACTAATTGAAGGGTGAAGTCTTCTATTGCCATTGATGAGAACTGAGTGAATTATATTGGGAGTAGACAGACCTGGCCCTTCCCTCAAGATGATGACTAATTGACAAAGCCTTCTGATGGGGTGTGACCTAGGGCTGACCCTTGATGACTAGGGTTGAATTACACACAGAATCCTCAGTTTTCCCTGCCTTTTCTTTGAGGTTTCAAATGGGATGGGAGTATTGTGAGCAAGAAGGAATTACTAGATCCTCTTCATAAAGACATCAGTGCTAAAGGGTGTAGAGATGACAGTTAAAAGTTCTTTCATCCAGGCTGAAAATCCTTGCCTGCATGTGTGAGGGGATCACCATCCTCCTGCTTGTATAGCATGTATTTTCTACCACTGAATGTAGCCTATGTCTTTGATAAGCAGCAAACTTCTTTGACCACTTTTTCATGGAACACATCCTAGCTGCACTGTCCCCAGGTAGATCATTTGAGAAAGACTGAGTTACAAATAATCCTTTTATCTTTGTACAAAGATCCATGTCAAACAAAGAAACTTGGGATGTAACAGAGGAATTATACTTATTTCTCAAGGGCCCAAGAAGGTTAAAACTTGACTGAAAATGTAAAATTATATAATGAGTTAGATAACTAGAAAACGATGGTTTTGTTCCAGAAGTCAGGCTTCCCATTACTAGTAGTTCTCAAACATGGATTTGATCATCATTTGCTGTGACTATCATGGGGAGGATACAATAGTTAGGCCTGAAATTAGAATTTGGAAGATTTGTGATTTTCAGCCCTGTCTGAGCATCAGAATATTCTGACTAATTTAACTAAACAAACAAAACAGGAAGGATGGATGGGAGGACAGAAGTACCTGGGCCCTATTTAAGGTCTACTGAATTGGAATATCTAGGTTTGGGGCCAAAATTTTTGAATTTTTAATAAGCTGCCTAGGTGACTCTTCCATATTCAGTTCAAGAGACTAACCATTGAAAACCAATGAGCCACATGACTTTTGACAGATAAGGTCTGTTTCCATGATACCAGTAAACAATATGGCAAAGTAGGTAACTGGGAATGCTGCAGAGGTGGCATTGCTTGTCTTCCAGGAATCAGAAAATAGAAATTCAATTTCTGAGATTTCCAGTCCAGGTGCGCTGGAACCAGTCCGTGCTACTGAACTTCTTATTCTAAGAAACAGAAGGGCAGGTGAAACCTAGGGAAGAAGGAAGTTGCCTGGGAAGGTAGTTTTGGAATCCCTTTTTGCACACTGTGCAAACCTAAGATTTTGATTACTTGAATCTGTGCCTATTGCCTCATGGAGTTTATCGAGGTTCATCCCTTTCAGAGAGGCTACAGGACTTCCCACATGGTTGTCAGAGGGAGTGGCTTCTTGGGTCAGAGCAATTCACATAACCTCTCCTCTGTTGGCAAGGGTCTGGCAGGATGCGTCTGCACTGCTGGACTTCCTGTTCTAATAGTGCCAACTGGTTTTGCCCAAACCAAGGGAGGGACCTCAGACAGGGTTTGCCACAAATTTCAGTTTTAGCTGGAACACATAGTTCTGCCTAGTGTTATATAGTGATCTAGGAAAAGAGGAAGCCACTTGTGGAGAAGTGCGTCTAGATACAGGGTCTGGACATGGCTAGGAAACCTGGACACCCTCCCAGACATCCCACACTCCCGACCCAGTCATGTGAGAGATCACTGCTCCTCAGAGATACCTAAAATCTGGGCAGCTGGAAGGTATTTGCCAAATCCATTTATTTATTCAATTATCTATATTTGTCCAGTGTCAACGGTGTGCCTTCCCTATATATATATATACTACAGGTACTGAAGATAAAATAATGGATAAAAACAGCCAAGAGTTTAGTCTGGCTAAATTTCTGTACTTGCTCCAACTGGGAATTAAGCTCTTCCTGGTCATCATTGTCTCCTCATTAACATAACAATAGTTACCCTTTATGGAACTGGCACCTATGTGCTCAAAACTTGTTAATGGCATATGTCTAACAAGATCAGATCAGATCAGATCAGTCACTCAGTCATGTCCGACTCTTTGCGACCCCATGAATCGCAGCACGCCAGGCCTCCCTGTCCATCACCAACTCCTGGAGTTCACTGAGACTCATGTCCATTGAGTCAGTGATGCCATCCAGCCATCTCATCCTCTGTTGTCCCCTTCTCCTCTTGCCCCCAATCCCTATTATTATATCCATTTTTCAGCTGTGGAAGTACAGATATGTGGATAAGGACCAAGATTTATAGCCTCCCTTTGTCCTGAGGGTGGGCAGGAGAAAGTGGAGACTTAAGATTCCTTCACCACATCCTAGGAAGATGGGTCTTCCTGGTTCTTGATTGCTGTGCTTAGGGTCTGAACCAGTCCAGGTTCCGTTAGTATAGCATTAGTAAAATGTAGTCTCCAAACCCAATGAGGATCATTCTGAGGAATGGGGATTATGTTCAGGCCTTGAGTAAAAGAGGAGAAATAGGGTTGACAGTAGCTAACTTTGAATCTCAGGGGACCATAGAGGCTCAAGAGAAGAAGGAAGATTCTCAGCGTTTGGACATGGCTGAAGGTTTTCCTTTGGGTGCACCAGAGGGTGAGGCTCTTTCTACTGAACTCTCACACTTTAAAGAGTCAACAGAACACCTAAGTCTGACTTCCTGGATTCTAAGGGTCAGCTGGACCTAACCCCAGTGGGTCAAGGAGAGTAGCCAAACTTGAAGAGCAAGGGGCCTGACCAGGGAGCTCAGATTTAGTTTTATTCAAGTAATACTGAAAAAGTTTCATGGATGTGATTCATTTTAGAAAGATTTAGGTGTAATGCCACAGTATTAGGTACCTCTGATTTGTGAACTCTGAACTATTTTGCAACAGTAATAATATAATATAAATTATCAGTTCAGTCATGTCCAACTCTTTGCGACCCCATGAATCGCAGCACGCCAGGCCTCCCTGTCCATCACCAACTCCCGGAGTTCACTCAGACTCACGTCCATCGAGTCAGTGATGCCATCCAGCCATCTCATCCTCTGTTGTCCCCTTCTCCTCCTGCCCCCAATCCCTCCCAGCATCAGAGTCTTTTCCAATGAGTCAACTCTTTGCATGAGGTGGCCAAAGTACTGGAGTTTCAGCTTTAGCATCATTCCTTCCAAAGAAATCCCAGGGCTGATTTCCTTCAGAATGGACTGGTTGGATCTCCTTGCAGTCCAAGGGACTCTCAAGAGTCTTCTCCAACACCACAGTTCAAAGGCATCAATTCTTCGGTGCTCAGCTTTCTTCACAGTCCAACTCTCACATCCATACATGACCACTGGAAAAACCATAGCCTTGACTAGACGGACCTTTGTTGGCAAAGTAATGTCTCTGCTTTTGAATATGCTATCTAGGTTGGTCATAACTTTCCTTCTGAGGAGTAAGCGTCTTTTA
>NW_011494863.1:9177538-9186983 GCF_000754665.1 Bison bison bison
AGCGTCTTTTAATTTCATGGCTGCAGTCACTATCTGCAGTGATTTTGGAGCCCCCCAAAATAAAGTCTGACACTGTTTCCACTGTTTCCCCCGCTATTTCCCATGAAGTGATGGGACCAGATGCCATGATCTTCGTTTTCTGAATGTTGAGCTTTAAGCCAACTTTTTCACTCTCCACTTTCACTTTCATCAAGAGGCTTTCTAGTTCCTCTTCACTTTCTGCCATAAGGCTAGTGTTATCTGCATATCTGAGGTTATTGATATTTCTCCCGGCAATCTTGATTCCAGCTTGTGCTTCTTCCAGCCCAGTGTTTCTCATGATGTACTCTGCATAGAAGTTAAATAAGCAGGGTGACAATATACAGCCTTGACGTACTCCTTTTCCTATTTGGAACCAGTCTGTTTTTCCATGTCCAGTTCTACCTGTTGCTTCCTGACCTGCAACCTGCAAGGTTTCTCAAGAGGCAGGTCAGGTGGTCTGGTATTCCCATCTCTTTCAGAATATAAATTATAGTCTCTTTTAAAAACAAGATTCTTCCTAGTGTTCTTAAATTATTAACATTTTTTGCTGCTCCTACAAAGGAGATTTACCATATTCTTATTTACAGGTTATACATTTCTCTTTTCCAAGCCAAGGATGGCATTCCAGTCTTTGCAGTTGCATTCAAATATATACCGACAACTTTTTCAAAATAAAGTTGGAACCAGTATATATGATTTTGTATTAGTTTTTATCCCTTAACATTTTCAATAATATTCTAAAACATTTCCTTCTGTCAATAATTTATTACTAATATTGTTTCAGAAAGGTGAATGATAGTCTGTCACTCAGATAAACTGTAATGATTTAACAGTTTCTCTCTTACTATTCCAAGTTTTCCCCCTTTTATTTTGCCATTCACATTACAATGAGGAAAATCAGGAATAATCTGAATGCTAACACTATTTGGAACACCTTTTGTCCATGAATCTTTTCAGTAAGTTATTATATTAGGTCCAATTTTGATACTTGAAATTTTCTTGTTGTATAGAATTTAAGTAATCATCAGAATGGTCCTATTAATTTAATGTGCATCTGGGAAGGTTTTTAAAGTTTCTGTGCCTCAGCTCCCTCATCTCTAATATAGGAATCACAGTGTATCCACTTCATGCGGTTGAGGAGACATGTGGAAAGTAATGCACACTCTTTGGAACTGTTTGCAGTTTGTTGTGCTCCCACCAGCAATGTACATTATTGCCACTGTGATGGCAAGTTTGACAGCTCTTCCTTTTGTTCTATAGTAAAGAATACTAGCTTAATGGAGAAAAGTTACCCTTTTTATTTGCACTTTGATTACCAGTGGTGTTTGATGTTTTATTTTGTATTTGTTTAGTCCTTTGTAATTCTTTTTCATGAATTGTATTTGTTAACTGGATTCTCATTTTTTTCCCATCAATTTTATGAGCTCTTTTTATGGTGACCCTTTCCTATCTATTGTCTATGTTATAGGTATTTTATTGGCTTGTGAGGTACCATTTGTTTCACTCTAGTTATTTTTGATTGTGGGTCAGAAGGACTGAGGCTTCAAGAAGACAGTCACACTTGGTCTGACTGTTGAGTGGACATAAATGGTCTACAAACTGCAGGGCCAGTGAGAGTGGTTGAGGAGGAGAAGTCCTGCCCTGGGGACCAGAGACCATAGTTTTACTCCAGATCTTGTTCCTTGGATGAGCCAGTTAACAAGTCGGAACTCAAATATTCACCTATAAAATAACTCTTACTAATGACTGCAGAGTACCCATCTAGATCAAATGAGTTAGCATATAGTCATTTGCTGTATAAACTAAATAGAACTCCAAGTAACTGAGCTTATTGTTATTTTCTTTAAAATTTTGCTATCTACATATATGGGAGTCACTTTTGCATTTGAAGCCTACTCTGTTTTGTCACAACAGGCTTCCTAGCCCACCTGCTACTTCTTTGGTAGCAGGAGGTTCTATGGTGACTGCCAGGAATAGGTGGTGCTCCATGAGGGAGAAGAAATGCACAAGAATTTTCTGCAAGAAAGCACAGGAATGGATAAGCTTAAAATTTGTAGTTGAGCTTCTTGTCTTGTCTTTTTTTCCTCACTATAATGTTATACATGTTTGCTATGTCTGAGTAGCCTTTCATTAATATTTCTCTAATAACTCATGGGAGGGCTGGATATGCATAAAGGCATTTCAGAGGGCTTTGTGACAATGTGAGAAACTTGAAAGGAATTTATCTGTCATGTTAGAGTTTATGAAGAGAGAAGGATGTCTGGGTTAGAGAGCAGTATATGGACGAGGATCATGGGTGGTGGGACTGGCCTTGGGTACCGGGGGGAGAGTTTTAGTGATGAAACATGAAGTTGGAGTCATTGAAGAATTTGGAGCAGGTGTGGCATATAAAACACATGTGTAAGGAGGACGCATGTGGCATGTAGAATGGATTGGAAAAGAAAGGAGGAAGGGGGGAACCTGGTTGGGAGTTTGTTGCAATATTTCCTTTTAAAAGCCATTGAACACACGCTTAGGTCTGCTTCCACTGGAGCTAGAGAAGAGTGGACAAGTTTGAGTGACATTTCCAGAAAAGGAATTGACGTTACTGTTGGCATTATGTGGTAGAGACTCAGTTTCGATCCCTGGGTCGGGAAGATCCCCTGAAGAAAGGAATGGCTACCCACTCCAGTATTCGTGCCTGGAGAATCCCATGGACAGAGGAGCCTGGCAGGCTATAGTCCATGGGGTAGCAAAGAGTCGGATATGACTGAGTGGCTAATACTTATATGGTGAAGAGGAAGAGGGAGAAAGTAAATCTCACTACAAGTAGTAAAATATTGGTTCTGGAAGAAGCCTGTTGGATCATCTCAGGTAACATTCTCAACTTTACAATTGGAAAGTGGAAGCTGAGAACAGAAACAGAATTGCTAATAGTGCACAGCACACACCATATTAGTAACAGATGGGACTCATGAACAGTTTTCCTGAATCACACTTACTGTCTTTTTTTACTCAGTGACTAAGGGAATGTGTCTTTGCAACAAACAATGGAGGGAGTTAGTAAGGGGATTATGAGTTCTGTTTTATATAGGTTTGGTTTGGAAAAATGTTGAGACAGTCAACTGAAAATGGCAGGCATGTGGTGGGAAGGGAGTCTAGTAGGGAGGTCAGAGCTGAGGTTACACATTTTAAACTTGGTGGCAGAGATGGTGACTTTAGTTGAGCTGAAATTTTTCATTATGAATTCATTTATTTTCCCTTCAGTTTCCTATTTTTGAAAAAAAAATATGATATTGATTTATTGAGCACTTACCATGTGATAAATACTTAACCAGCACCTTATTTAATCTTGTCATAAACCCTATGAAGGAGATACTATTACTGTTAATGGCTCCATTTTACAATGAGAAAGCAGGGTCACCTTTGTCAATGTTTATCACATTCCTGACAATCTTTTAAAGTGGGCCTTCTAAATCTCAAAACTATAGACAGTTTTGGCTGCGTAATTGTTTTGTTGGAAAAGAGTTGGCGGAAGCTGTCCTATGATTTGTAAGATGTTTGGCAGTGTCCCTAGCCTCTCCTTGTCCAGCTGTGATAATAAAATGGGTCTATGGACACTGACAAAGTTCCCCTGGTTTAGTTCAATTAGCCTCTTCTATTAAAAATGTTCCCCAGAAGTTTCAGCCTTAGTTAATATATTCTTCCTCTGTATTCTTGTACCACTTATTGACAAATTCTAAATATTTTGATTTTGTTTTTATACATCTTGCTTCTCAAGACGCTTATGAAGTTTTTAAAGACTGTCTTTTGCACTTAATACAGTATTAGAAGTGAGCATCTTTCATCTTTGTTCTTGTCTCCATTCCTAATGTCATCCTCTGCCCCTCACCCCAGTTTAGAACTTCACGGTTTCTGAGTAAAGTTCTACATGGAAAGAAATGCATTATCACTATCATATTTGTGTTTCAGGGAGTGTTTTCAACTAGGGAATGAATGATGTAGTTTGAAGAGGGGAGAAGGTAGGCTGGGAGACAACAAGCTAGGTTATTTCTATAGTTCAGGTAAGACTTATGAGGTTCTAAACTGAGGTGAGGGGCAGAGGATGACATTAGGAATGGAGAACAAAGATGAAAGATTAAAGGTATCCCACATCCTGGTCTTGGGGCTTCTCTGATAGTTCAGTTGGTAAAGAATCCACCTGCAATGCAGGAGACCCCAGTTCGATTCCTGGGTCAGGGAGATCCCCTGGAGAAGAGGTAGGCTACCCACTCCATTATTCTGGCCTGGAGAAGTCCATGGACTGTATAGTCCATGGGGTCGCAAAGAGTCGGACATGACTGAGCAACTTAAAAAAAAAAAAAAAATCCTGGTATCAGTATTTCTTTCAAAAGTGATTTTTCATCACTTATTTATGTGTAAGCTTTGCTCCAGTCAAAAATAAAGATGTTCACTCTATATGTCCTTTGACTTCCTGTCTCCATACTCTTTCTTCCTTTGATAGTCATTTTATTTCTCTCCATCCTTCAAAACCAAGCTCAAATACCAAAGGTATACATTCCCACTTTCTCCCCTTAAGTAGAAAGAGGCTTCATTCTTCCTTAGATACCCACAGACCTCTTTCAATTCTACTCTTATACTTCTTACCAATACCTTCTTTGTCGGAATTAGGTATGTGTGCATATGTTTTCTTCCTTTCGCTTAGTTTTAAACAGACCAGTATTTGAATTCTAGTATTCACTAGCTAGAGTACTAGTTAAACTCATCAGCCTTTTGTTTTATTTCTTCACACTTAAAATGGGCTAGCTACCTCCTAGCATTGTTTGAGAATTAAACAAAAATGAGGGAATGATGCTTGACATAGAGCTTGGCAGATAGAAAAATAGCAAGTGCTAAGTATTACCTACTAATTTTCAGCGTAATTGTCATCATTATTGTCAGTTTTTCTCTGAATAGGCACGCTACATCAATTTGTTTTATGCTTTGCCTGATGATGATGAGTAAGAGGTTTACTTGTAAAGACTAACAAGGCAACTGTCAGGAATTTTTATTTTCTTTTTAAAATTTTTAATTGGAGGATAATTGCTTTGCATTATTGTGTTAGTTTCTGCCATACATCAACATGAATCAGCCATAAGTATACATATGACCCCTCCCTCTTGAACTTTCTTCCCACCTCCCACCCCATTCCACCCATCTAGGTTGTTAGAGCAACCTAGATGTTTGATTTCCCTGAGTCACGCAGCAAATTTACATTGGCTATCTATTTTACACATGGTAATGTATATGTTTCCATGTTACTCTCTCCCATCCTCTCTGTCCTTCCCCCTCCATGTCCATAAGTCGTTTGTTCTCTATATTTGTGTCTGCATTGTGGCCCTGCAAATAGGTTCTCCAATACCATCTTTCTAGATTCCATATATATGCATTAATAGACGATATTTGTTTTTCTCTTCCTGGGAAGTCTCAGGAATTTAAAGTTACTAATTATAGAACTGATATAGAAACGATATGTGCTAATTCTAACCTCTCAGAGGAAAGTAGCTTTTGAAAGGATTTCACAATAGACATTTGGGGATTTAGTGGATAATGAGTCTGGCTCTACTGAGAGTGCTCATAGGAGCTGATTGGAAGGTTCCTATGACACAGAGAGAAGGCTGTAAGCTAAAGCAGATGGCACAGCATCAGAGGGAAGTGGGTGGATAAAAAGCGTGGAGCTGAAATGCCAAAGACTGAATGGGAATGCATGGTTCAGGGAACATGAAATGAAACCCTGGTCTTTCAGTCTAAAGTGGCTGCCAGAATCTGTTTCTGTACAAAATCCAATTTTTCAGACAGGCAATATTAATTTGAAGTCGAAGTTGTAGTCGGAGTCATAACCAGGAGCCCAGCTGATGGATCCATAATGGGCTTATGTCAGAATCAAGGCTAATGCTCTCAGTGAAACAGCGTAGAGCAGGAAGGTGAGATTTTGAGACTTGAAACACCTGTAATGCGTCAGACACACAATCAAGCAGAGTTCTATAGGTAATTTAAAAGAGGGCTATGGTATGTCTAGGTGGCTGTGGCCCCATACAGAGTGTAGAACTATACTCAGGTTTCTTGGTGGCTTCAGAAAACAGAGCTAACCCAATATTAATTGACACTTGAGGGTAAGCCCCTGGAGAAAATAACATTCATAATGGTTAACATTTATTGAGCAAATACTATACACCTGCTGCTGTGCTAAGAGCTGTGTATGCATTGTGTATTTTAACCTATATAGTAACCCTATGAAATAGGTACTATTGTTATCCTCATCTCAAAGATGTGTGAAGCAGGGTTTAAATTGTTTAGCTTTTAAACAATTTGCCCATCATCACATTTGCAGTAAGTAGCAGAGTCAAGTTTTGAATCCAGGTTATCTTTATTTTTCACTAGGACATCTACTCTTAACTGCTAAAATTGTTGCAGCTTAGAAGAGACTGAAAGACCATGTAGTACAATTTTCTGATTCTATAGAACAGCTGGGCAAAGTTCAAAGGCAGGAGTTACTGCCCTAAGTTCCATGGGGACCAACCAATGGCAAAACTCAGTGGAAGGCTCAAACTTCCTTTATCTTAGGTTTCAGTAGAGAGGAAGCCAGAGTTGGAAAAGCAAGAGGGCTCATGTGACTACTTAGCCTTATACCTTATTTGCTAAGTCACTTTAGTCGTGTCCGACTCTGTGCGACCCCATAGACGGCAGCCCACCAGGCTCCCCCGTCCCTGGGATTCTCCAGGCAAGAACACTAGAGTGGGTTCCCATTTCCTCCAATGCCATGAAAGTGAAAAGTGAAAGTGAAGTCGCTCAGTCGTGTCCGACTCTTTGTGACTCCATAGACTGCAGACTACCAGGCTCCTCCGTCCATGGGACTTTCCAGGCAAGAGTACTGGAGTGGGGTGCCATTGCCTTCTCCATTATACTTATCCCTTTCTCTCTCTCTCTCTCTTTGTGTGTATGGCTCCTGTGGGCCTTCACTGGGGCACTCTGTGGCTTCTCTAGTTGTGGGGCCCAGGCTCTAGAGTGGATGGGCTCAGTAGTTGTGCTTGGTTGTGGCATTTGGGCTTAGTTGTCCTGTTGCACCTGAGATCTTAGTTCCCCAACCAGGGATCGAACTTGGTCCCTTGCATTGGAAGGTGGATGCTTAACCACTGGACAAGAAGAGAAGTCCCTCCAGCCTTATACTTTATTGACTAGGGCCATGGTTGGCCCAGAGCCTGTGCAGGATAAGCTTGAAGGAGCACCTGTGTGACCAGGACTTAGAGATTTAAAGGCTTCACATGCAGAAAGCCCAACAGCTTGCCCCTCTGTGATCACTGACATAATAGAAGAAGTTAAAGGGGCAGACATGCCACTTGCCCCTGTCGTAGTTTTCTTCTTTTTCCTTACCTGAGTAGATTGCCTCAAGAATGATCAATCAGCCCTTATTTTATGAGACAAAGGATGCACTGTTGTCATTCAGTTGCCAAGTTGTTTCCAACTCTTTGTGACCTCACGGACCACAGCCATGGCCAGGCCTCCCTGTCCGCCGCTATCTCCCAGAGTTTGCCCAAATTCATGTCCATTGAATCAGTGATGCCATCCAACCATTTCATCCTCTGTCATCCCCTTCTCCTCCTGCCTTCAATCTTTCCCAGCATCAGGGTTTTTTCAAATGAGTCAGTTCTTCGCATCAGGTGGCCAAAGTATTGGAGTTTCAGCTTCAACAACAGTCCTTCCAATGAATATTCATGATTGATTTCCTTTAAGATTGGTTGGATCTCCTTGCAGTCCAAGGGACTCTCAACAGTCTTCTTCAACACTGCACTTTGAAAGCATCAATTCTTTGGTGCTCAGCCTTCTTTATGGTCCAACTCTCACATCTGTATGACTACTGGAAAGACCCTAGCCTTGACTCTGTGGACCTTTGTCAGCAAAATGATGTCATTGTTTTTTAATACACCGTCCAGGTTTGTCATAGCTTTCCTCCCAAGAAGCAGTCGTCTTCTAATTTCATGGTGAGTCACCATCCACAGTGATTTTGGAGCCTAAGAAGAGGAAATCTGGACAGACTTTACATGTGCCATGATTTTCCAGTTGGAGAGAAATTTGAGTGCCCTTTGCAGGTGGATCCCCATTAAATATGGGAAAACAGTATTGATCTAAAATACAAAATACACTTGTATAAGAAATCACCCATCATAAAGTATAAAATTACCATAAGGCATGATAAATGAGATTAAAACTATTGTTTTCTCGACTTCATGTTTAAGTAATGCTCAGCTAGCATCTTCCTGAGAATGTGATGCCTATTAAAATAATTTTCACAGAATAATTATTGCAATTACAGTGAAAGAGTTTTGATATATCACATGGTCAAGAGCAATAACTCACCAAATGCCTGTGCTATTTCAGTGAGTTGGATCAGAAGTGAAGAAAGCTCAGCAGAGACCTAATGATTAATTTCTGTTGCTAACATTGTGTGTTTCCTAGTGCACTGTATTCCCCAAATGTCTCTGTGGGTGGGAGAACATTTCTTAGTGTTTAGTTTCACTAGTGGATACCAGACGTAGGACTTGGATGTCTACTTCCTGAGTGTCTATATGAACGGCCATAGAGAATTATCCCTTATAGTATTTTTGCTCTTGTTGATCTTCTTCTTTAAAATGTCTCCTGTCCCAACCAGAATTGATATTTCATTACATTGTATTATAATGATAAAATTCTGATGATTCTGTATACAGAATTCTGTATAAATTCTGATGATTATTGTTGTTTTTTAATCAACCAGTCATGTCCTACTCTTTGCAACCCCATGGACTGCAGCACGCCATGCTGTATAAAAATTCTGATAATTCTGTTCAGTCACCTATCTCCAACTCTAAGTGACTGCATGTCCCATGGGGGCAGAACCGGGTCCCTCTTGTCTCCTACAAAAATAAATTTACTTTTCATATCCAGCTCTAACTTAACCTACACTGTGAAGTTCTCATCAGATTTTACTTGATGTAATTGTTACCTTGGAGAAGGCAATGGCACCCCACTCCAGTACTCTTGCCTGGAAAATCCCATGGATGGAGGAGCCTGGTAAGCTGCAGTCCATGGGGTCGCTGAGGGTCGGATACGACTGAGCGACTTAGCTTTCACTTTTCACTTTCATGCATTGGATAAGGAAATGGCAACCCACTCCAGTGTTCTTGCCTGGAGAATCCCAGGGACGGGTGAGCCTGGTGGGCTGCTGTCTACGGGATCGCACAGAGTCGGACACAGCTGAAGCGACTTAGCAGCAGCAGCAGCAGCAATTGTTACCTTCCTTTGTTTCTATTACACTTTGTTCTGTTAGTAGTATTTATTACATGGTTTTAGAGGTAATTTGGAGAAGGCAATGGCACCCCACTCCAGTACTCTTGCCTGGAAAATCCCATGGATGGAGGAGCCTGGTAGG
>NW_011494863.1:9187204-9207621 GCF_000754665.1 Bison bison bison
CCAGGGACGGGGGAGCCTGGTGGGCTGCCATCTATGGGGTTGCACAGAGTCAGACACGACTGAAGTGACTTAGCAGTAGTAGCAGAGGTAATTTGATGGAGCATGCTTCTTGCCATATATTGAATTCATTTTAAACAAAAATACCCCTATTCATATTCCTAGTATAGCACTTGTAATTTGTTGGTGTTTTGAGCTTAATAACTAGGCCTATCTCAGAAATCCCTCATTCAAACCATTCCAAAATGAATAATGATTTTATCCCTAAAATATGCCCTTTCTTTTTTTTAATCCCAAAGTGTTGTTGATGGATATTCATCTACTCATTCTCATATGCCAGAATTTAATCTTTCCTACCTTTCCACTGGCCATTCTCTACCATCCAATTAATCATTAAATTCTATTAAATTTACCTTCTGAATAATCATTGTCTCTAGTCCTTCCATTTCCATGGTTACATGACAATTGAAAGTGGCATGACCTATTGCTTTTCACCTGGGTCTCCACCTGATCCTTCCTCTTTGGCCCACGTTTGGCAAGGTTTCCAAAGTTAAACTAAAGAAAATTAATAAAATTAGGTATTTTTCTTTTTCTTTTATTATTATTATTATTATTTTTTAATTTTTTTTCCTTTTTTTAGATTTTAGTTTATTTTTTAACTTTACAATATTGTATTGGTTTTGCATATATCAACATGAATTCTCCACAGGTATACACATGTTCCCCATCCTGAACCCTCCTCCCTCCTCCCTCCCCATACCCTCCCTCTGGGTCATCCCAGTGCACCAGCCCCAAGCATCCAGTATCGTGCATCGAACCTGGACTGGCGACTCGTTTCGTATACGATATTATACATGTTTCAGTGCCATTCTCCCAAATCATCCCACCCTCTCCCTCTCCCACAGAGTCCAAAAGACTGTTCTATACATCAGTGTCTCTTTTGCTGTCTCCTATACAGGGTTATTGTTACCATCTTTCTAACTTCCATATATATGTGTTATTATACTGTATTGCTGTTTTTCTTTCTGGCTTACTTCACTCTGTATAATAGGCTCCAGTTTCATCCACCTCATTAGAACTGATTCAAATGTATTCTTTTTAATGGCTGAGTAATACTCCATTGTGTATATGTACCACAGCTTTCTTATCCATTCATCTGCTGATGGACATCTAGGTTGCTTCCATGTCCTGGCTATTATAAACAGTGCTGCAGTGAACATTGGGGTACATGTGTCTCTTTCCCTTCTGGTTTCCTCGGTGTGTATGCCCAGCAGTGGGATTGCTGGGTCATAAGGCAGTTCTATTTCCCGTTTTTTAAGGAATCTCCACACTGTTCTCCATAGTGGCTGTACTAGTTTGCATTCCCACCAACAGTGTAAGAGGGTTCCCTTTTCTCCACACCCTCTCCAGCATTTATTGCTTGTAGACTTTTGGATCGCAGCCATTCTGACTGGCGTGAAATGGTACCCCATTGTGGTTTTGATTTGCATTTCTCTGATAACGAGTGATGTTGAGCACCTTTTCATGTGTTTGTTAGCCATCTGTATGTGTTCTTTGGAGAAATGTCTATTTAGTTATTTGGCCCATTTTTTGATTGGGTCATTTATTTTTCTGGAATTGAGCTGTAGGAGTTGCTTGTAGGTATTTTTCTTACTTAAATTTCTTAAATACTCCAAATCCCAATCTATTACCTACAGAATGTACCCATTACTTTCTAGTGTTGAAATAAAGATATTTATGGTTCAGATACTTTTTTGGATTAATGCCATGGACCCCATTTTTTCCACTTCACATTCACAGTGCATTTTTCTTGCATCCATTTCATTGTTAGCCACTGGGTAAAACACTGTGAATAATATATATTGGATGCATATAATATATTGCATATCATATACATGGGTATCATATTTATTGGGTAAGGTGATGAGAAGGACATAGCAAAGTCTTTGAGAATCTAATGCTATTAGAGAAGACCTTAGGTAAACTCACATGTGACTAGTTGTCATATGACTAATATCATGTGAAAGAAAACACACAATTTTATGAGCATGAAAGGAGTGATGTCTCTATCTCAAAAAGTCAAAGATGGCATCAAAGAAGACATTTGAATAGTTAAGCAGGAATTTGTGAAACTGACAGAAGGGAGGGAGTCATTCTAAGCACAGGTGATGGCACAAAGACAAGGAGGCCTGCGATCACTTCCTACGTCGGGGAAAAGACTAGTGTGAGAGTGCTGGTTGTCCTAGTGAGAGGAGGCTGGGAAAGTCTGCCGGGCTAGATTTAGAGGAACATTTATGCGACCCTGATGATTATGAACTTTCCCTTACTTAAAAGCCTTTCCAGTTCTTGTTACTCACTCAGAAGATAATGAAACAATAATATTTGCTTGTCAAATAGATGACCCTGTGTGTAATGAGGAGGACAGATACTGGGAGCACAGAAAGCAATACAAAAACAATTGAAGTGACCTAGATTCAAGAAGAACGAGAATGTAAACTAAGGTGCTGTTGATGGCAGTGAAGAGTAGATGTTGGATTCTGAAGAGAATCCTAAGTTTGAGTTAATAGGACACTGTTAAATTGAGGTATGCTCAAAGCAAAGGGTAGGAAAGAATGTGATATGGTAGGTGAATGAAACTGGTGACCAACATAAAAGGGAGGCATGATTCTTCATAAGTATACAATAACTCTGAAGGTACCTGACATTCAGCTCAATAAATGAGAATTTTAGTTTTTGAACAATGAAGCAAAACATAATGGAAGACAAAACACAGCAAATGAAAATGGAAGGCTATCTTCTCTTTGTAGTACTCCTTTATAATAACAGATAAATGGGGATTACTGTAAACTATTTCAAGAGCAGTCCAGAAATATTAAATGGGAAATTCCACAAGTAAACAATTCACAAATTTAAAAGTGCATGCTCTTCTGAGTTGTATGATAAATTCACAGTCCTGCTCCATCATGCTCTGGGTGTGAATCAGCCTTTGAACTTAAGTGGGACCTTATGCCTTAGTTTCTCTGTCTATAGTTATGAGTACAGAGAAGCCTTGTCACTTCTGGTTGGATATTTCATTGCATGTTCCCTCCAGAACACCCTGCCTGAGTATTACCTGGCAGCATTCAATACTGTGAGCGCTCTGCAGCCTGGGTTGTTGAGTCATAGAATAAGCAAAGTCCCTGTTCTCCAATGGACATGTGATGTTTTAAGAAATAACTTTTGTAGTTCAAAGATACTGAGATATTAGGGCTGTTTGCAATGCAGCATCACCTACCATATCCCCATTGATACATTTGGGTCCTATATAATCCAAAAAGCAAGACTGGTAGTAACAAATACGTAAGACAAGTTCTGATTTTTATGTGAATCATAAATAGTTTTTGAAGTTTTATCTGTTTTTAGAGGTTTTCTTTGACAGTCAAAAAAACAAAGATCTTCTTGGTCCTCTACAATAAAAATTAAAGGTTTTTTAACTGGCAGTGTATCGATTGTTTTATTTTTAAGAACTTGACTGAGGTATAATTGACAGAATAATCTGCACAAAGTTAAGAGAATATAAGTTGATATGTTTTGACACTTGCATATACCCTTCGAAGCTTTACCTCAATCAAAACAATGAACATTTCCATAACTTTCAAATTGTTCTTTAAGACCCATGTAACTCATCTCTCCCACTCCTCCCTCCCTCCGCAGACTACTGATACTTTCATCATTGTACATTAGTTTGCATTTTCTTGAGTTTTAATAAGATCATGCAGTATGCAGTCTAGTTTCTTCCCCTCGGAATGATTCTTTTGAGATTCACTCGTATCAATTGCTTGTATGAATACTGTGTGCTGTTCTTAGTCACTCAGTTGTGTCTGATTCTTTGTGACCCCCATGGACCATAGCCCACTCCGCCCCCAGCTCCTCTGTCCATGAGGATTCTCCAGGCAAGAATACTGGAGTGGGTTGACATGCCCTCCTCCAGGGGATCTTCCTAACCCAGGGATTGAACCCAAGTCTCCCACATTGCAGGCAGATTCTTTACTATCTGAGGAATCAGGGAAACCCAATAATTCATTTCTTTTTTTTTGTTGTTATTACTGAGTAGTAGTCTGTTGTGTGGATATAATACTATATGTTTGTCTACTCACCTGCTGTTGGACACTTGAGTTGATCCCAGTATTTGGCTATTAAAATAAAACTGCTTTGAACACTTCAGTACAAGTCTTTACATAAAAATAGGCTTTCATTTGTCTTGGGAACGTAGGAGCAGAATGGGTGAGTTAAATAGTAGGGCTAAGCTTAATTATCTAAAGAAACTGCAAATTATTTTTTAAGTGGGGTTCCATTCTACAGTACTACTGTGCATCAATGCCACTGTGTATGAGAGGTCCAATTCCTTCATGTCTTCTCCAATACTCAGTATGGTCAGTCTTTTTAAATACAGTCATTCTGTTAGGTGTGTAAGTATCTGATTGTGGTTGTACTTTTCATTACCCCAATTACTAAGATGCCAAGCATCTTTCCATGTGCTTATGTGCTAATTGTTTCTTTTGGTCCAATATCTATTCAAATCTTTTGCCCATTTTTCATTTTGGCTTGGAATACTGTTCTTACTGTTGAGCTTTGAGAATTCTTTGCAAAGAGATATTGGAAAAATTGGAGGGTAGTGGACATATTTGTTCCATTGATTGTAGCAATGGTATTACATATGTGTATGTATGTCCAAATTTATAAAATTATACATTTGAAGTGTTTAGATATGCCAATTATATCTTGAAAGAATGGGGTGTATTTGTAATTTCATATACTTATAATAAACAAGAATGTTTAGTTAATTGAAATCACAACCTTGTAAATAAATTTGAAATGGTTAACTTGTCTAAATCGATTAACACATATCCCTTCTGGTTGAGATTTTGTTATATTATTCTCAGTATTGCAGTATCTAAGATTATTAAGCTTATTAAATTTAATAAATTTATGAAATTCACTAGTACTTAAAAATCATTTGTTAAACAATTAAAATACTTAAAAGGGAAACTAAGTTTGTAAATTTACTTAAAAAATTTTTATAGCCTTGACTATGTTTTAAAAATATGTCAAGTATTTTCAGAGGCTACTTAAAAGTTGTAAAAGAAAGAATGCTGCTCATTGTCCAGTTGTACAAGGTTCAAGTCATTAGCTACTGCAGTCACTGATGGACAGCACCCTGAAAGGAATTTAAGACAGAAAACAGAATAGGGCATTCTGTGCTTTGGAAAAACAGGCCCCTTAGATAGTTAAATGTATATCTCAAGAAAGATTTTAATAGGCCTGAATTCTTGCATCTTCTCATATATAGAAAAGCACTAAAATCAATAATCGAGATATCTGTTCCTTGTAACCAGCAGACTTCTTTTATCAAGAAGTATGCTTGACTTCATGTATTCTGCAGCAAAAAATCATATATAAACTATCTTCTTCCCCTGCCTCTTTGGAGCAGTTCCCTCAGAGCTACTGAGAGGTTCTTTTCTCAGGCTGTTGTCCTCAGTAAGGTTCCTGAATAAAACTGAAACCTACAATTCTTGTACTGTGCATTTTTTTCAGTTGGGAAAGTGATTTTTCTTAAAAATTTATATACTTTTGGCCATGCCACATGGACTGAGGGATCTGAGGGATCCAACCTACCCCTGTGGTGGAAATGTGGAGTCTTAACCACTGGACTGTCAGGGAAGTCCCAACAAAGTGATTTTTAAAATTTGATTAATTTAAAATGTTTCGTAAATGAAGCAACAAGATTTACAAATTCACTGCTTCAAAGATAACTTCTAAGCTTTAACTGTCTTCCTCAGTTAAGAGAGAAAAACTATTACTCTGTGCCCTCTACAGCAGACCTCCAGGTACTGCAAATCAAGGTTTGGTGTCAGAGCAAATAACCTCAGGACTTCTGATATTTATCAGGAAAACCACAATCTAATAGCACCCAAAGCAGATGGCTTTTTCTCACTTCTGTGTCCATCTTCCCCAAAGGTCCCTGTAGGAGAGCAAAATTTGCAACCCCAGTTGTATCTCTTTGGTAAGGGGATTAATTTAGGCTGATTATTTTTAAGAAACAGAAGACTAAGGAATTCTTTCTTTTTATCTCCCCCTTGGCTGACTAAAGAATTTAGGTAAAACACCTGTTTCAGGAACAGAGCTATCATCAGAAATACCTGCAGAGAATACAAGCTAGGTGTGGTGGGGGGAAACTCAGGAAGACCTAGAGGTCAGAGTATACTCTGGGTCCTATTGTCTCTGCATGGCTCAGCAAACCTTTTTTTTTTTTTTTTTTTTTTTACCATATACTCACTTTTCCACCACTGTGTGAATTACCTTCCTCCCCTTTGAAGTCTCAAACTTCTTCTTTTGTCTTTAGCTGAAGATGGGGTCTTTGACCATTTGGCTTAGCTATCTATTTTTCCTGGGTCTCTCCTGTATGTTCGTGATATTCAACTTTTGTTTGATCTTTCCTTTCTTAATCTATCTCATGTCAATTTAATTTTTAGGCCAGCCAGCAGAATCTAGAAGGGAAAATTTCTTCTTCCCTGACACATACAGATATGTGAAACTCAGTCAATTTCTTCTTGCACTCAAGGAGGAAATCAAAATCCTAAAAATGGGATTAGAAAGGATACTTGAAAGCCTGATTAAAAGTTTGGACTTTAAAGTAGCTATTAATATATAGAAGGTATTTAAACAAGAGACATAATGGATCAAAGTTGTTTTCAGGAACATTGGTTTGGTGGTATTTTGACAGGATTAGAATTGAGAGGCACCGTACATAGAGGAGAAATAATGTGACCAGAACTACTGATAGTCTGGACAGGAGTGCTGTCATAGAAATCAAGGGATAGATTTAAGAAACAACTCAGAAGGAAACCCTAGAAAAATTTGGTCACTGATTGGATCTGGATATCAGAGATAGAAAAGATTCTCAAGGTTTCATGATTTGGTGATTGATCCCTTAAGAGAACTCTGGAGTCAGAGAAGGATCTGACTGGGATGATGAACAATTATATGATCATTATAAAACTGATAGCCTAGTGAATATATACATGTGAATATGTTACTGTATCAGCAGACTGGTGAATCAAAGATGAAATCAGCGTTGCAGAATATATGACAGTGCCTTTCGTCAATAATAAGGGTGTGGGCCTGGAGGTTAAAGCCGCAACGAAAGGTATCCTTTATAAATACACTTAACCCTTGAACAGTGTTGGGGCTGGGATACCAACCCTTCGCATAGTCAAAAATCCATTTGTGTGTGCATATGTGTGTGTATATATATATATGTATATACATATAACTTTATAATTAGCCATCTGTATTCATGTTTCTACATATGGAGATTCAACCAACACGGACTGTGTTCCCTTGGAGGAGGGCATGGCAACCCACTCCAGTATTCTTGCCTGGAGAATCCCATGGACAGAGGAGACTAGCAGGCTACAGTCAGTGAGGTCTAAAAGAGTCAGACACAACTGAGCGACTAAGCACAGATTGTATAGTATTTATAGTATGTACTTAGTGGGAAAAATCCACATATAAGTGGACCCAGGCAGTTCAAGAGTTAACTGAAGTATAATCCTTCTGTAGATCACATTTTTTTTTTAAATCCAGATAAAGTCACCATTTCTTCCAAATGTGTATTGTCAGCAACCTTTCCAAGTACCTGTCTGGACTTTGCTGCTCATGGTTACATGGTCCACCTTCCTCTCCCTTTCCCAGGGTCATGAGGGCTCCTTTTCTTGTGAGTCCATTAAAGTTTTTTCTCATCTCTTCATAAAAAGGCAGTCTCAGATGAATACTTAAATTGTGTATTAAAGTAAATCTACAAGTTTACTATCTTGAGGAACTCAAATAAGATCCTTGGTTCTCATCTCTGACTAGTGATCATTGATTTTCTTTCTCCCAGCAAAGCTGTTAAACATAGTTTAATAGATATTCTTTGCTGGTCCAATGGTTAAGACTTGCTGCTTTCACTGCCAGGGCCCAGATTCAGTCCCTGGTTGAGGAATTAAGATCCCACAAGCCAGAGGGGGCAGCTCCCCCTCCCCCCTCCAAAAAAAAAAAAAATTAGTAAAGGCTACAATCCTTATTGTAAAATTTGAAATCTGTGGTCTTACTGGAATTGTAAATAGTTGAGCAACATAAAGTAAATCATGGGGGCAGTTTTAGTTTAAGGGAAAAAAAACCCACTGTGTTTGGGATCTATGATGAGATTTTCCCTATATGGACAACAGTTCTTCTTGTGGGCAAACAGAGGGCAAAGGACAGATTTAGCACTGTCATTCCTTGACCCTGATGAAACATAGCTGTATGGGAAAGAGGAGTGCCTAACAATTTTAAATGCAAGATTCTCAAATTTATTCTTATTCCATCACTCATTCGTGTCTGACTCTGCAACTCTGTGGACTGCAGCATGCCAGGCTTCCCTGTCCTTCACCATCTCCCAGAGCTTGCTCAAACTCATGTCTATTGAGTCAGTGATTCTCAAATTGGTAGAGAGCAAAATAGGGTAGAAATTTGAGAATTGAGTGGAATTGGAAGATCTGAATGAATAACTAGGAATATCCTTTTGAATCTGAAGTCTACTCTTTACAGGAAATAGCGCTCCTGCTATGGAAATTGTTTTTTTTTTTTTTTTTCATTTTAAGCTACCAAAACTAAGGCTTGAGAAGGTCAGATTTCACCAATAAATCTAAGACACCCCAAGGGTATAGGAAGAGTTATAGTAAAGCTTACTTAGTTTCCCTAAATGACCTAGCCTTGAAGTTGTGCGGTAGTCACAAGATTAAACACACTTTTTTTGTAAAGGATTTTTAGTAAATACTTTTGGCTCTGTGGTTTGCAGCTACTCAGCTCTGCCATTTTAGCATTAACCATCATCAATACTTGGCTGAATGAGTGTGGCTTTGTGACAATAAAACTTTATTTGCAAAACAACAGGGCAGATTTGGCCCACGGGCCACAGTTTAATGATCTCTGGGGATGGAAAGACATTGGTATGAAAATCAGTTTGATTGTAATCTGGTCTTAATGTTGCTTTTGAACAAGTTTGTGATTTCAGGAAATGGTGTTTCCTTCTCAAGAACTTATAGTTAATATGAATTGAACACTTTTTATTTTGCCATACTTTATGAGCTTCATCTATTTAATATGTATAGCAATCTAATGTGCACGCAATTTTATTAGTTTAAAACACAGCTAGTGGGTTTCAGAATGACAATTTAAATTCAAGTCTATTTATCTCTAAAGTTCATATTATTCAGTTCAGTCACTTAGTTGTGTCCAATTCTTTGTGACTCCATGGACTGCAGCACACCAGGCTTCCCTGACATCACCAACTCCTGGAGTTTACTCAAACTCATGTCCATTGAGTTGGTGATGCCACCTAACTATCTCATCCTCTGTTATCCCCTTCTCCTCCCGCCTACAGTCTTTTCCAGAATTAGAGCTTTTACAGTAAGTCAGTTCTTTGCATCAGATGGCCAAAGTATTTGAGCTTCTGCTTTAGCATCAGTCCTTCCAGTGACTGTTCAGGACTGACTTCCTTTAGGATTGACTGGTTTGATCTCCTTGCAGTCCAAGGGAATCTCAAGAGTCTTCTCTAACACCACAGTTCAAAAGCATCAATTCTTCAGTGCTCAGCTTTCTTTATAGGCCACTCTCACATCCATACATGACCACTGTAAAAACCATAGCTTTGACTAGACAGACCTTTATTGGCAATGTAATGTCTCTGCTTTTTAATATGCTGTCTAGTTTGGTTATAGCTTTTCTTCCAAGGAGCAAGCATCTTTTAATTTCATGGCTGCAGTCACCATCTGCAGTGAGTTTGGAGCCCCTCAAAATAAAGTCTCTCACTGTTTCCACTGTTTCCCCATCTATTGCGATGAAGTGATGGAAATGGATAACATGCTCTTAGTTTTCTGAATGTTGAGCTTTAAGCCAACTTTTTCACTCTTCTCTTTCACTTTCATCAAGAGGCTCTTTAGTTCTTCTTCGCTTTCTGACATCAGGTGGTGTTATCTGCATATCTGAGGTTATTGATATTTCTGCTGGCAATCTTGATTCCAGCTTGTGTTTCATCCAGCCCAGCATTTCACATGATGTATTCTGCATAGAAGTTAAATAAGCAGGGAGAAAATATACAGCCTTGAAGTACTCCTTTTCTAATTTGGAACCAGTCTGTTGTTCCATGTCCAGTTCTAACTGTTGCTTCTTGACCTGCATACAGATTTCTCAGGAGTCAGGTAAGGTGGTATGGTATTCCCACCTCTTTAAGAATTTTCCACAGTTTATTGTGATCCACAAAGTCAGAGGCTTTGGCCTAGTCAATGAAGCAGAAATAGATGTTTTTCTGGAACTATCTTACCTTTTTGATGATCCAGCGAATACTGGCAATTTGATCTCTGGCTCCTCTGCCTTTTCTAAATAGATGGTTCTAAATAGCTTGAACAACTGGAAGTTCATGGTTCATGTACTGTTGAAACCTAGCTTGGAGGATTTTGAGCATTAGTTTGCTAGTGTGTGAAATGAGTGCAATTGTGCGGTAGTTTGAACATTCTTTGGCACTGCCTTTCTTTGGGATTGGAATGATCACATGGACCACAGCCTTGTCTAATTCAATGAATCCATGAGCCATGCCATGTAGTGTCACCCAAGAAGGATGGGTCCTGGTGAAGACTTCTGACAAAACTGGAGAAGGGAATGGCAAACCACTTCAGTATTCTTGCCTTGAGAACCCTATGGACAGTATGAAAAGGCAAAAAGAGAGGACCCTGAAAGATGAACTCCCCAGGTTGGTAGGTGCCCAATAAGCTACTGGAGAACAGTGGAAAAGTAACTCCAGAAAGAATGAAGAGATGGAGCCAAAGCAAAAACAACACCCCTTTGTGGATGTGTGACTGGTGATGGAAGTAAAGTCCAATGCTGTAAAGAACAATATTGCATAGGAATCTGGAATGTTAGGTCCATGAATCAAGGCAAATTGGAAGTGGTCAAACAGGAGATGGTAAGAGTGAACATCAACATTTTAGGAATCAGTGAACTAAAATGGACTGGAATGGGTTAATTTAACTCACCCATTGACAAAACTGGAGAAGGGAATGGCAAACCACTTCAGTATCTACTACTGTGGGCAAGAATCCCTTGGAAGAAATGGAGTAGCTCTTATAGTCAACAAGAGAGTCCAAAATGCAATACTTGGATGCAATCTCAAAAACGACAGAATGATCTCTGTCCATTTCCAAGGCAAACCATTCAGGATTACGGTAATCCAAGTCTATGCCCCAACCAGTAATGTTGACGAAGCTGAAGTTGAATGGGTCTGTGAAGACCTACAAGACCTTCTAGAACTATGTTAGTTTTAGATGTCCTTTTCATTACAGGGGACTGGAATGCAAAAGTAGGAAATCAAGAGATACCTTGGCCTTGGGGTACAAAATGAAGCAGGGCAAAGGCTAACAGAGTTTTGTCAAGAGAACGCACTGGTCATAGCAAACACCCTTTTCCAACAACACAAGAGAAGACTCCACACATGGACATCACCAGATGGTCAATACTGAAATCAGATGGATTATATTCTTTGCAGCCAAAGATGGAGAAGCTCTATACAGTCAGCAAAAACAAGACCGGGAGCTTACTGTGGCTCAGATCATGAACTCCTTATTGCCAAATTCAGACTTAAATTTAAGAAAGTAGGGAAAACCAATAGACCGTTCAGGCATGACCTAAATCAAATCCCTTCCATTATTATACAGTGGAAGTAACAAATAGATTCAAGGGATTTGATATGATAGACAGAATGCCTGAAGAACTGTGAATGGAGGTTTGTGACATTGTACAGGAGGCAGTGATCAAGACCATCCCCAAAAAAAGAAATACAAAAAAGCAAATTGTTTATGTAAAATAGATAGCCAATGGGAATTTTCTGCATGGCTCAGGAAGCTGAAATAGGGACTCTGTATCAACCTAGAGGGATTGGATGGGGAGAGAGATGGGAGGGAGGTTCAAAAAGGAGGGGATATATGTATACCTATGGCTGATTCATGTTGAAGTTTGACAGAAAACAAAAAAATTCTGTAAAGCCATTATCCTTTAGTGAAAAATAAATTAATTTAAAATAAAGGCAAATGTTTGTTCAGGAGGCCTTACAAATATCTGTGAAAAGAAGAGAAGCTAAAGGCAAATGAGAAAAGGAAAGATATATAAATTTGAATGCAGAGTTCCAAAGAATAACAAGGAGAGATAAGAATCCTTCCTCAGTGATCAATGCTAAGCAGTAGAAGGAAACAATAGAGTGGGAAACACTGGAGATCTCTTGAAGAAAATTAGAGATAACAAGGGAACATTTCATGCAAAGATGGGCACAATAAAGGACAGAAATGGTATGAACCTAAAAGAAGCAGAAAATGTTAAGAAGAGATGGCAAGAATGCACATAAGAACTACACAAACAAGATCTTTATGACACAGATAATCACAATGGTGTGATCACTCACCTAGAGCCAGACATCCTGGAATGAGAAGTCAAATGGGCCTTAGGAAGGATCACTACAAACAAAGCTAGTGGAGGTGATGGAATTCCAGCTGAGCTATTTCAAATCCTAAAAGATGATGCTGTGAAAGTGCTTCACTCAGTATGCCAGCAAATTTGGAAAACTCAGCAGTGGCCACAGAACTGGAAAAGGTCCATTTTCATACCAATCCCAAAGAAAGACAATGCCAAAGAATGTTCGTATTCTAAATTATAACCAAGTGACTCCTGGTAAATTTGAACTTAATATTTGAACTTAATAATGGTGGATTTGAACTTAATATTCCCTAACTGCTCTTCTGTAGTAATTTTGTGGTAAAAATAAGAGATTTGTCTGTAGTATGTTTCCATTTTTTCTGGTCTGGTAATTAGGGATTTTCTTAAAGAGATTTGCTGAATTTCTTTTGTATGTTAGTTCCAAGCTTGTTTTTGAACCTGGTCAGCCACTGGGATGACAGACTTTGAGGAGATGCTTCTCTACTATAAGGAGGTTAACCAGGGTTCTCCATCCTCTGCAGAATGCCTTTCCTATGCTTTTATGTTCTGTTTTTAAAGAAAGGTCATTCCACTCTTTTTCAGCATAAATTTTTATATTTCTACACCGATGAGAGGTAAGATACAGACAGTCTTTAAGAAAGTCACTCAGAGGCCTCTACAAGGTCACACATAATTTTTCCACCCAAGACCAGCAGATATTCAAGGTTCATTAAAAGATAGTAAAAGTGTCCATGCTCTAATAACCTGTGCTCATTTAAAAACGTTTCCCATGAAATATCTTTAGAAATCAGATTATGTGTAAAGATAGATAGAAAAAATCAAAGGCTTTAGAAGTTGAGTAATATATTGAGCAATGTATACATAGTAGATGTTCAACACATGACAAGATTAATTTTTGTGTGTGTGTCATTGCTTGCTAGGCTTTAATTTAAAAAGAACTATGTTTGATAAGATTATCCATTTAGATGTTATGACAAATTTATAAAGCCAGCTGCAGAATAATTTGTAGGATTTCATTACTATGTATGTGATACAATTTTTTTTGTAAGCTATTGCCTTTAGATTAAATAAATCATTTTGCTATTTATTTGAAAGGTCTCTTCAGGGGGAAAGTGCTCTAAAATTTTTTCAATTAAAAAAATTGAAGGTGATGTATGTCAGGAAGTAAAGGATACAGAAGGTGAAATTTGAAGGATAAGGAGAAGTAGGACCAGGGAAAGAGGAGGAAAATAGTGTTCAAGATAAAGTTAATTCTTCTGGAATCTAGTTGAGAGAGGGAGGGGGAATGAGACAGAAGAAAACAAATTCAGAGAGAGATCATGGAACAATTTAAAAGGCAGGAGGAAATGTAAGGAGGAAGTTGGGAAAGAAAGAGGTTGGCAGAGGAGAAAGGGAGACAGAAGGTCAGAAAAGGGAACAGAGAAGGAATGAGAAGCTGGAATGAGATGGGCATGAGGGAGAGCAATCACCGAGAGAATTAGTCAGAAGGAAACAGAAGAAACTCCAGGGAAGAAAGGAAAGGGGAGGAAGTGGAATGTGAGAGCAGATTATGGCAGGCCCTCCCTACCCTCCTGTTTGCAAATTTGCCCTCCCACAGAGCTTCCTCACTTCCTCTTCCTGCTCTTTATTCACTGCTCTAAGTTTCAATCTTGAGACAAAAAGAAGGCTGTTGAGATACTTGAAAGTAGGGCAGAAAGGCTTCTGGGAGGAAGGCAGTGGTCGGCCTCCAAGCTTGCAAATGAGTTTCACTTTTCACGCTGGCTTTGGTTGTTGACAGTGATGCTGCCATGGAGGAGTCCCCTGGGCTCAGCAGAAAAGGGTACAGAGATCAAACCTGGAAGCTCTTGGTAATAGGTGCCAGCTGAATAAGTGTTTGTCATCCTTGGGCTAGAGCCAGAAATAAAGACCCTAGTTTTGTCTCTTTTTTTCCCCCTTAAATTCTTTTGTTTTGAGAATGATTTTCCCAGTTTTTGATATCTGTCCTCTGAATATAGATAAGTTGAAAGTCATGTTTTTTTTTCATTACTTCTCCAGTGGCTCAGTGCTAAAGAATTTGCCTGCAACGCAGAAGACACAAGAGACACAGGTTCAATTCCTGAGTTGGGAAGATCCCCTGGAGAAGGAAATGACAACCCACTTCAGTATTCTTGCCTGGGGAATCCCATGGACAGAGGAGCCTGGCAGGCTACAGACTATGGGGTTGCAAGAGTCAGACACGACTTAGCAACCAAACCACCACATTAGGGAATGAAAGTTAGTTCAGCATGGTTGAAAAGAAGAGAAAGAGACTGTGTTCAAATGATGTGTGCTATGGAACAGCAGTGTATTGGTAAATCTGTTCTCAAATAGAAAGAACATTCATTTGTAACTTTTGCCAGTTTTTGTGGTGTAAAAATTCTCACCAAGGCCAAAATCAAGCTGCCAACAGTTTATAAACTGACTTGAAAACTTGTATTTAACAGTCATTTTTCAAACACCAGTGGAGCTAGCTCTACACAGCAGAAGTAAGCAATAGCCAGACCAAGATGGATTTCTAAGCCTTTGATTTTTTCCCAAACATTTCTGAAAGATAACGAATCTAAAAGTGGCATGGTCAGATCTGTCCTTTAGAAAGATTGTGCCACCAGCTCTGTAAGGGAATGCATTGATTCAGGGCAAAGCTAAGGCCAGAGGCAGCCTCTTAACTAACTGTCCAGAGTTCAAACCTTGTCTGCTCCTTTTGGCTGTATGAAGTTGAACAAACCATTTAACCTCTTTGGTCTCTTGTTTCTTTAACAAAATATGGTTGATAACATTACACAGTGTTTGGAGGGAACATGAAAAGTGATTCTATGGAAACACTTTTTAAAGGTAAAATTATTAATTTGTTCTTTTTCTCTCTCTTTCTACCTGTGCTGTGCTTAGTCACTCACTGGTGTCCAACTCTTTGAGACCCCATGGACTGTAGCCCACCAGATGCCTCTGTCCATGGGATTCCTCAGGCAAAGAATACTGGGGTGGGTTGCCATCCCCTCCTTCAGGGGATCTTCCGAACCCAGGGATCAAACCCAAGTCTCTCACATTGCAGGTGGATTCTTTACCATCTGAGCTGCCTTGTTCTTTTCTCTCTCTTTTTCTGTCTACCTACCATTTCCCAAATTCTTTTCGCTGGCCCAGAGTGCTAGAAAGAGTATTAGATGGGAAGCAAGAATGCCTTGGGTCTGCACATTGCTCAACCACCAACCTAACTCTCTGGTCCTTTCCTATGTCATGAATTAGGTAACTGCCTCCTGATTTAAAAAAAAAAATGTATTTATTTATTTGGCTGCACCTGGTCTTTGATACAGCATGCAGGACCTTTGCTTTTGGTGTGTGAACTCTTAGTTGCAGCATGTGGGATCTAGTTCCCTGACCAGGGATTGGGTCCAGGCCGCCTGCATTGGGAATATGGAGTCTTAGCCACTGGACTCCCAAGGAAGTCCTGTGCCTTGTAATTTTAAAGAGATAAAAACATTTGCTGAAAAAAAAAATTGATGTAATTATCTACATGTCTTTTGTAGAGAAGATGGATTAGTTAAAATGATTGAAAGCTGATGCTCCCCCCACCCTGCTTTTTTTGTTAGCAAGGCAAGTAATGTGTGAGCAACAGTGAAGCAACATTAATTGTGACTTAGTAGATAAGAAAATGCCTTGTAGACAGAGTATACTATAAAACAGAATGAAATCCTGCTACCTTTATTCATTAGGTGATTTAAATCTCAGAAAGTCAGCTACTTACATTAGCATTTTTCTTGGCTGGTAAATCAAATACTTTTGCAAGGTATGTGTCAGAATTAGTTTACGCCTTTTCAGAAATTTGTTTTAGCACAGTAGTCTGTTTTTTTTCCATAGAATTTGTTGTCTATGGTTTTAAGAGCTCACCAGGAAATCTCCCAAGGTATGCAAATGGATCACAGGAACTTTTTGTTTGGTTAGGTGATAGAGCAGGGGTGTTTAAACCTTTTGTGTGTTCTATGGACAGCTGAGGCAGTGTGATAATGCCTCACATTTTTTTCTCTCAGAATGCTTGTAAATGTATAACAAAATATATAAGATTATAAGGAAATTAATTATTTTGAAATGGAGTTATCAAAACACTACACATTTGAGATATAGTAATAAATTTGCTTCTATTTAATATGCTCATAACCATATGCTCTAATAACTATCTTAAATCTCTAAGTGCCAAAGAATATAAATATTTCAAGAGCCATCATGTGAAAATGGCTGTGATTTCTATTACTGACAAAGTCAGTACTGCTTATACTACTTCCCTACATCATAATTAACATGTATGCTAAATTTTAGTTTGAGTAGAATAAAGACATTACAATATTTAAAATAAATTATTAAAAGTCATAAACCATAGAGGTTAAAAACTCCTTTAGAGGAAACTTAAGCCTCAGTGGGTGGGGTCTGGGGAAGGTTAGAGTAGATAAATTTTAGAGGTTGTTAGTGTTTGCTTTTTAAATTTTTAAAACAAATTTTATTTTTTGTAATCATATATTGGTTAGGGAAAAAGGAGACATTCTATTCTGGGAAAAATGTTGCTTTTATTTTTATTTATTTTAATTTTTATTGGCATACAGTTGATTTACAGTATTGTTAGTTTTAGGTATACAGCAAGATGAATCAGTTTTATACATATATTCGTTCTTTTTTAGACTATTTTCCCATATAGGTAATTACAGAATATTGTGTAGAGTTCCCTGTGATATATAGCAAGTCTTTGTTAGTTATCCATTTTATATATAGTAGTATGTATATGTTAATACCAATCTCCTAATTTATCTCTTTCCTCACATTTCCTCCTTGGTAACCATAAGTTTCGTTTCAAGATCTGTTAGTTTCTTTCAGCTTGTAAATAAGTTTACTTATATTATTTTTATTAGATTTCACATATAAGTGATATGTGAAGTATAATATCTTTCTCTGACTTACTTCACTTGGTGAGACAATCCCTAGGTCCATCCACATTTCTCCAAATGGCATTATTTCATTCTTTTTATGGCTAAGTAATATTCTATGGCATATATATGTACCATATCTTCCTTGGGACCTGGAATGTTAGGTCCATGAATCAAGGCAAATTGGAAGTGGTCAAACAGGAGATGGCAAGAGTGAACATCAACATTTTAGGAATCAGTGAACTAAAATGGACTGGAATGGGTGAATTTAAGTCAGATGATCTTTATATCTACTACTGTGGGCAAGAATCCCTTAGAAGAAATGGAGTAGTCATCATAGTCAACAAAAGAGTCCGAAATGCAGTACTTGGATGCAATCTTAAAAATGACAGAATGATCTCTGTTCATTTCCAAGGCAAACCATTCAATATCACAGTAATCCAAGTCTATGCCCCAACCAGTAATGCTGAAGAAGCTGAAGTTGAATGGGTCTGTGAAGACCTACAAAACCTTCTAGAACTATGTTAGTTCTAGATGTCCTTTTC
The DNA here is from genome assembly GCF_000754665.1 of Bison bison bison. NCBI lineage: Eukaryota > Metazoa > Chordata > Mammalia > Artiodactyla > Bovidae > Bison > Bison bison. The sequence goes on from NW_011494863.1 coordinate 9,205,215, forward strand.
ATTACAGGGGACTGGAATGCAAAAGTAGGAAGTCAAGAAACACCTGGAGTAACAGGCAAATTTGGCCTTGGAGTACAAAACAAAGCAGGGCAAAGGCTAACAGAGTTTTGTCAACAGAACACACTGGTCATAGCAAACACCCTCTTCCAACAACACAAGAGAAGACTCCACACATGGACATCACCAGATGGTCAATACTGAAATCAGATTGATTATATTTTTTGCAGCCAAAGATGGAAAAGCTCTATACAGTCAGCAAAAACAAGACCGGGAGCTTACTGTGGCTCAGATCATGAACTCCTTATTGCCAAATTCAGACTTAAATTTAAGAAAGTAGGGAAAACCACTAGACCATTCAGGCATGACCTAAATCAAATCCCTCCCATTATTATACAGTGGAAGTGACAAATAGATTCAAGGGATTAGATCTGATAGACAGAATGCCTGAAAGAACTATGGATGGAGGTTTGTGACATTGTACAGGAGACAGTGATCAAGGTCATCCCCAGAAAAAGAAATGCAAAAAGGCAAATGGTTTATGTAAAATAGTTAGCCAATGGGAATTTGCTGTATGGCTCAGGAAACTCAAACAGGGGCTCTGCATCAACCTAAAGGGGCAGGATGGGGAGGGAGGTTCAAAAAGGAGGGGATATATGTATACCTATGGCTGATTCATGTTGAGGTTTGACAGAAAACAACAAAATTCTGTAAAGCAATTATCCTTTAATAAAAGATAAATTAATTTAAAATAAAAAGGCAAATGGCGTCTGACAAGGCCTTACAAATAGCTGAGAAAATAAGAGAAGTTAAAGGCAAAGGAGAAAAGGAAAGATACACGCATTTGAATGCAGAGTTCCAAAGAATAACAAGGAGAGATAAGAAAACCTTGCTCAGTGATCAATGCAAAGAAATAGAGGAACACAATAGAATGGGGAGTACTAGAGATCTCTTCAAGAAAATTAGAGACACCAAGGGAACATGTAATGCAAAGATGGGCACAATAAAGGACAGAAATGGTATGGACCTAACAGAAGCAGAAGATATTAAAAAGAGGTGGTAAGAATACACAGAAGAGAACTATACAAAGAAGATCTTCATGACCCAGATAACCACGATGGTGTGATCACTCACCTAGAGCCAGACATCCTGGAATGCGAAGTCAAGTGGGCCTTAGGAAGTATCACTATGAACAAAGCTAGTGGAAGTGATGGAATTACAGTTGAGTTATTTCAAATCCTAAAAGATGATGCTGTGAAAGTGCTGCACTCAATACGCCAGCAAATTTGGAAAACTCATCAGTGGCCACAGGACTAGAAAAGGTCTGTTTTCATTCTAATCCCAAAGAAAGGCACTAACAAAGAATGTTCAAACTACTGCACAATGGTACTCATCTCACATGCCAGCAAAGTAATGCTCAAAGTTCTCCACGCCAGGCTTCAACGGTACGTCAGCCATGAGCTTCCAAATGTTTAAGCTACTTAGAAAAGGCAGAGGAACCAGAGATCAAATTGCCAACATCCATTTGATCATCAAGAAAGCAAGAGAGTTCAAGAAAAACATCTACTTCTGCTTTATTGATTATGCCAAAGTCTTTGACTGTGCAGATCACAACAAACTGTGGAAAATTCTTAAAGAGATGGGAATACCAGACAACTTTACCTGCCTCCTAAGAAATCTGTATGCAGGTCAAGAAGCAACAGTTAGAACTGGACATGGAACAATGGACTGGTTCCAAATCGGGAAAGGACTACTTCAAGGCTGTATATTTTCTCCCTGCTTATTTAACTTCTATGCAGAGTACATCATGTGAACTGCTGGGCTGGATGAATCACAAGCTGGAATCAAGATTTCCAGGAGAAATATTAATAACCTCTGATATGGAGATGACAGCAGCCTTATGGCAGAAAGCAAAGAAGAACTAAAGAGCCTCTTGATGAACCTGAAAGAGGAGAGTTAAAAAGTTGGCTTAAAACTCAACATTCAGAAAACTAAGATCATGGTATCCAGTCCCATCACTTCATGGCAAATAGATGGGGAAACAATGGAAACAGTGACAGACTTTATTTTTGTGGGCTCCAAACTCACTGCAGATGGTGACTGCAGCCATGAAATTAAAAGATGCTTGCTCCTTGGAAGAAAAAGCTATGACCGGCCTAGACAGCATATTATAAAGTAGAGACATTACTTTGCCAATAAAGGTCCATCTAGTCAAAGTTATGGTTTTTCCAGTAGTCATGTATGGATGTGTGAGTTGGACCATAAAGAAAGTTGAGTGTCAAAGAATTGATGCTTTGAACTGTGGTGTTGGAGAAGACTCTTGAGAGTCCCTTGGACTGCAAGATCAAACCAGTCAATCCTAAACGAAATCAGTCCTGAATATTCATTGGAAGGACTGATGCTGAAGCTG
>NW_011494863.1:9207721-9222385 GCF_000754665.1 Bison bison bison
CAGCATATTATAAAGTAGAGACATTACTTTGCCAATAAAGGTCCATCTAGTCAAAGTTATGGTTTTTCCAGTAGTCATGTATGGATGTGTGAGTTGGACCATAAAGAAAGTTGAGTGTCAAAGAATTGATGCTTTGAACTGTGGTGTTGGAGAAGACTCTTGAGAGTCCCTTGGACTGCAAGATCAAACCAGTCAATCCTAAACGAAATCAGTCCTGAATATTCATTGGAAGGACTGATGCTGAAGCTGAAACTCCATGCTTTAGCTACCTAATGGGAAGAACTGAGTCATTGCAAAAGATCCTGATGGTGGGAAAGATTGAAGGCAGGAAGAGAAGGGGACGACAGATCATAAGATGGTTGGATAGCATCACCAACTCGATGGACGAGAATTTGAGTAAGCTCCAGGAGTTGGTGCTGGACAGGGAAACCTGGCATGCTGCAGGCCATAAGGCCACAAAAAGTCAGACATGACTGAGTGACTGAACTGAATTGATATCTTCCTTATCCATTCCTCTGTTGATGGACATTTAGGTTGTTGGCATGTCTTGGCTATTGTAAAGAGTGCTGCAATGAATATTGGGGTGCATATATCTTTTCTAATTATGGTTTTCTCTGGATATATGCTCAGGAGTGGGTATATGGAATTGCTGAATCATACAGTAGTTCTAAATTTAGTGTTTTAAGGACCCTCCATACTGATCTCTATAACAATTGTACATTCCCACCAACGGTGTAGGAGGGTTCTCTTTTCTCCATACCCTCAGATGTTGGGGTTTGGGGAAGGTTCACTTAGATAAATTTTAGAGTTGTTTTTTTTTTAATTCATTAGGTTTTTATAATCTATGATTCTATAAAATAAAATATATCAACATTCCTTAGTCAAGGTGATGGTGGTGCTGCCATTGCTGATAAAATAGCAGTTGGCACTTGCTGATCACTCATCATAAGCCAGGCAGTGTGGTAAGAACCTGAAAATGATCATTTTGTTAGTCCTCACAGCAAACCATGGGTGGGCACCTCAAATGTTCTCATTTTGCCATCAGTAAACGTGAATCACTGAAATAATATATGTTACTCCACGTCTTATACCTCTAGAAGTTGCATTCAAATTCTGTGTGTATTTGACTCCAGAATCTGTCTTGAACCATTTCATCATTTAAAATCATTCTCATACCATTTTGATGATTTTTTTTGTCATGTCACTTATGCTATTAATTGCTTGATATTTTTCAGTTGATTGATTTTTTAAAAGAAAAATTCATATAACTATGATATTTGCAAAGCTTATGCAACTCTCCATAAAGAAAAGGTGACCATGAGTATAAAAATACAATAAAACTAAACAGAACTGCTTATTGTGAGTTTCTTAAAAAGGGAGATTATCAAGTCACAGAGTTACTAAGGCTATATTAGAATCATCCTGAGACTTTCTCTTTGAAGTAAATACATTTTTTTTTAATTGACAAGGAAATTATTTTTCTTTTATGTGATTCAACATTATTTAAAACCAAATAAATCTTCTTGTAGTTGACTAGAGGGCTTCCCTGGTAGCTCAGCTGATAAAGAATCTGCCTGCAATGCAGTAGATCCTGGTACTTTTCCTGGGTCTGAAAGATCTGCTGGAGAAGGGATAGGCTACCCACTCCAGTATTCTTGGGTTTCTCTGGTGGCTCAGTTGGTAAAGAATTCACCTGCAATGTGGGAAACCTGGGTTCAGTCCCTGGGTTGGGAAAATCCCCTGGAGAAGGGAACAGCTACCCACTTCAGTATCCTGACCAGTATTTCAGTATTCTGGTAGTTGACTAGAGGACAGGGTCCTAAGCTTTGGAAAATGCTGCCCTGCTCCCAGCCACAGGCTAAGGTTACTGTTGTAGAAAACACAAGGCTATAGCAGCACTAGCACTGCTTTAAGCAAGCAGAGACTAAACGCACAAACATTCATTAGGTGGAGTAGGTAACACAGGAGTATTCCACTGGGTCCATTCACTGCCTGGCTTTATCATCTACAAAAATCAAAGAGGGTTAAAATAAATATTTTAATGCCCTTTCTTTATTATTTATCACTTTAAATAATTTGGGGAAACTTATTTAACTTGCTACTTTAGTGGCCATCTGAAAGAAATTAGGAGTGACATTATGGAAAGCTCTTAGAGAGATGGGAATACCAGACCATCTTACCTGTCTCCTGAGAAACCTGTATGTGAGTCAAGAAGCAACAGTTAGAACCCTGTATAGAAAAACTGATTGGTTCAAGGTTGAGAAAGGAGTATGACAGGGCTGTCTGCTGTCACCCTGTTTGTTTAACTTATACACTGAGCAAATCATGAGAAATACCTGGCTGGATGAGTTACAAGCTGGAATCAAGATAGGCGGAAGAAACATCAACAATGTTAGTATGTGGAATATACCACTCTAATGGCAGAAAGCAAAGAGGAACTAAAGAGCTTCTTGATGAGGGTGAAGGAGGAGAGTGAAAGAGCCAGCTTAAGACTAAATATTAAAAAAAAAAAAAAAACTAAGATCATATCATGCAGCCCCATTATTGCATGGCAAACAGAAGGGGAAAAGGTAGAAGTAGTGACAGATTTCACTACTCATCCTCTGAGTTTCAATTTCCACATCAGTAAAACAGTAGTGATAATAATAGTACTAATAGTAGTAGTAATAGTAATAATACCAATTCGGGGGTTTTCTGATGATTAAATAAGATTGTATTTGTATTGTGTCTAAGTACTTAAAACATGAGCTCATGTTTTTTATTATTAGTTTTTAAACTAAGCTTTGATTTTCACTTTTAGATGATTGGATTACTCTTTTTATTAAATTAATTTTTAATTGGAGTATAGTTACTTTACATTGTTGTGTTTACATTTCTGCTGTAGAGCAAAGTGAATTGTCTATATGCGTACATCCCTTCTTTTCTGGATTTCCTTCCCATTTAGGTCACCACAGAGCACTGAGTAGGGCTCCCTGAGCTGTAAATTCGATTCTCATTAGTTACCTGTTTTATACGTAGTATCAATAGTGTTCATGTGTCAATCCCAGTCTCCCAATTTATTCTACCCACCTCCCCGTGTCTCTATTTCTGCTTTGCAAATAAGATCATCTATACCATCTTTCTAGACTCCACATATAATGTTAATATATCATATTTTTCTCTTTCTGATTTCACTCTGTATGACAGTCTCTAGGTCCATCCACATCTCTACAAATGACCTAGTTTCATTCGTTTTTATGGCTGAGTAATATTCCATTGTATATACATACCACGTCTTTATCCGTTCCTCTTTTGATGGACATTTAGGTTGCTTGTATGTCCTTACTGTGAATAGTGCTGCAGTGAACATAGAAGTGCATGTGTCTTTTGAAATTACGATTCTTTATAGACAACTGGCTGTCATACCTTCAACAATTACATCTTATAGTTAGTTAGCTGTCAGTCTGCTGGCCTTGTTAGAACTGCACTTGGGAAAATCGTCATGCTACCTATCTATGTCTTTACGCAATTTCATTTTGCAAGTAGAATATCATACTTAATACTTAGGGTCTATGTAACAGCTTCAATAATAAAGATTCTCCATTTTACTGCTACTAAGATCAAAGTATGCATATGTTTATTAATTACATTTATTATTTCTCATCATATATGGGTATACTTGACCCTAGGGTATTGAACCATCTTCCCATCCTACTTTGTACAGAATAAAAAGAAGAATGCTTCATTGTGATAACTTGCACCTGCCTCCACCCCCTCCCTTAACACACATCCATTGATGAATTTATGTTGGTATGCTCACTGGGCTTATCAGATAGCTCAGTGATAAAGAATCTGCCTGCAATACAGGAGACCCAGGAGACATGAGTTTGATCACTGGGTTGGGAAGATTCCCTTGGAGGAGGAAATGGCAACCCACTCCAATGTTCTTGCTGGGAAAATCCCATGGACAGAGGAACCTGGCTGGATACAGTCCATGGGGTGACAAAGAGACACGACTGAGCACACACATACACACACACACAAACTCACTGTCTAGAACTCTACGCAGCATGCAGCACTTGCTCAGTGACAACTCATTAAATTGATTAATGAACTTTGTGAATGAATGACAAAAACTATCATGCTGTTACTGTAATTCTTGCATCCTTACAAATGATAATTTTCTGTCATTCAAGTTAGTAAACAATGTAAATGTATTTATTGTACTGTCACTCTAAAATATGAAGTATTGATTTTCATTTTTTTTAAATTGGAGTATAGTTGCTTTACAATATTGTTGGTTTCTACTGTACAGTGAAGTGAATCAACTATATGTATACATATATCCCCTTCCTCTTGGACCTCCCTTCTACACCACACCCCCATCTCACCCATCTAGATCACCACAGAGCCCTGAACTGAGTGCCCTGTGTTATACAGCAGGTTCCCACTAGCTAGCTATTTTGTATACGGTAGTATATATATTGGAGAAGGAAATGGCAAACTACTCCAGTACTCTTGCCTAGAGAATCCCATGGACAGAGGAGCCTGGTAGGCTGCAGTCCATGGGGTCGCAAAGAGTCAGACAGGACTGAGCAACTTCACTTTCACTTTTCACTTTCATGTGTTGGAGAAGGAAATGGCAACCCACTCCAGTGTTCTTTCCTGGAGAATCCCGTGGACAGAGGAGCCTGGTGGGCTGCTGTCCATAGGGTCGCACAGAATCAGACATGACTGAAGTTGTTTAGCACACATACATGCATTGGAGAAGGAAATGGCAACCCACTACAGTATTCTTGCCTGGAGAATCCAGGGACAGCGGAGCCGTGTAGGCTGCTGTCTATGGGATCGCACAGAGTCGGACACGACTGAAGCAACTTAGCAGCAGCAGCAGCAGTGTATATATATCAGTCCCAGTCTCCTGATTCATCCCACCCTCTTTTCCCTTCCCTCGCACATCCATACGTGTGTTCTCTACATCTAGATCTCTACTGCTGTCCTGCAAATAAGTTCATCCCTACCATTTTTCTAGGTTCCACATATATGCATTAGTATTTTGTTTTTCTCTTTCTCACTGACTTTGCTGTGTATAACAGTCTCTAGGTCCATCCACATCTGTATAAATAACCCAATTTCCTTCCTTTTAATGGCTGAGTAATATTCCATTTGCTGAGTAATATTTGAATTACTTTGAATTTGTAAAGCAAAAACTATCATCTAATCTGAGGACTTCTATTAAACATTCCTTCAATTAGGCCTTGTTTCCACACTGGAGATAAGCCCATGTATTGGCCTCTAGTGACCAATATTGTTTTCTGTTCAGCATGTGTTCCTCGCTCCTCCTACCAGAATCCTGATTGTGTTCTCTACTCATCTCTGCAGAGAGCCCTGTGTCTCTCGAGAAGCTGACCTCATGCACAGCTCTAGTCTGGGCCTTACTGATGTGAGAGAAATATTATACTATTTCCTAGCCATTAGTGATTAGCTTAGAAGTAGCCTGAACTCAGTGCAAGCCAAGGCAGCAACTGTTAGAGGCTTCTGGAAGAGGTTCCTCTCCCTGTGAGGAGGCCTGAGGATGGCGTGGTCTTTTTCTTCTCTGGCTTCATACCTGGAACTGCTGCACCCGGTTGACCCCCTGACTGAGGATGATACAAACTGCTACTGAGTCATCCAGTCCTGAAGCCTGTTCCACCTCTGACTTCCTGTTTTGTGAAATAATGATTCCCTCTCTGATTAAGATATTGTAATTAAGACAACCCTAGGCTTGACCTTAACTGTATTAACATAATGGTTCCCAATAAAAAAGGATTGAGTTTCTGGGGTGAGAAGGGGTTCCTGAGGTTTTGCAAGCCGCTAATGTGGGAACCACAGGTTTGATCCATGGGTCTGATCTCTGGGTCAGGAACCTCTGGAGTAGGAAATGGCAACCCACTCGTGTTCTTTCCTGGGAAATATTATGTACAGAGGAGCCTTGCTGGCTACAGTCCATGGAGCCACAAAGAGTTGGATGCAACTGAGCATGCATGCAATGAGTCAGTATTCATATTAGACATTGTGGGTATTGTTAAAGATAAAATCTCTGACTTGTGCAATCCAAAAAGATTATTTGATAATTTAAAAAACAATGTATTCTGAGAATATAAAAGATTAATGAAGCAACTGATATTCAGTTCTAGGAAATAAAATTTATGTTTCAGAAAAATTCCTTAACTTGTAATCTGAACTTCTCCAGTCCCTATACAAGAGACCTCAGACAATATATTTAACCTCCCCAAACTTTAGATTTGTTGTTCTTGTTTATTCACTAAGTCTTATCTAACTCTTTGCAACCCCATGGACTGTAGCCTGCCAGGCTCCTCTGTCCATGGGATTTCCCAGGCCAGAATACTGGAGTGGGTTGCCATATCCTACTCTGGGGATCTTCCTGACCCAAGTATTAAACCCATGTTTCCTGTGTTGGCAGGCAGATCCTTTACCACTAAACCATGAGGGAAGCCCGAACTTTAGATACTTGTTTGTAAATGGAGAAAATATATATCACTGACTTGGCTCCATAGCAGTGTTGTGAGGATGAAATGAGATACAGAAAATAAAAGAGCATTATAAATTTAAAAGCACTGTCCATATGGAAAAGGTGATTTTTGTTATGACATTATTGCTAAAGCTAATAATTTACTCTGTCCAGTGCTCCCTCTATTTCCACCCATCTCCAGACTGGTTTCTTGCCACAGCTTTCCAGATAGTTCCAGTTCCAGTTCAGTCTCTCAGTTGTGTCTGACTCTTTGCAACCCCATGAAACGCAGCATGCCAGGCCTCCCTGTCCATCACCAACTCGCAGAGTCTAGCCAAACCCATGTCCATTGAGTCGGTGATACCATCCAACCATCTCATCCTCTCTCATCCCCTTCTCCTCCTGCCCTCAATCTTTCCTAGCATCAGGGTCTTTTAAATGAGTCAGTTCTTCCCATCAGGTGGCCAAAGTATTGGAGTTTCAGCTTCAACATCAGTCCTACCAATGAATACCCAGGACTGATCTCCTTTAAAATGGACTGGTTGGATCTCCTTGCAGTCGAAGGGACTCTCAAGAGTCTTCTCCAACACCACAGTTCAAAAGCATCAATTCTTTGGTGCTCAGCTTTCTTTATAGTCCAACTCTCACATCCATACATGACTACTGGAAAAAGTATAGCCTTGACTAGACAGACCTTTGTTGACAAAGTAATGTCTCTGCTTTTTAATATGCTGTCTAGGTTGGTCATAACTTTCCTTCCAAGGTGTAAGTATTTTTTAACTTCATGGCTGCAATCACCATCTGCAATGAGTTTGGAGCCCCCAAAAATAAAGTCAGCCACTATTCCCACTGTTTCCCATCTCTTTGCCATGAAGTGATGGGACCGGATGCCATGATCTTAGTTTTCTGAATGTTGAATTTTAAGCCAACTTTTTCACTCTCCTCTTTCACTTTCATCAAGAGGCTCTTTAGTTCTTCCTCACTTTCTGCCATAAGGGTGGTGTCATCTGCATATCTGAGGTTATTGATATTTCTCCTGGCAATCTTGATTCCAGCTTGTGCTTCTTCCAGCCCAGTGTTTCTTATGATGTACTCTGAATAGAAGTTAAATAAGCAGGGTGACAATATACAGCCTTGACGTACTCCTTTTCCTATTTGGAACCAGTCTGTTGTTCCATGTCCAGTTCTAACTGTTGCTTCCTGACCTGCATACAGGTTTCTCAAGAGGCAGGTGAGGTGGTCTGGTATTCCCGTATCTTGCAGAATTTTCCAGTTTATTGTGATCCACACAGTCAGATAGTAATTTGAGGAATTTCCCCCTTTTTAAAGTTTGCCGTTTTGTAATTGACTTTCAATGACAATACTTCTGCATGAAAATGTCACATCATCAAAACTTGAACTCCTAACTTGTGCCAGACATTGTATACACCCATAAGATTATAGCTGATTATTCCTGTCTGCCTGTAAGTTAAAGACAGTAAAATAACCACATCCTCAGTTCAAAGACTTCTAATTCACAGGCTTTATATTTAGGACTGGACCTTGAATCCCATAAGGGAAAGATGCACACATATTTACTACAGAAAATACTGGAAGATCTAGGAAAAATAAATAAAAACGAAAGGAAAACTTATCTGTTCATTTTAAAAGGTAAGTTGAAGCATAAATCACAAGTCAGAATATTGAAAAAGTAGAATCCTAAGCCTTGCCACCCATAGTAGGTGCAAAGGCACGAATGTCAGACGTGTGAACCTTGGCAGATACAGGCAGGAGAAAGTGGGAAGAGGTGAATTTTCATAGGAAGTAAAATTAGGGCAGGTATGGTACATCCTGGAGGAGTGCTCCTGTGGTCACAGGCTACAGCTGAGTCAAACTGGGCCCAGACAGCTAAACTAGAAATGTGCATAAATACACACGTACACACACACCATTCATTCATCCATGCATGGACGTACATACATGTGTGCCTCCCTATACATATACATGTATATACATACAAAGACACACATGTAGAGCACCTGGAATTTCAGTAATTAGAGGCTGATATTAATAATATAGAATGTAAACTGTGGCTAAAAACCAATTTTGCATTTTCCTTATAAATCTGAAGCTTAGAGATTATTAATATTTTCATATGAATGAAGGAACTGAAATTCAGATTAATTTGTCTAAGGATGTAGAATGGGTTGAGTTAAAATTTTAACTGATATTTCTGGACTCGGAGTTCAAGGCTTATTCCACTCTCTTTGAATCAAAGAGCTTCAAATGCTTCTAGGAATCTTAGAATGATTTGGTCTAACCCACCTTTAATTTAAAGACTAATCCTACATTTGATTAATTGTTGACCAGTTCATTATTTTATACTCTAAATAAAATGAAGATAGAAATATAGTTACTGTAGCCAATGGGATATATAAAAATTTTCACCACCTCTTCTTGCCAAAAAAATGTTCAGAATGCTAAGAACACAAAAATCATCTTAGTATCTTGCTTTCATTTTGTCTAGCTCATAAATGATCAAGTTCTGAACCATACTAATAAAATGTGAAATAATAACAAGAAAAACTTCAGTTATATAACTTCTAAGAGGAAGGCAGGGAGAAGGAAATGGCAACCCACTCTGGTATTCTTGCCTGGAGAATCCCAAGGACAGAGGAGCCTGGCGAGCCATGGTCCATAGAGTCACAGAGAGTGGGACACAACTGAAGTGACTAAGCACGCAAGAGGAAGGCAGAGTACAATGGGTGCTTATGCCCCAGCTTGGATAGTGACTCACTGCGTGACCTTGGGCAAGTCATTTATTCTTTCTGTGCATCAGTTGCATCATCTGTAACCTGAGGGAGTTACAAAGGATGACCTTTAAGACCCTTCCTACTCAAAGGTTCCACGCTTCTCTGAAGAGCTAAATGGAGATGAGTGTGTCTCCAAGTAAGGGTACAGAATGACTGGCTTCCATAGGTTTCTTGTCTCCTTATAATTTTTCCAAAAAACCCAGCAAGGGTAGGATAGAAGCCTCCATATGTATCATCGCCTTCAATGTTGTTTGTTTCTGCTTCTCTGGTAAAACATAAAATGTCAACTTGGCTCAGCCAAAGCTAGTTTGGGAACCCTAGGCTACCCTTATTTTACCACAGTTCTTCCAATCCCATGAACACAATCTTTCCTTTCCTGATTCCTGTCCAGATCCACCCAGCGATCTTACGCATTTCACTGTTACTTCATTCCTTGTTTTTCTTCTTCCATCAATTATATAATTTCATTCAATCTCCTGGCCATATGTTCTGGAGCATTGAACTTGGCTGTGTCATTCAGTGAATGGGTTATTGTTCTAGCAGATGGGCTGATGTGGCACAAAGAAGTGGTGCGTGTTGGTGAAGAGGCTGGTAGCATTTTAGCCTCAAGCAATCATAGTAATACAAAACCGAATTTCTGTGTACTTCAGTATTATTTTCCACGTTCTTTCCCTAACTCAAGTGCATTTGAGGGAAGTTTAATGTACAGTGTTTTGGTGTTTGCATCAGGAAGCTTGGGTATGGTCATGGTTTTGCTACTTGCCAGCTATATAACACAGACTTGTTCAGCAGCTAAACCTGGTTAACTTCAGTGGAATTTAATAACCTGGAGAAGCTGGAACCCGGAACTCTATCCACCCACTTGGATTCGATAGTGATAGGCCGGGACTCAGTTTCAGATGGTGAAGTTAGGAATTGGAGACCAACCAACACAGTTCAATATTTGTAAGAATAGTATGGTGGTTCCAAATATTGGACTGTCATAGGATATTCTTCTCTAAGGCAGTTTCTGGGTCTCAGTCTGATGAGAGATATTTGGCCTTTATTTTTTCCTCTGCTTCCTTAAAGGAAACATTGGCATTGAGTCTGCAATGAATTAAAACACAGAGAAACACACTCTCTGATTTTTCATACATCATCAAGAGAATTTTAAATTTCATCAAGTACAGTTCCTATATTTGACAGGTGAGGAAATTGTGGTGTAGTGGAAAAAAAATTTGCCCTTGCCTCTTAGCTTTGTGACCTCCTTGTAAGCCACTTAACCATCCTGAACTATATTCTGATAGGAAAAAAGCAGAGGTAATTGTAGATAAATGTAAACGTGCATAGAACAACAGTGAAGTATACTTTGTTGGTAAATGGTTAATCAGTTTCTGAGACTCTGACATGTTATAAATCTAGACTCAAGGATCAGTTTCTTTCCTACTTCTGGGAATATGTTGACATGTATTAGCTATTTGCCTTCCTGTTGTTGTTGTTTAGTCGCTAAGTTGTTTCCAATTCCTTTGTCACCCTATGAACTGTAGCCCGCCAGGTCCTCCATTCATGAGATTTCCCAGGCAAGAATACTGGAGTAGGTTGCCATTTCTCCAAGAGATCTTTCTGATCCAGAGATCGAACCCCTGTCTCCTGCATTGGCAGGCAGATGCTTTACCGCTGAGTCACCAGGGAAGCCCATTTGCCTTTCTAAATTCAATTAAAAATTTAAATCCTTGCTTTTCCCTTTCCATTCCCTCAAGATTGTGCTTCTCAAATTTCATATTAGTGAGAATTAGGAAATGAATAAATAGAGTTTTCGTAACCCTTCCCCGAGAGATTCTGACTTAGTAGGTCTAGATAAGGGCCCAGGATTCCACAACTGATAGACAAGGACCTCAGTTACAGATGTATGAGCCGAAATTGGTCCCCATGAATTAATTTGATATTAAAGCTTGGCTGCACACATTGTTGCACAAGAGCCATTCTGGAGATCAGGATTCCATTCCTGGTTCAGATACCAAAGCAGTACTTCACACAAGTTAGGAGTTCAGTGAATATTTACCTTAGTGAGTGAATCAAATAACTTGTCCTGCAATCTTGGATGAGTACCCCTCCCCCACTGAGCCTCATCATCAGTACAAGGAAAGTGTTGAATTAGATCATCTCTAGTGTCCTTTCCAGTTTTGAATGTCTTTGACCCTTTCAACTCTGAGGTCTGTCAAGGAATCAAGGAACAGCTTCCTAGAAATTATTTAAGCATCTTGAGAAACTGTGCTTATTCTTTCCAGCAAATAAAGTTTTTGAGTGGTATAACTCAACAGTCAAGTTGGCATCCTGTTGACCTGAGTTTATGTAATTTGTTAATGTGACTCATTTCATTTCATAGAATATCTTCAGCTAAAGGGAAATATTGTGGTTAATTTCTAAAGCCATTATACTTTATTTTTAGAAATTTAAAGATAACTCCTTTTAAAATCCCCATGTATTTTTCATGCTACTGGTAAATGAGCATGTTCTATCTCAAGTTAATCTGCAGCTCTGGGATTTGGTAACTAATCCATACTTAATAATACCAAAGATAGGAGAGATTAAACAGATGCCTAATTAGTCTGATCGAGCTACTTTCTTAGTCCTGATCTTTCTGTCTCTTTCCATAGCCTCTAAATTGTTTTTCCTACTCTCCATTCCAATCTATCCTTTTTTCTTTTCTCATGGTTCTTTTCCCAAAACATCTTTTTTTCTTTTTTAACAGTACAAATCTTAGTAACTCTCTTATTAGGATAAAAGTCTCATATTAGGATATTGGGATGACATTATTTTGTGTGTGTGTGTGTTCTCCCTTTATTTTTTTATTTTATTTTTTAACTTTACTATTGTTTACTATTGTAGCCAGAAAGAAAAACACCAATACAGTATACTAACGCATATATATGGAAGTTAGAAAGATGGTAACAATAACCCTGTATACGAGACAGCAGAAGAGACACTGATGTATAGAACAGTCTTCTGGACTCTGTGGGAGAGGGAGAGGGTGGGATGATTTGAGAGAATGGCATTGAAATACGTATAATATCATACATGAAACGAGTCGCCAGTCCAGGTTCGATGCACGATACTGGATGCTTGGGGCTGGTGCACTGGGATGACCCAGAGGGATGGTATGGGGAGGGAGGAGGGAGGAGGGTTCAGGATGGGGAACACATGTATACCTGTGGCAGATTCATTTCGATATTTGGCAAAACCAATACAATATTGTAAAGTTTAAAAATAAAATAAAAATTTAAAAAATGGTATAAGTTTACATATGTAAAATAAATAACCAATGGGAATTTGCTGTATGACTCAGGGAACTCAAACTGGGGTTCTGTAATACCCTAGAGGGGTGGGATGGTGTGGAAGGTGGGAGAGAGGTTCAAGAGGGAGGGGACATATGTATACCTACAGCTGATTCATGTTGATGTATGGTAGAAACTAGCACAATATTGTAAACCAATTATCCTTCAATTAAAAATAAATAGATTTTTAAAAACTAAAAAAAATATGGTATCAGTTTAAAACATTTACTACATATGAATAATAGTTTATTTATTTATTTATTTGGCTGTGCCACGTTGCATGTGAGATCTTAGTTCCTTAATCAGGGATGGAACCCATGATTCCTGCAGTGGAAGTGCAGAGCCCTAACCACTGGACCACCAGGGAAGTCCCTACATATAAATAATGTATACATAGACCAATCTATAAAGAATGAAAAGAATACTATAATGAAGACTTGTGTACCCATGTTTCATCTTAAGAAGTAGCATATTACCAAATATACTGAAGATTCTAGATCTCATGGCCTTCTTTTCCCTTTAAAAATAACCACTATTCTGAATGTGGTGTTTGTGATTGTTTTACTTACCTTTACATACAGGTTTGTTTCTTAAATATGGGCATCTGAATAGTTTGTTTAGGTGTTTATATGTTTTGAACTGCATACCAATGTTGTTATATGCTATTTATATTCACACTACTTGCATTTTTCTTAATATTATACTTGTGAGATTTTGTCCATGTTGATATGTATATTTCTGTGCATATAACATTTAATTGCTCTGTATTATCCCATTGTATAAATAAGCCACAACTCATTTATCTAAGTCTCTTACTGATAGATTTTTGTATTGATTTATCTCTTTCCCTCTATTCTTTTCTCCTGTTGCCCAGAAATGGTATTTGAGTATTCTTGTACACATCTCCTAGTGAAGAGGTGCAAGAGTATCTCTGAGATGTACATCTAGGATTTGCATTGCTTGTCCACAGGGTATATGTCTTCTCAATTTTGCTGGATAGTGTCCAGTTGTTTTCCAAGCTATTTTTGGAAATTAGCATTTTGTCATTAGTAATTGCTAGTAATAATTAAACTTTTGTGCTTGGGAAGACTATTGGGAAATAAAGCTGGAAAGGAAGGGTGGAATCAGATTGAGCAGTAAGTTGACATGACAAGGTGTTTGGATTTTATTCTCCAGGCAAAAGGAGAATAAAGACCCTATTGGTTATTTATTTTCTTTGAATCTTAGTTTCCTTTTCAGTAAAATGGGGACAATAACACCTTTCTCACAAGATTGTCATGAAAACCCTGACTTGGAATAATTACTCAATACATTTGTAGATATTGTAATAATATCAGAAAAATTATGAACTTGGTGTGATATAAATAGATGTATATTTTAGAATTGGTTATAAATAGCAACTGGTATAGAATAGATATTTTCAGGAAGACAGAAAGTTATCGCCATCTAGCTAGTAGGAAATCTTCATTAATTTTTGAAGATCTAATTCAGAATTTCTCAAGCCTGGCCCATTTGAAGTTTTGAGCCGGATAACCCATTCTTTGGGGGTTGCTGTAATGTACATTGCTGGATGATTCCTGGTCTTTACCCACCTGGGTATCAACAACAATCTCCTTCTTCCCCAGTTGTGATGATTAAAATGTCTCTAGACATTGCCAAATGCCCTTGGGAGCAAAATTGGAACCTTTTGAGAACCTCTGATTTAATTCCAATGTCAGTTTCTCCATGAAGACTTCTTGCCTCCTTTCAGTTCAGTTCAGTTCAGTCACTCAGTCGTGTCTGACTCTTTGCGACCCCATGAATCGCAGCACGCCAGGCCTCCCTGTCCATCACCAACTCCCGGAGTTCACTCAGACTCATGTCCATCGAGTTGGTGATGCCATCCAGCCATCTCATTCTCTGTCGTCCCCTTCTCCTCCTGCCCCCAATCCCTCCCAGCATCAGGGGCTTTTCCAATGAGTCAACTCTTCACATGAGGTGGCCAAAGTATTGGAGTTTCAGCTTTAGCATCAGTCCTTCCAAAGAACACCCAGGACTGATCTCCTTTAAAATGGACTGGTTGGATCTC
>NW_011494863.1:9222485-9239417 GCF_000754665.1 Bison bison bison
GCTTTCTTCACAGACCAATTCTCACATCCATACATGACCACTGGAAAAACCATAGCCTTGACTAGATGGACCTTTGTTGGCAAAGTAATGTCTCTGCTTTTGAATATGCTATCTAGGTTGGTCATAACTTTCCTTCCAAGGAGTAAGCGTCTTCTAATTTCATGGCTGCAATCACCATCTGAAGTGATTTTGGAGCTTGCCTCCTTTAGGAAGACCAAATTGTCCTTTTCCTACCAATGCCTCTTTATGGCATTTCCCACACAATTTTGTAATCCTTTGTCTACTTCTGTATAAGAATGCCTGTTCTTAAAAACTACATTGATCATTTTCTCTATGTCAAGCACTTAGAACATAGTAGAAACTAATGTAGATTTTTCAAATGTGAATTATCAGGCAAATGGTTTAGCAATTATTATTGAGCATATCCCATGATCTGGGGACAGTATCAAGTGCTGAAGCCATAATGTTGAAAAGAAAAGCATGGTCTTTGACTTTGTAGACTATATAATGCACTGGAAGAGAAGCAGTGGACAAATAATAAATTAACAAAATGGTTATAGATATGATAAATGCCATGAAGGAAATTAAAATGGTGCTTTGACAGAAAATAGTGAGGGCCTTTACTTTAGATATGTTTTCAGGGAAAATAGCCACAATTAGTTTGAGACATGAAGGCTGAGATAAGAAGTCAGTCAGGGATGACTTAGGCAGAACAGTTTTCAAGGTGAAGGAACTAACCCGAGCAACTTCCCTGAGTTAGGACAGAGTTCGTGATATCTTATAAACACCAAGGAAGGTAGTGCAGTCAAAGCCAGGTGAACACAGGTAAGAATAGCATGATGAAAATTAAGAGATAGGTAAGAAGGAGATTATGCAGGGCATTGTTGGCTACACTAAACAGTTTGTGCTGCTGCTACTGCTGCTAAGTCGCTTCAGTCGTGTCCGACTCTGTGCGACCCTATAGACGGCAGCCCACCAGGCTCCCCCATCCCTGGGATTCTCCAGGCAAGAACACTGGAGTGGGTTGCCATTTCCTTCTCCAATGCATGAAGGTGAAAAGTGAAAGTGAAGTCCCTTGGTTGTGTCTGACTCTTTGCGACCCCATGGACTGCAGCCTACCAGGCTCCTCCATCCATGGGATTTTCCAGGCAAGAGTACTGGAGTGGGGTGCCACTGCCTTTGTATTTGACTATAAATGGCAGCTCAGACGGTAAAGCATCTGCCTGTAATGTGGGAGACCTGGGTTCAGTCCCTGGGTTGGGAAGATTTCCTGGAGAAGGAAATGGCAACCCAGTCCAGTATTCTTGCATGTAGAATCCCATGGATGGAGGAGCCTGGTAGGCTACAGTCCGTGGGGTCACAAAGAGTCGGACATGACTGAGGGACTTCACTTTTCTTTCTATAAATGTAGAAGGCCTAAAGATGGCAGAGGAGTAGGTGGGTGTGTAGTACATCTCTCTCTACAGATACATCAAGAATATACCTTCAGACACAGAAATGCATGCAGAACACCAGCTGAGAGCGGACAGGAGTACCTGACCAGCAGAAAAGAATATATAGAACCAGCCATACAAAACTCGGTAGGACCAAAGAACTAGGGAGGAAAACAGGGGTGTTAATAGGACTGGACCTGCCCTGGGTCGGTGGGGGAACTGAAGCAGGGGTCTGATCCCCACATCGGGGCAATTGTCTGAGTCAGAGGAGGAACATTTAAAGCTGAGAGTGAAACAGCTGACCTGTGGCAGCCTAAATGGAATGAGAATCCGACTGTTCTTGCTGCAGCTATACCCCTGACAGGGATGCAGGGCTCTGAGAAGGTGCAGTGGCTGGGAGCTAGTGTTAGGGATTGTGGAGTAATCTCAGGGTGAGGGCTGTTGTTGACTGAGATGAGACAGATAGAGGGGATGTTAGGGAGGAGATTGTGGTGGGAAATGCCTGTGGAGGAAAGCCAGGCAGCCATGGAAGCAAGAGGATACTGCTGAGTCACTAGTAAGGGGTGGAGCCATCACTGTAGCCTCTCCCCACACGCCAGTATCAGTAGTTGAACGAGAGAGAGCCTGGACCATCAAATGCCTGTAGCACTGAATTACAGAGTAGGACCCTACTCAGCGTGCCCCTTTAAGTGCCTGACACGCTGATCTACAGAGTAGGACCCCAGTCAGGGGAGCTCCTGTACGTGCCTGACATGCCAAATAACAGAGAAGCACCACAGGAAAGGGAGCCCTCCAAGTGCCTGAATGGGCAGAGCTATGGAGAATGACTGGCCAAAGAGACTTCATCTCCAGCTACAGGAGGCTCAAGGAAAGATTTGGATAGGGCCATAACTCCTGTGGCGGAGGCAGTCTGTGTCCCTGCACACTTGGCGCTGCCAGGATCCCCACAAACCAGGCAGCTGCACCACCATCATGCTCAACCTTCACTAGGGCAGAGCTGCCATAAGCAAAAAATGTCTTGCATCTGCGTATGCTTTAAATATACGCTTTAAAGTCATGTCCAGCTCTTTGCGACCCTGTGGACTGTGGCCTGCCAGACTTCTCTGTCAGGGGGTTTCTCCAGGCAAGAATACTGGAGCATATTGGCCAATACTGGTTGCCATATACTTCTAGAGCACTATATTTCCTGCTGCCCTAGCTGCCAACTTCCCTTGAGTACCTGGTGCTGCCAGAACCCCTGCTACCCAAGCAGCTACACCACCTTAAAACCTGGCCCTCAGAGGGGCAGACCCAAGTCCTCTAGGGCAGCCTCAGGAGCAAATCCCAGTGGAGGACCCACATGCAGAGGTGGAAATAAAACCACAATTGAAACCCAGAGGCAATGTGGCTAAGGAAGAAGACCCAAAACCTTCCCACCAGCTGTACAAGCTGCAGATTAAATCCACATGATCACCGAGGCAGACTCTGTGTCTATGGAATATATAAAAGGAACTGAGAGCTCCCACAAAAGAAAGCACACTAGTTCTGATAGCTGTGGACATTGGAGGCAAGAACACACAGGATCAGATTAGAATCTGAACTGCCCCTACGGCAGGTCCAGAAACCAGCACAGTGTTGGAGGGCATCCTAGGGAGGTTGAGGTGGACTGTGACTCCCAGAGAGGAAAAAGGCTCTGACAACAGTGACTCAAGAAACACATTTATCATTCTTATGTTTTGACTTGTTTTGTAGATTCTTTGGGATTTTTTCCTTTTTTCTTTTCCTCTGCCCCCCGCCCTCCCGCTGCTTCCCATTGTAGTTGTCAGTTTTATTGGCACTAAAGACTCTGATGGAGAAGGCAATGGCACCCTACTCCAGTACTCTTGCCTGGAAAATCCCATGGACAGAGGAGCCTGGTAGGCTGCAGTTCATGGGGTCGCTAAGACTCGGACAAGACTGAGCGACTTCACTTTCACTTTCTTTCTCTATGGTGTTACTGTCTTCTATTGTTTCTATTTCTTTATCTTTTTAAATGATATTATTTTGCTTATTTTTGAACATAATATAAATGAAATCACATAGTATAATCATGCTTTGGTGTCTGGCTTCTTTCATTCGATGTAATGTTTTTGAAATTTATTTATTTAAATGGATGTAGGTATGTTGCTATTTATTGATGAATATATTGTATAAATATACTGCAATATATTTACTCTATTGTTAATGGGCATTTGGATTTTTCTCTTAGGGAGGAGCTGATGTACATTTTGTACATGTCTTTTAGTGGAAATACACTTTGTTTCTCTTGAGTTTACACCTAAAAGTTTAATGGGTGTATCACAAGGTAGGCAATAGTTTTCCAAAGAGGCAGAACAAATTTACACTCCCCCCAGGAATGCAGGAGAGTTCACGTTGCTCAATATACTACATGATGTAGTGGTGACAGTGGTAATGACGATCCGTGACATTATCGGTCCTCTAAATTTTAGCTCTTTTGGTGGGGGGATAGTGATACATTATTGTGATTTTGTGTTTAATTATTTATAATGCTTTGTGCCTTTTTATATGCACATTGGCCCCTTGGATATTCCTTTTTTTGAAGTGTTATTTAAGGCTTTTGCCCACTTACTAGTTAGGTTGCTTTTCTTATTAGTTCATATAATATTTCTGGTTTCAGTATTCTTTTCCATTGGTCTATTTTTCTATCTCTGCATCAAATTCATGTTGTCTTAGTTTGTTGCTTTCTGGAAGGTCTTGTAGTTTAAGTCTTCCAAATTTATTCTCCCTTTTAAATATTATCCTTGCTGTTCTATATCCTTTGAATTTATAGATAAACTTTGGAATCAGAATATTAATTTTCAAAACCTTACAAAAAAAGGCCAGCAAAACTGGGCTTTTAAAACCAAAGCTGGCCTTTTAAAATGGGTTTACATTGTAGTTATAGACCAATTTAGGGAGAATTAACATCTTGAATACTGAGTTTTTTGACCCATGAACAGAGAATA
The DNA here is from genome assembly GCF_000754665.1 of Bison bison bison. NCBI lineage: Eukaryota > Metazoa > Chordata > Mammalia > Artiodactyla > Bovidae > Bison > Bison bison. Next base: position 9,226,903 of record NW_011494863.1, read on the forward strand.
TCTATCCATTTATGTGGGTCTTCAATTTCTTTCAGAATTTTTTTTTTTTTTAGTTCAGAGATCTTGCACAACTTTTTTAAGACTTATTCCTAAGTGTTTGATTTTCTTAAAAATTCTATTACAAATGATTTCACTTTATACTATAATTATTTTTTGAAGAACAGTTGATATACAATGTTGTGTTAATTTCTGCTGCATAGCAAAGCAATTCAGTTATACACACACACACACACACACACACACACATTCCCTTTAATATTCTTTTCCATTAAGGTTTATCACAGGATATTGAATATAGTTCCCTGGGCTATGCAGTAGGACCTAATTTATCCATTCTCTATATAACAGGTTACATCTGCTAACTCCAACCATAAACTGCGTCCCGACCCCACCCCTGTTCCCCCTTGGCAACCACAGTTCTGTTCTCTGTGTCTGTGAGTCTGTTTGTTTCATAGGGATGTCCATTAGGGTCATATTTTAGATTCCACATGTAAATGATATCAAATGGTATTTGTCTCTCTCTTCCTGACTTATTTCACTTAGTATAATAATCTCTAGTTGCATCCATGTTGCTACAAATGGCACTATTTCATTATTTTTCGTGGTTGAGTAGGATTTTAATTATAGCTTTTTTCTGGATGTATGCCCATGAATAGGATTGCTAGATTATATGATATCCATTTTTAGTTTTTTTGAGAAACCTTCATAGTGTTTTCCAAGTGGCTACCCCAACTTACAAAGGATGTAACAGTGAGTTGCTACCTAACAATAGTGTAAGATGATTCCCTTTTCTTAACAACCACTCGAGAATTTGTTATTCGTAGACTTTAACAATGGTCATTCTGAGCAGTGTGCCATGTACCTAATTATAGTTTTTACTTGCATTTCTATAATAATTAGCAGTGTTGAGCATCTTTTCATGTGCCTATTGGTCACTTTCATTTCTTCTTTGAAGAAATGGCTATTTAAGTTTTCTGCCCATTTTTCAACTGGATTTTTGTTTTCTTGGTTATTGAGTTCTGTGTTGTTGCTCAGGTGCGTCCAACTCTTTATGACCCTGTGGACGACAGCATACCAGGGTTCCCTGTGCTTCTCCATCTCCCAGAGCTTGCTCAGATTCATGTCCATTGAGTTGGTGATGTCAACCAACCATATCAACTTCTATAACCCCTTTCTCCTCCAGCCTTCAATCTTTCCCAGCATCAGGGTCTTTTCTTATGAGTCAGCTCTTCCCATCAGGTGGCCAAAGTGTGGAGATTCAGCTTCAGCATCAGTCTTTCCAGTGAATATTCAGGACTGATCTCCTTTAGGATGGACTGGTTTGATCTCTTTGCAGTCTAAGGGACTCTCAAGAGTCTTCTCCAACACCACAGTTCAAAAGCATCAATCCTTCGGCATTCAGCTTTATGGTCCAACTCTCACACCCATACATAACTACTGGAAAAACTATAGCTTTGACTAGACGGGCCTTAGTTGGCAATGTAATGTCTCTGCATTTTAATATACTGTCTAGGTAGGTCATAACTTTCCTTCCAAGGAGCAAGTGTCTTTTAATTCCATGGCTGCAATCACCATCTGCAGTGATTTTGGAGCCCCCAAAACTAACGTCAGCCACTGTTTCCACTGTTTCCCCATCTATTTGCCATGAAATGATGGGACCAGATGTCATAATCTTAGTTTTCTGAATGTTGAGCTTTAAGCCAACTTTTTCACTCTCCTCTTTCACTTTCATCAACAGGCTCTTTAGTTCTTCCTCACTTTCTGCCATAAGGGTGGTGTCATCTGCATATCTGAGGTTATTGATATTTCTCCTGGCAATCTTGATTCCAGCTTGTGCTTCTTCCAGCCCAGCGTTTCTCATGATGTACTCTGCATAGAAGTTAAATAAGCAGGGTGACAATATACAGCCTTGATGTACTCCTTTTCCTATTTGGAACCAGTCTGTTGTTCCATGTCCAGTTCTAACTGTTGCTTCCTGACCTGCATACAGGTTTCTCAAGAGGCAGGTCAGGTGTTCTGGTATTCCCATCTCCTTCAGAATTTTCCACAGTTTATTGTGATCCACACAGTCAAAGGCTTTGGCATAGTCAATAAAACAGAAACAGATGTTTTTCTGGAACTCTCTTGCTTTTTCAATGATCCATCAGATGTTGGCAATTTGATCTCTGATTCCTTTGCCTTTTCTAAAACCAGCTTGAACATCTGGAAGTTTATGGTTCACGTATTGCTGAAGCCTGGTTTGGAGAATTTTGAGCATTACTTTACTAGTGTGTGAGATGAGTGCAATTGTGCAGTTGTTTGAGCACTCTTTGGCATTGCCTTTCTTTGGGATTGGAATGAAAACTGACCTTTTCCAGTCCTGTGGCCACTGCTGAGTTTTCCAAATTTGCCTTTCACACTGATCCTCCCCCAAAATAAATTGAGTGCCTGTCATGTGAAAGATTGTGTAATTTGTACAAATTATGGTAAAGTTGACCTTTGAATATGAATTATCTAGCTTGAGACTCAGTACTTTTGTTTTATGTACTGTTTTCCAAAAGTGTTGCCAGGGACTTCACTAAAAACTTTTAATTTCAGGCATTTCTAAGCCATTATGAGATGAAATGTAAAATCCAAACCTAGTCTTTTCCTTATTATATGATCTTGAGTAAATTTCTTCCCTGTGGTACAGAGTAATTTTTTTTTGTATACAATCCTAAATGTAATTCTAAATATATGAAGAAATAGTCTCTGGGTATTATTCAGTGGAAGATGAGTGAGCATCTTAGGATGATGTAAGACTTAAGACAAGCGTCTTAATATGTAGGCATTTATTTTCTTCTTTCATTTTCTTTTTAGATAGAAGTTGCATATACTAAAATTTGCAAATCTTAAGTGCACATTTTGAGGCATTTTATGTATGTATATATCTTTGTAATCATCATTCAGATCAAAGTATAGACATTTTTTTATTGCCTTAAAGGTTTCTTTGTGCCTCTTAATAGCAAATGTCTCTTCCCCCTAGTCACAGATGTTACCCTCATTTGAATTCCTATCACTACATATTTGTTTTATCTGTCTGGAACTTTATATTAAAGAAATTGTATATCATGTGTTTAAAAACAGTAGGCTTAAATTTCCTTGTAAAATTTTACATGGTGGCCCCATCTTTTGTATCTGGCTTCTGTCACCCCACAGATGAATCACTGTCTTTGTGATTCATCCAAGTTGCTACCGTACATTTTAACATCAGTTGGATTCCATTTCTTAATCTATACAATGAATAGGTTGGGCTAGATGAACTCTAAGGAGTTTTTGACTTCTGACAATAAGTGAGACATTCTTTCCACTGTTTGGCAAGAATTAAAATGCAGGAATTCTGACCTGAATCAGTTGCCATGATACCATAATAATATTGGGAATGACAGCTATGAACGTATAATCCAGTGACAGCATTAATGTTGCATGTCTAGGCTGGAAGCATTTTATGCACCTGTGTTATGTAAGGACAGAAACTTTGTTCTATCTCAGGATGCCCTCATTGACTTCTGAGCCCTCCCTTAGCCAGCATTCTCCCTGTGTGAATTACAAGTTGTACTTTCCATATTGCAATTTAAAAAGTCATTTATAAACAGGCTTAAAATAAGACTCTGGTACAGAGTACTCTGCTCCCTCCTAGTTTTGTTTAGGAATTCGTATGAGTAGTGTTGAAGAGTAGTCGATGGCATTACAGAAACTCATATTCAAATCCTGGTGTTTCACTTCTACTCCTGGGCATGACCTTGGGTAAGTCTTTTTTTTTTTTAATTTAAATTTATTTATTTTAATTGGAGGCTAATTACTTTATAATATTGTATTGGTTTTGCCATACATCAACATGAATGCACCACGGGTGTACACGTGTTCCCCATCCTGAAACCCCCTCCAACCTCCCTCCCCGTACCCTCCCTCTGGGTCATCCCAGTGCACCAGCCCCAAGCAACCAGTATCATGAATCGAACCTGGACTGGTGATTCGTTTCTTATATGATATTATACATGTTTCAATGCCATTCTCCCAAATCATCCCACCCTCTCCCTCTCCCACAGAGTCCAAAAGACTGTTCTATACATCTGTGTCTCTTTTGCTGTCTCGCATACAGTGTTATCGTTATCATCTTTCTAAATTCCATATATAGGCATTAGTATACTGTATTGGTGACCTTGGGTAAGTCTTAAACTCTGTTGCCTCACTTCAGAATGGAGATAATTATAGCTACCTCATAGGATTATTATGAAGATCCAAATGAGGCATCCTGAGTGCTCAGAGTGCTTGTAATACAGATAGTGCTCCATCCAGGACAGCTATTATTGCTGGTGCTTCTCAGCCAAATCTGCCATCCTAGCTCCTGAGACCACACATTCTCCCTGAAGTTCCTTTTCTATGCCAGTCCCATTTGTTCACATGTGCTGGGATAAAAGTGGATGTAACAGTGAGTAGTGGACAACCACAAGACTTTTAATCAATCCCACAAGGAAGAAAACTTTCAATAGAGAATGAGCAAACAGTGAATGGGAGGTAAGAAGTGGGCTCTGGCAGCATCTCTCATCACGAAACATTTCATTATCTTGACTGAGGCACCAGATCTCTTTGGAATAGACAGGATAGTTTAATAAATTAATAGAGTACATGTTTTTCATTCAAATCCTGTTCTGCCATGTACTCTCAAATTCCTCAAACTCTAAGGAAATTTCTTCATACATGAAAGTAATATAGAAGTTAAGAAATGTTAAGAAGTGAAGTTAAGCAATATAATAAAGAAGTTAATATAGAAGTTAAAATCAACATACTATAGAAGTTAAAGGAATATATGGAGTCAGATGGATTAGGTTTGAATTCTGACATGGCCATTAACAATAATTGCAAAATATTGGACAACTTAATTTATTTGCTTCTTAGCTTCCTGATCTGTAGAATGTGTTGTTAGTTGTTTTGAAGATTGGTTAACATAAGGAGAACAAATTTAACAGTGTTCTGTGCTAAGTGCTAAGTCACTTCAGTCATGCGCGACTCTTTGAGACCCTATGGACTGTAGCCCACCAGGCTCCTCTGTGCATGGAATTCTCCAGGCAAGAATACTAGAGTGGGTTGCCAGTTCCTCCTCCAGGGGATCTTCCTGACCCAGGGATTGAACCCACGTCTCTCATGTCTCCTGCATTGGCAGGCAGGTTCTTTACCATTTAGTCAACAAATGTTATCTCTTACTCACAGACATAATATTTCCTGTCTTTTTAGATTGTTAAGTATAGTTATATGAAATAAGATAGGTTAAATGACTGACACAGTTTTTAAAGATTTTTCAAGTCCTATTGTAATATATTAATATTCTAATTTATAAAAATACGACAGTGATGAGAAGATTTAAGGAAAAATAAAAATCATCAGCACCAAATTAATGGATTTACTATTTTATAAATGGGAGTGTAAGAAAAAATAAGTGGGAGAAGCTATATGGTTTATGAGATCTATGTAAAGAAATGCTCTTTTTTTTTGCTCTGAAATAGTGAAAATGATGTAAAAATTCTTAAGTCAGACAATAAACAATAATAATGATGATAATGATAATAATAATAACAATAATCATGAAATACCTTTTCATGGAGTAAAATCTGAGAAATAATCCAGAGTTCTCTCTTAGGTAATGTCCTCGCTTTATAGAGCCTATATTCAACTGGACTAGACTTAGTCACTCAGTCGTATCTGACTTTTTGTGATCCCAAGGACCTGTAGCCCACCAGGCTCCTCTGTAATGGGGGATTCCCAGGCAAGAATACTGGAGTGGGTTGTCATTCCCTTCTCCAGGGGATCTTCCTAGGAAAAGAAAAATAGTAAAGAAGTAAACAGGCTTCCCTGGTGGTCAGACAGTAAAGAATCTTCCTGCAATGTAGAAGGCCTGGGTTCGATCCCTGGTTGGAAAAATTTCCTGGAGGATAGAATGGCAACCCACTCAAGTACTCTTGCCTGGAGAATTCCATTGACAGAGGAGCCTGGTGGGCTACAATCAATGGGGTCACAACGAGTCAGACATGACTGAGCAAGTAATGCACACAGATTAATAGCAAGAGGATTCCAAATATGATTATTCTACAAAGACAGTAAACTGTATCAAGAAAATGTCTGGGAATGGGGATGAAGTAGGTGGAGGGACTGCTTTAGATTTGGTTGTGAAGAAAGATCTGAGAAGAAATATTTAAGTTGACCCTGTAAAGAAATCAGCCACTCACAAATCTAGGGGAGAGACTTTCTAGGCAGAGGGTAAGCTGGTATAAGATTCTAAGGTAGGAACAAGCTTGGCATGTTGGAGAAACAGTAAGAGGGTTGATGGTACTGGAATATAGTACACGAGAAGAAACAACAGCACAGGATGACATTGAAAAGATTCACTAGCATATTGTAGATCACAGCTGAAAGTCTGTATCTATCTCTGCATGTGAGGTGTGATAGGGAATAATCAGAAGCTCTAAGAAGATGTTTTAATTGATCTTATTTATATTTTTAAGACATCTCAGACTACTCTGTGAAAACTTCATTGGCATGGAAGCAAAGAAACTGATGAGGAGGCTATACCAGCAGTCCATATGAGAGATGATAATGGCTTAGCTCAGTTGGTAATGACTGAGTAGAGTATGTAATAGAAGAATTGGTGGGACTTACCGAAAGTCCGTAGCTCTCCTTAGCTCAGCCCTCCTTATCTCTCCTTAGTTACTTCTCCTTAAGTAATTGGTGGCTCAGATGGTTAAGCGTCTGTCTACGATGTGGGAGACCCGGGTTCGATCCCTGGGTCAGGAAGATCCCCTAGAGAAGGAAATGGCAATCCACTCCAGTACTATTGCCTGGAAAATCCCATGGACAGAGGAGCCTGGTAGGCAACAGTCCATGGGGTCGCAAAGAGTTGGACATAACTGAGTGACTTTACTTACCGAAAGATAATATAGAAAGGAGTCAGGTAGGAATCGTATGCTTTAGGAGAAATTGAATTGAAGCTGGAGATGTTTACTGAGATAGGCTATAGTAATGGAGAGTGAGGCTTCAGGGACTTATGGGCACACACTTGTGAATATTCTATAGTTTGTTTTACCATTTTCCTTTTGGTATAGGTTGAAGTTGATATTTCCTTATATATAAAGGTGTGCAATTACCAATCTTATATGTTCAGGTTAGTGCATTTGCTCTATTATTTCACTGGCATAACAAAGTTAAATTGCCCTGCAATGTTCTTTAGAAACGCTTTTCCAATTCACACTTCTACCAGAGTTTAGTACACTAAATTCTATAAATTCTGCTGATTTCCACAAACTCTACTGGCATGGTCAGTGTTTTTCTTTTAACCTTTGTGAACCCAAATTGAATCCTATTTCAAGTCACTAAGTACTAAAGGACCCTTTCTTTGACCACATAATGCTAAATGTTTTGAAAGGGAGCTGGGGAGAAGGTTATTAAAGAGAGAACTAAAAATGAAATAATAATGATAAGCAAATACTATCTGAAATTGAGAGCTTTTGATTGTCAAGAACTATTCTAAGTACTTTATGTAAGTGTTAATTTAATTATGAGAACTCCTTTTACCATTCAGAATTTATGTATAAATAAACTGAGGCAAGGAGAGATAAAGTAACATGCCAAGTTTTAAGCAGTTTGTTGGTGGCAGATACAATCCTTCCAAAATCCATACTTCTAATCATTAACTTCCATCAACAGTCTCCAAAACATCTGATTAGTGAATGTTTTATTTACATAAAGACAACAGCATGAGATAGAATTTTGTCTTTCAGTCACTCAGTCATGTCTGACTGTGCAACCCCATGGACTGCAGCACATCAGGCTTCCCTGCCCTTCACCATCTCCAGGAGCTATATGAGAAAGAATATAGGGTTTAGATATCAGGTATTCTAGTAGTTAGGGAAAAATACATGCAAGCTAAATAAATAAGTATTGATTAACTTAGGACTTAGTTGAAATTTTTATTCAGAGAGAGACTTTCTCTACTCTCTGAAAACCTGCTCAGTGGTCAAAAACCCATCATCCTCAGTATTACCATCCTTCCAACTAGTAGGTTTCTGTATGTGCATGCTAAGTCACTTTGGTCATGTCCAACTCTTTGCGATCCTATGGACTGTAGTCCATGGATCCTCCAGGCTAGAATACTGGAGTGGGTTTCTATGCCCTCCTTCAGGGGATCTCCTTGACCCCGGGATTGAATCTGTGACTTTAATGTCTCCTGCATTGGCAGGCAGGTTCTTTACCACTAGTGCCCCCTAGGAAGCCCTACGTGAGTGCCTACTATATGTCAAGTCCTGAGTTATAAGCACTATGGGTATTATCAGCAACCCTTATATTACCATCACCTTTTCACAGATGAAGCTAGGTTAAATGAAATGTGTAGAGTCCCATGGGTATGAAGAGACAGAACCTGGATTCAAACTCAATTTGTATCTAGCTTAAAATTCTTACTCTTCATACAGTAACAAAAAGAGAAATAGCAGATATATTCATAAGCCAAGGTGTGATCAAAGTCCAAGATCTCACATAGATTCACATATATTCCAATAAGTAAGTGATAGCCAAATTATGTAAATTTTACAAAACAGAGATGAATAGGAATATTTTGAAGCTTGAAGGAGTCATTGGAAGACTTTTGAGGATGGAATTTTTTTTTAATTTTTAATTAGGACTTAATATTTTAGAGCTTTTAGAATCTCAATAAAATTAAGGGGAAGATTCAGGTAAATTTTGATTATCTACAGCTTATCAATTATTTCTTTCATGGATCATTCCTTTGGTGTTATGTCTAAGAAGTCATCACTGTACCCAAAGTTATCTAGGTTTTCTCCAGTGTTGTCTTCTAGGAGTTTTATAGTTTTGTATTTTACATTTTGAGGTAATGTTTCTATTGAGTTAATCTTTGTGAAGGGTGTAAAGTCCATCTTATTTATTTATTTTTTGCATGTGGATGTTCACTTGTTCCAGCATTATATATTTAAAAGACTATGTTTGTTTCATTTTACTGCCTTTTTCTCCTTTTGTCAAAGATAAGTTGACTATATTTATGTGTGTGTATTTCTGGGCCCTCTGTTCTATTTCATTGATCTGTATGTCTTCTAGCCAATACCACATTGTCTTGATAACTGTAGCTTTGTAAGTCTTAAAGTCAGGTAACATCACTCTTTTAACTTTATTTTATGTCTTCAACTGAGTATTGACTATTCTGTGTTTTTACCTCTTTATATAAATTTTAGAATCAGTTTGTCAATATCCACAAAATAACTTGCTGAAATTTTGATTGGAATTACATTGAATCTATGGATCAAGTTTGGAAGAATCTTGTCATGATTGCTTATTAGTTCCAGGGATCTTTTTAAGGTTCTTTTGAACTTCCTGTGTAGACAATCACATCATTTCTGAATAAACATGGTTTTATGTTTTCCTTCCCAATACCTTAATTTTTTCAATACCTTTATTTTAATGGAACTAATAGCAACATCCGCTGGATCATGGAAAAAGCAAGAGAGTTCCAGAAAAACATCTATTTCTGCTTTATTGACTATGCCATAGCCTTTGACTGTGTGGATCAAAATAAACTGTGGAAAATTCTGAAAGAGATGGGAATACCAGAACACCTGACATGCCTCTTGAGAAATCTGTATGCAGGTCAGGAAGCAACAGTTAGAACTGGACATGGAACAACAGACTGGTTCCAAATAGGAAAAGGAGTACATCAAGGCTGTATATTGTCACCCTGCTTATTTAACTTATATGCAGAGTACATCATGAGAAATGCTGGACTGGAAGAAGCACAAGCTAGAATCAAGATTGCCAGGAGAAATATCAATAACCTCAGATATGCAGATGACACCACCCTTATGGCAGAAAGTGAAGAGGAACTCAAAAGCCTGTTGATGAAAGTGAAAGAGGAGAGTGAAAAAGTTGGCTTAAAGCTCAACATTCAGAAAACGAAGACCATGGCATCCAATCCCATCACTTCATGGGAAATAGATGGGGAAACAGTAGAAACAGTGTCAGACTTTATTTTTGGGGGCTCCAAAATCACTGCAGATGGTGACTGCAGCCATGAAATTAAAAGACGCTTACTCCTTGGAAGGAAAGTTATGACCAACCTAGATAGCATATTCGACAGCAGAGACATTACTTTGCCAACTAAGGTCTGTCTAGTCAAGGCTATGGTTTTTCCTGTGTTCATGTATGGATGTGAGAGTTGGACTGTGAAGAAGGCTGAGCGCCGAAAAATTGATGCTTTTGAGCTGTGGTGTTGGAGAAGACTCTTGAGAGTCCCTTGGACTGCAAGGAGATCCAACCAGTCCATTCTGAAGGAGATCAGCCCTGGGATTTCTTTGGAAGGAATGATGCTAAAGCTGAAACTCCAGTACTTTGGCCACCTCATGCGAAGGGTTGACTCATTGGAAAAGACTCTGATGCTGGGAGGGATTGGGGGCAAGAGGAGAAGGGAACGACAGAGGATGAGATGGCTGGATGGCATCACGGACTCAATGGACGTGAGTCTCAGTGAACTCCGAGAATTGGTGATGGACAGGGAGGGGTTGGCGTGCTGCGATTCATGGGGTCTCAAAGAGTCGGACATGACTGAGCGACTGAACTGAACTGAATAGCTATCATTTATTAAGCACCTACAAAGTCCAAGGAATTTTCAAATATTTTCTAAATAATCCTCATGATAATTCTATGAAATACTTTAATCTCAACCATGGCTCAGAAATTTTAAGTAATTTTCTGAAGCTTTCATGGCTGGTAATGTTGGGTTTAGACCCCAAAACCTAATCTATCTATTGATCTTCACTTGGCATGCATCCCTGGTTATAAAATGTTATAAAAATGTAGATCAAACAAAACTGTGCATGATCTAAGATTATTGGAAGCATCAAATATAATAATTAAGGTAAAAGTGTTTTATTGTTACAATGTCTGAGACCATTAAAATGACAGAAAATTGTCTGTGTGGACCAGGAAACATTCATAATTGTAAGCAGATTCAAGGAATTTAAATTTTTTAATTTGGGGAGAAAAAAAGGTTTCCCTTATCAGCAAGTATTCACTGTTATTTGATATTTTATTAGGTATTTTGGTTATGAAAATGTATAAGGTATTGACTTTGTTCTGTTAGATATACAGCTTTAAGAACAAAAGCAAATTATAACTTAATCATTAAAATAATGTGTCAAATGGGTGAGCAAGTCAGTATGTATATGCTAGAGGAGGTCAGAGGAGGGAGTGTGCTCTGAGGCCAGTTGGAGAGGGGAGGCTCTTTTTACCAGCTGGAACTCTCCTCCACTTGAATTCTGATTGATGCTCTTCCCACATAACAATGTTACATCATAAAATTGAGAAGAAAATGAAGGATCCGCTAATTCCCGTTCCTTATTTCACCAATGTGGAAATTAGGGCTCAGAAACCGCAGATTTTTAGGATGAAGTTGTTTTTGATGATGAAATCAGTTGTTATTTTTCAGTTGCTAAGTCATGTCTGATTCTTTGCAACCCCATGGACTGTAGCCTGTCAGGCTCCTCCACTATCTCACAGATGAAATCAGTGCTCATTTCTAAATGTATGTGGCTTTCAGATCTTTGTATCTTAGCACTTCTTTCCTTTTCTGTAGGCAATTGTTGCCTTGGAAGACCTCAGAAAGAATAAGCTGTCTTATGTTTATGTTTGGAGAAGGCAATGGCAACCCACTTCAGTATTCTTGCCTGGGAAATCCCATGGACAGAGGATCCTGTTTATATTCAGGAAATTTGATTTAGAACTTGAGTTGTTGGCCTCAAATACTTTTTAGAAGAAGGTGCGGTAGAAATAAATTAGCAAGTGCACATAAATAGACGTGAGTAGTCCTGGATAAAATGACATTCTTTAAATCTAAGGAAATCCTATATGATGAATCATACTCCATGCATTTCACATTATGATTTGACCTTGGAGAGTTTGGTGGCTATTAAGGACACTGTGATTTAATTCTTAAAAAGAATTGGGTGGGATCTGGAACGGAAGAGGAAGAGAACAGTCATTTATTGGACATCTTTTATTTGCCAATTATTGAGCTAGATTTCATTTAACTTTATTAACATTATTTTGTGAGATCAATGTCATTATTTCTCCTCTTCTGAAGACATGCCATAGAATATATCTGGTATGTGGAGAAGGTTGGCTCTAAAGCATATGTCATGTCCTCTGAATTAGTTTGCTTTATACAGTCTCTAGATTTGGTGGAATATTAGGTTTCCTCATCTGTAAAATGAGAATGTTATTACCTTTCTCATTTATCTCCCACATAGGAACATAAAACAGTTTTATTATTCAATGAACTAAAGATATGAAAATATTTTGAAAAATATTATGCTATTATTTTCAGCAAATCAGTGTGTGATTACAACATGCTGGCATCAAAAATTTTTTTTTATTAAAATATAGTTGATTTATGATACTGTATTAGTTTCTGCTGTACAGCAAAGTAATTCAGTTATATATGT
>NW_011494863.1:9239517-9248235 GCF_000754665.1 Bison bison bison
AGTTATATATGTATGCTGCTGCTGCTGCTGCTGCTAAGTCACCTCAGTCGTGTCCGACTCTGTGCAACCCCATAGATGGCAGCCTACCAGGCTCCCCCGTCCCTGGGATTCTCCAGGCAAGAACACTGGAGTGGGTTGCCATTTCCTTCTCCAATGCATGAAAGTGAAAAGTGAAAGTGAAGTCGCTCAGTCGTGCCCGACTCTTAGCGACCCCATGGACTGCAGCCTACCAGGCTCCTCCATCCATGGGATTTTCCAGGCAAGAGTACTGGAGTGGGTTCCCATTGCCTTCTCCATACATGTATAAATATATTATTTTTATATCATTTTCCATATGGTCTATTACAGGGTATTGAATATAGTTTCAAGTGCTATAGGACTAGTAAGACCTTATTGTTTATCTGTTTTACATAAGGTAGTTTATATTTGCTAATCTTAGACTCCTAATTTGTCCCTCCCCACCCCCTATCCCCTTTGGTAACCATAAGTTTGCTTTCTATGTCTGTGGGTCTATTTCTGTTTCATAAATAAGTTCATTTGTACAATATTTTAGATTCTACATATAAGTGGCATCATATGGTCATTCTTTATCTGACTTACTGCACTTGGTATAATAATCTCTAGTTGCATCCATGTTGCTGCAAATGGCATTATTTCATTCTTGAGAGTATGTATTGCATTGTTTATATGAATCACATCTTTGTCCATCCTTCAGTTATGAACATTTGGGTTTCCATGTCTTGGCTATTGTAAGTAATGTTGTGAACATTGGGGTCATGTATTTTCTTGAATTACAGTCTTCTCCAAATATGTCCCTAGGAGTGGGATTTCTGGATCATATGGTAGCTCTGTGTTCAGTTTTTTTTAAGAACCTCTATACTGTTCTCCATGGGCTTCACCCGTTTACGTTCCCACTGTTGGTGTTTCAAATCTGGAAGGCAGCACAATAGCATGGCCTCTGTGGTCACACGTCTCTAGGTTTGAATCCAGTCTGTGCCACTCTCTAGTTTTATGATTTAGGTTAAGATTCTTGGCCTTAGTTTCTAATTTTATAATGGAGAAAAAACAATTCATAGGTCTATTGCTTGCTTGCTTGTGAAGTCGCTCAGTTGTGTCCGACTCTTTGCGACCCCATGGACTGTAGCCTATCAGGCTCCTCCGTCCATGGGATTTTCCAGGCAAGAGTACTGGAGTGGATTGCCATGGGGAACATTAAATAAGATGACAGGTGAAAAACATAGTTCTCTAGGAGAACATAGATGTCAGGAGAAGTTTTACCCAAGCTACCTCTAGTAATGGGAACATATTGTGAGGATAACATGTGCCAATAAGAAAGAAGGATAATAGGTGGAAAATGTGGTATACACACACAATGGGATGTTATTCAGCCACAGAAAAGAAGGAAGTCCTATCACATGCTACAACATAGATGAACCTTGATGATGCTATGCTAAGTGAAACAAGACAGACACAGATGGACAAATGTTCCATGATTCCACTTTATCCACAGTAGTCAAACTCATTGAAATGGGAAGTAGAAGGATGGGTTCCAGGGGCTAGGGGGAGGGGTAAATGGGAAGCAGTTGTTTAATCAGTTTTGAGCTTTAGGGATGCAAGATGAAAAATCTTAGAGATCAGCTGTACAGCTTTGTGCTTATAGTTAATACTGTACAGTACACTGAAGCTTTTTAAGAGGGTGAATCTGGAGTTACGTAGTTTCTACTGAAGTTGAATAAAAAAGAAGAAAGAAGGACACTAGGGGAACCCTCAAAAGGCTTTGGTTGAAGACTGAAAGTAGTTCAAATAAATGATCCAACAGGAAAACTGACAGTATACTTAAGGGACCTTCAAAGCTGAGGTACCAGAGTTTTATTTTTTAAGGTTTTGATATTACATTACAATCAATGCATAGTCACCAAGGTAAAATTCAAGTGTGTTGAACTGCTCTAGACATGTTTTGGTGATTAGTAATTTTACAATTTTGAGTTTCATATTTTGTCAAGAGTTCTGTTGATATACAGATATACAGTTCTGTTGCAATACTTAGAACCGCTGTCCTGCCTTTATTTCTGGGAACAACAGATTTCCTTTCTGCAGCCCTTCATTAGTTCTTCTGACTTCACTATTATCCTAGCTTTAAGCTACTTTTTTATGTCTTATTTATTTTTTTGTTTGTCAGTATTTTGATTTTCTCCATATTGTACCACTCAAATTCCATCAGGAAAATTTAGCTAAAATAGAGGGTTATTTAGCTAAAATAGCATCCATTGCCTCTCTTATTCAGAGCCAAGTATTCTCAACCTATGGATTGACTGCCCTAGGACCATATGTCCACTTTGTCCAGTCGGTGCCCTTGTCGTCCCATACTCAAAAAATGGCCTAGAGCTGCTTTTTCCTCAGATGAATTGGGCAGAGCAGTTTCCTCATAGACAGGTAATGCATCATGGAAGACAAAATTACTATTATTGTTATTATTTGAAATTAGAAGACATTTGGTCTAGTCTCTCTGTGGCATAAATGAATAATCTTTGTTCTGAGAGGACAATGTAACTTGTCCAAGGCCAGATGACTTGTAATTAGTCAATGTTCCAACATTTCTCCTAAAGCAGGTATGTTTGGCATGGTAATCAGCATTGTTAAGGGAAATTATCACATGGCAACACTTTTTCTTAGCACCACCAATCTGTTATGGCATTTGCCATAGTAATTGTTACCATGACTGAATATTGGGATAGATAGATAGAAAGAGGTAAAGATAGAATACAGAGATCTCAGTTGGTAAAGAATCTGCCTGTAATTGTAGGAGACCCCGGTTTGATTCCTGGGTTGGGAAAATCCTGTGGAGAAGGGATAGGCTACCCACTCCAGTATTCTTGGGATTCCCTTGTGACAGCTGGTAAAGACTCTACCTGCAATGCGGGAGACCTGGGTTTGAACCCTAGTTTGGGAAGAACCCCTGGGGAAGGGAAAGGTGACCAACTCCAGTATTCTGGCCTGGAAAATTCCGTGGACTGTATACTCCATGGGGTCCCAAAGACTTGGACACAACTGAGTGACTTTCACTTCTCTTAAATATATTTTAAAACCACAGCTTGTAATATTTTTTTCAAACAACTTTGATAATTTTTCATTTTACTTTTTTTCCAAATATTACTCATAAAACTTAGCTCATTTCCAGTAAAATATCTTTTTCAAGTCCACTTCAAATGTCATTTGTTCTAACTTTGGCCAAGTATTAAAATAATATTTCCTTATTGATTATATGTAAGTGAGAACAGTTTCCATTTATGATAGTCTCTAACTTATAAAGGTATATCATATTGCTCTTCAATTTGGCATGCCAAAAGTTGTCCATACTCAGCAAATATTTAAAGCAGAATAAGTAACAAAGATGTTTCTTTTAATAGAGCATTAATCTGGTATTCAGACTTCCTATAAAATATTTGATACTAAAAAATATCAGGTAGAAGAAGCCATGGCAGATAAAGCTGAATGAGTCCTGAGATCCAGGTATCGCGTCCTTTACATTGTGGTCCCAATATCCTTTTCTTGCTTTTTTCTATGGAACTCCTGACTAATTTGCATGTCATCCTTGCGCAGGGGCCATGCTAATCTCTGTATCATTCCAATTTTAGTATATGTGCTGCCGAAGTGAGCACCTAATATCTTTTCTAATTGTATTTGTTGTTATTTCATTCACCTTTTGTTACAGTCAAATTAAACTCTGTGATATCACTGTTCCTCCAGATATACATATCCTGAGTCTTACCCCACATATCTCTATGTTGACACCATTTCTCAAGGTTCATTTCATTTCTCAAGGCTTTTTTTTTTTCCAGATTTCATGTCTCTTATAAACTTTTTCTTCATATTTCAGCTGATAGTACAATTTTTCATTCTAAATTCCCATGCCATTATATTGTTTGGCAATTAACACTTTTTATTTCAAAATAGAGCTACATTGGGCATACGCCTTGCCTACCCTATTATAAGATCCTCGAAGGCAAGACTTGTATCTGATTCATCTTCAGTAACTTCCACCAACTTTGAAATTGATGTTCAGTAATGACTCAGCAAATCAGTGAATGAATAGTTTCACTATGTGTGCTGCTGAAGCAAGTACAGTGAATGAACAGTTTTGATATAATGGGAAATGAGAAGACATCTTTAAAAATGAAGAGAAGGGATGGCTAATCTGAATCATGCATTCAATGAAGAAAAATACAGTTCTTCATAACAGGAATATTTAGCATACCTCTGAGCAACTGAGATAAAAGAGGAAAATAGGGAGAAAAGTACACACTTGACATTGTTGTGATTTTCAAACAGTTTATATCTTTTTCTTCTTTCATTTTGATCAATAAAGTATATAAGTCTTGGCAGGTACCCCCATCCTAAATGCTAGATGTGTACAAATGATTTGAAAAGTTATGATCTTTGTACTTGGCTGCCTGATGTGAAGAGCTGACTCATTGGAAAAGACTCTGGTGCCAGGAAAGACTGAGGACAAGAGGAGAAGGGAGCAACAGAGGATGAGATGGTTGGATGGCATCACTGACTCGATGGATAAGAGTTTTAGCAAGTCTGGGAGATAGTGAAGGACAAAGAACCCTGGTGTGCTGCTGTTCATGGGGTTGCAGAGTTAGACAGGACTTAATGACTGAACAACTGTACTTGTAATGTAGGGGGAGGCTAGGTGAAGCGTACTAGTCCTCCCATCTCTGTTTGGAAACAAAACACTTTTATTTATTATGTATGTTATGGTTATATTCAGGCTTCTCTGTTGACTCAGACAGTAAAGAATTTACCTGCAGTTTACCTGTAGGAGACCCGGGTTGAATCCCTGAATTCAGAAGATTCCCTGGAGAAGGGACTAGCAACCCACTCCAATATTCTTGCCTGGAGAATTCCATGGACAGAGGAGTCAGGCGGACTGCAGTCCATGGGGTTGTAGTGAGTCAGACACGACTGACTAACTTTTTCACTTTTTCACTTGCATCGTTATATTCAAGATTATATTTGAACAAATTCTGTTCTTTAAACATTGAACTACATATAGCAAAGACAGAAATGTTGCCACCTCCAAAGTAAGAACAGAAAACACTTAGGAAAATTCTGAAGAAGCAGAAAGAATGGAAGTGAGGAAAGCATCCTTTGGAATGCAAATATAAGGTAAACCATGGCTTTAACAGTGAAAAGGATCAGAAATACAAATAAACCTCTGTATGTGACCAGCTGTGAATCCCTAGGTAAGTAACTTGGTGAAGTTTCATCAAAGGTGAAAAGTCACTCATGAAAGATCCTTGGAAGGAAAGGATCTTGACATTAGATCTACAAGAAGTTCAGCTCTGGAGATGCTTTTGAAAAAGTAATGATTGGAAAGCATGGAGGAAACAGAAGACCTAAGTAAAATGTTCAGTATTCTACATGTTTTTTAATGGTTCTTTCTCTCAAAAATGTGTTATTGATGGATTTAAGATTTGTTCATATATTCTGTACTCAGGGGAGGATTTTATTTTTAAAATCAGAAATAAGAAATTGGCCAATCCTGTAAAACATTCAAAAATAAGTATCACTTGACTTTTCTATCAGTATATTATACTCCCTGTGGAATATAGCCAAATTCCTTGTTCTAGAATCAACTGTATAATCACCAAGATAATCAATGAAGCTTTGTAGTTAGTTCTGGTTAATAGCTCTAGAGTATAGTCTCTGAACATCTCTATTGGCATTTTAGATTGGATAATTCTTTGTTTGGGTGGGGAGAGTTGTGCCTTTCAGAATGTTTAACAGCATTCCCAGTCACTTTCTGCTAGGGGCCATAGAATATCCCTAATTGTGATAAACAAAAACATCTCCATACATTGCTAAGTGTCCCCCGGGGGGCAAAACTGCCTCTACTTAAAATAAATTAAAACTATTTAAAATGTAAATGAGCAGTCAAATCCCATTATGAGTCTGAGTTTATTCCCTGACATACAGGGTGTTGAATAGTCAATCCTCAAATCAGGCAATGAATGAGTGAGTGAAAAAGTTGTGACTGGGAAAAATTACATGAAGCTAGGAGTCAGGAGAAGTGAAATGAGGTTTCAGCTCTCCTAGTCTCTAGCTATTTGTCCTTGAATCTATGGCTTCCCCTTACTGATAAAATGAAGATATTTTAATATAGTATAGAATATACTATGACCCATTCCTGCTCAAAGACTATGACACATTTGTGACTATTCATAAATTTATATATCAATACACCTAGTTCTTTGGGTATTGAACTCTTGCAAAGACTGGAGACTCAAGAGGGCTGTGTGTTTTCTTGTTAGGATCTGACCTGAAAGGTTTTCAGTATTTTTTCCTTTGGTGAGAGGATTCACCTCATATCTACTCTCACTGTTTACTTCCATGAGAAATGAAAGGAAAAACTGAACTCTGACAAAGGCATTTATTTGGCCCTAAGATGATATTAATTTTTTCCACCCCTGGAGAAGAGGCCTGGGGGGCCAAGCTGTTTGGGTTATGTAAGCACCTTCTGCTGAGCTCAGAAGCCTAGGCCAAGTGGGCAAGGAATCAAGAGTGAACTTCCATGGGAATTACAGTGCCCATTTCTCTCCTCTTGCCTCCCTTCCCAGAAAACCAACGTCAGAGGATGTTCTTCATTTCCGCCCTAAGTAGGCTGCCATTTTCCCATTGCATCACAAGTCTAAGATGAGAGATTATTTTGACTCCCAAGAGTTGTTTTCAGAGCACACCAGTTAATTAGGTGACAAGACAACAGGGTGGAGTGATACTTTATTATTCTGGATGTCTCCACACCCACAATGGATTTGGCCTGGTGCCGCAGCCAGTCACCCTCACAGCAGTGGCATCTTACAATGCAACCTCGCCCAGATGACAACAAATTGTATTTTTTAAGGACTAACTTTAATTTAAAAATTGCATATAGTCATTCATCTAGAGGCAAAAAAAAAAAAAAATTGTGTCAGAGCTTCTCTCTCTCCTTCTCCAAACCTCACATACTTGTTTGAGATTTTGAAATGTGACGAGCTAGACTTGTAGGTGAATATATAATACCTGATAAAGACAGGAGCTGAGGCACACAATACCAGTCTTCACCAAGAAGAATGACTGGCTTCTTCCTAACACCTTATAGCTCAGAAATTCCTTCCTTTTATATTGTTTAATTATATCTTCATTCAGGTTCACTTTTGTATTTTTTTTAAAAAAACTTTTAATTTTATATTGCAATATAGTTTCAGGTGGACAGCAAAGGGACTCAGCCATATATATACATGTATTAGGGCTCACTCTTGATAGTGTACATTCTATGGGTTTGGACAAATGTATAAAATGTATAATGCCTATTTCCACCATTATAGGATTATACAGAGTATTTTCAGTATCTTAAATATCCTCTGTGAAGCAATACACTTCATTAGTACAGTTTAATTGGTCTACCTTCTTTTTGTTCCCTTTTTTCATTTCCCAGTATGCCTCACCTCATTAGTAATTTAGGAATTTAATCTCCCTCACTTTGGGTAAAAGTGAGGACTGGAATTAAAAGGCTTCCTAATTCCATATCAAACACTATTTTGACTTTATTCATGAACTTGCAAATGAGCTAAAGGCGTAAGAGACTGGTAACAGAAAGAAAAGGCATTCCCTCCAGTCTCATTCCCTGCTGAATAATAAGCCACTTCCTCTCTTTTCAACAGGTGAAGTATTTGAAAATTTATGGGCTTAGAGTGAGCTGTTTGATTTTCTGAACTATTTGAAAAGGTATCGCTTCTTGATGACTCAGAAGACCTGTCAGTCTGTCCAGCATTTGTGGCTATTGTTCCATGAGAGCGACCCAGTTCCTTACAAAACTATACCAGCTGGAGTACAATAAGTTGTCCAAAGCAAGGGGTACCAAGAAGGAAATAACTCCCCTCACCTGGAGTCTATTAGTTCAGTTCAGTTCAGTCACTCAGTCTTGTCCAACTCTTTGCGACCCCATGAATCACAGCACGCCAGGCTTCCCTGTCCATCACCAACTCCCGGAGTTCACTCAAACTCATGTCCATCAAGTCGGTGATGCCATCCAGCCATCTCATCCTCTGTCGTCCCCTTCTCCTCCTGCCTCCAATCCCTCCAGCATCAGGGTCTTTTCCAATGAGTCAACTCTTTGCATACGGTGGCCAAAGTATTGGAGTTTCAGCTTTAGCATCAGTCCTTCCAATGAACACCCAGGACTAATCTCCTTTAGGATGGACTGTTTGGACCTCCTTGCTGTCCAAGGGACTCTCAAGAGTCTTCTCCAACACCACAGTTCAAAAGCATCAATTCTTTAGCTCTCAGCTTTCTTCACAGTGCAACTCTCACATCCATACATGACCACAGGAAAAACCATAGCCTTGACTAGACGGACCTTTGTTGGCAAAATAATGTCTCTGCTTTTAAATATGCTATCTAGGTTGGTCATAACTTTCCTTCCAAGGAGTAAGCATCTTTTAATTTCATGGCTGCAGTCACCATCTGCAGTGATTTTGGAGCCCCCAAAATAAAGTCTGCCACGGTTTCTCCATCTATTTCCCATGAAGTGATGGGACCAGATGCCATGATCTTCGTTTTCTGAATGTTGAGCTTTAAGCCAACTTTTTCACTCTCCTCTTTCACTTTCATCAACAGGCTTTTTAATTACTCTTCACTTTTCTGCCATAAGGGTAGTGTCATCTGCATATCTGA
>NW_011494863.1:9248335-9262616 GCF_000754665.1 Bison bison bison
CTTCTTCCAGCCCAGGGTTTCTCATGATGTACTCTGCATATAAGTTAAATAAGCAGGGTGACAATATACAGCCTTGACGTACTCCTTTTCCTATTTGGAACCAGTCTGTTGTTCCATGTCCAGTTCTAACTGTTGCTTCCTGACCTGCATACAGGTTTCTCAAGAGGCAGATCAGGTGTTCTGGTATTCACATCTCTTTCAGAATTTTCCACAGTTTATTGTGATCCACACAGTCAAAGGCTTTGGCATAGTCAATAAAGCAAAAATAGATATTCTTCTGGAACTCTCTTGCTTTTTCGATGATCCATCAGATGTTGGCAATTTAATCTCTGGCTCCTCTGCCTTTTCTAAAACCAGCTTGAACATCTGAGAGTTCATGGTTCACATATTACTGAAGCCTGGCTTGGAGAATTTTGAGCATTACTTTACTAGTGTGTGAGATGAGTGCAATTGTGCAGTAGTTTGAGCATTCTTTGGCATTGCCTTTCTTTGGGATTGGAATGAAAACTGACCTTTTCCAGTCCTGTGGCCACTGCTGAATTTTCCAAATTTGCTGGCATATTGAGTGCAACACTTTCACAGCATCATCTTTCAGGTTGAAATAGCTCAACTTGAATTCCATCACCTCCACTAACTTTGTTCATAGTGATGCTTTCTAAGGCCCACTTGACCTCACATTCCAGGATGTCTGGCTCTAGGTCAGTGATCACACCATCGTGATTATCTGGGTTGTGAAGCTCTTTTTTGTATAGTTCTCCTGTGTATTCTTGCCACCTCTTCTTAATATCTTCTGCTTCTGTTAGGTCCCTACCATTTCTGTCCTTGATTGAGCCCATCTTTACATAAAATGTTCCCTTGGTATCTCTAATTTTCTTGAAGAGATCTCTAATCTTTCCCATTCTGTTGTTTTCCTCTATTTCTTTGCATTGATTGCTGAGGAAGGCTTTCTTATCTCTCTTTGCTATTCTTTGGAACTCTGCATTCAGATGCTTATATCTTTCCTTTTTTCCTTTGCTTTTCACTTATCTTCTTTTCACAGAAGCAGAGTCTATTAGGTGTGCACCTAAAATTAAGCACTGGTTTTTAGCACTTCCTACAAAATATTTCAACAGTTTAAAAGACCCAGAAGTGGATTTCCCAGTTGTGGTCTCTAATTCAATGTAGTCAGCAGCCTAATGAGAAAATCTTTCTAACAACAGATAGCACTGGGCACTCTCCATAGTCCAGGTACCATCTAAAGACTTTACATGAAATACCTCATGTAATCCTCATGGCAATCATATAACACTTCTCAGGTTAGTCGTTAAGAAATTGAGACAGAGAGTTTAGGAAAAATGTCCCTGGTCACACAGCCAAAAAGTCAGTTTTTGAATTCAGATAGCATTGCTCCAGGAGAAGGCAATGGCACCCCACTCCAGTACTCTCGCCTGGAAAATCCCATGTATGGAGGAACCTGGTAGGCTGCAGTCCATGGGGTCGCTAAGAATCCAACATGACTGAGCGACTTCACTTTCACTCTTCACTTTCATGCATTGGAGAAGGAAATGGCAACCCACTCCAGTGTTCTTGCCTGGAGAATCCCAGGGACCAGGGAGCCTGTGGGCTACCGTCTATGCAGTCGCACAGAGTTGGACACAACTGAAGCAACTTAGCAGCAGCAGCAGCAGCAGCAGCATTGCTCCAAAGCCAACATTTCTAAGTTACATCTCCACTGACTCTTAAGTAGGCTTCAGCATGTATAACTTGAACTGCTACCAATAATAATAGCTGTTTTAACCTTTTCACAAATCATGTCAGTCTGCTCAACAATTCTGTAAAGTGAATGATTCTCTTATCATGTTTGCTGAGATCAATATGCTAGCAAGTTACACATTTCCAAAAACTACTCGTCTTCTGTGGTGCAGGTTAGAGAACTAATCTTCTCTGTCCAGACAGTATTGGGATCCACCTGCGGGAGATCGGCCAGGAATCCTGAAACACTTTGCTTTGGCATTAAGAAGCGGGAGTCTGGAAGGATGAAAACTGCCCCCTCTATCAAAATAAATTATGACATTTGCAGTTAGATCATACCACTTAGGAGATCAAGGTACTGTGGATGTGTGGTTTTAAATTTAAATAATTAGGAAAAATCATTCTGTTAGTCTTAGCAAATGGTGCTTTGTGACCCCATGAACTGTATCCCACCAGGCTCCTCTGTCCTTGGGATTCTCCAGGCAAGAATAATGGAGTGGGTTGCCATTTCTTTCTCCAGGGGACCTTCCTGACCCAGAGATTGAACCTGTATCCCTTTCATCCCCTGCATTGGCAGGCAGATTCTTTACCATTGAGCCACCTGGTAAACCCTTTAAATTTAAGTAATTAGGAAAAATCATTCTGTTTGTCTTAACCCTCATATCTTCATCTGTAAACTAAACAAGAGAGCTGGATGACTTTGTGTCCTATCCTGCCCTAAAAATGCTCAACTAATTTTTAAAAATAGCATTTTTGTTCTTAAAGATAATACCCACTTTGTGCAAAAAACTTATCAGACAAGAAAAATGAAAGAGAAATATGAAAAATCATAGGTAATTCACTCAGAGATAACAAATGTTAGGACTGTCATGTAAATCCATTTCTGTCTTCCTTGAGATATATATATATATAAATTTTTTGAAATAGTATGATATTGAATGTCAATTTTTTTGCTAAAGTTGAGTTTATTGAAGTGAAATTTATAAAGGCAAAATTCAAAATTTTGGGTGTATATTTGCATAAGTTACGATTAACAGTCACTTGTGTAACACACTTCACCACAGAGTATTTTCACGTGCACCTTTGTGGTCAATTCTGTATCCTGTCCTTTGGTTCATGGCCCCTGGAAGCCACTGATCTGATTTCTGCCCTTGTAATTTTGTCACTTTAAAACTGTCATATGAATGGAATTTTGTATCTAGTTTCTTTCACTTAGAATAATGTTCTTAATGTTCATCCATGGTGGAGTAGTTCATTTCTTTTTATTCTTGAATAAAAATCCACTGTAAGGATGTACAATAGTTTTTTTTTTTAATCCATTCACCAACTGATGTACATTTGGATCATGTCTGTTTCTCAGTGATTATGAACGTAATTGCTATAAATATTCTAAGTTTTGTGTGAACATATATTTTAATTTTCTTTTGAATAAATACTTAAAAGTGAGATTTCTGAGTCCAATGATAAGTATATGGTTAGCTTTATAGAAAAAAAGGATTTTGTAATCTACATGTTTTAAAACCTTTTTTTTTGGAATTTTGCTAAGATAGTACCATACGAAGAAGTCCTGTATATTCTTTACCCAGTGTCCCCCATAATGAAATCTTACATAATTATAGTATAAAAGCAAAACTAGGAATTTTACTTTGATGAAATGTATCTGAGTGGTTCCATGTTATTTTATTGAATGCATAGTTGTGTCATCAATCAGGATATAGGATTTTCCATCACCACAAAGATTTCCCTCGTGCTACTTCAGTAGAGTCCATCCATATACTCCATTCCCTCTCCAACAGCCATCCTTCGCCTCTGACAATCTGTTTTCCATGTCTGTAATTTTGAATGTTATATAAATTGACCTACATTATATGCATTTTGGAGATAGCCTTCCTTCACTTAGAATAATGCCCTTGAAATCCATCCAAGTAGTTACATGTATACATAATTGATTCCTTTTTATTGCTGAATAGGATTCCATGGCTCAATGTACTAAAATTTGTTTAGATGCTCAGTTGCTTTAGTTGTATTCCAACTTGTTGCAATCGCATGGACTATAGCCTGCCAGGCTCCTCTGTCCATGGCATTTCCCAGGCAAGAATACTGGAGTGGGTTGCCATTTCCTGCTCCAGGGGATCTTTTCAACTGACCCAGGAATCAGATTTGCGTCTCTTGCATTGGCAGACAAATTCTTTATCACTGAGCTACGAGGGAAGCCCAAAGTTTGTTTAACCACTCACCTATTGAGGGACATTGTAGTTGTTTCCAATTTGGAGATATTATAAATAAAGCTACTGCAGGTTTTTGTGTGGATGTAAGTTTTCATTTTTCTGGGATAATTGCCCAGGAGTGCAACTACTGGGTAGTATAATTAGTATATGTTTAGTTTTGTAAGCAGCTGCCAACTTACTTTCCAGAGCGGCTGCACCATTTTACATTCCTACCAGAAACATATGAGAGATCTGCTTTCTCCAAACACTTGCCAGCATTCTATGGTCACTGTTGTTTATTTTAGTCATTCTGGCATCCCACTCTTCTAAAGTTACTTTCTGCTCTTTCCTTTCTCATATATCAACACAGTCAAAAGGAGTACTACATATTCTTTCATAGAGACCCCACGTTATTTTGCTCCTGGAATTTTGTGTGCATCATTCTGCTGAAAAATCAGTTACATTACCATCCCCACATGTTCAAATATTCTTAATCCTCAAGGCCCACTGCTGTCTTCCAGATAGAAATAATGTATCTTTCCTGGACACTTCACTTGTACTTCTTTTATGACACATTAATATTTTATGTTCTGTTGAATCATTTCTGAGGTAAGTATTGGCTTCCTTACCAGGAAGCTAGATTCCTTAATGCAGAAAAAATTTTTTAAATATTTTTATTCTTCCAGCAACTATGATTTTCAAGCTTTCAATTAATAAAATTCAACATGATGCCTACAAATTAATATTGATCTAAAATTTTGGTTGGCATTAGTATCCTTATATATAAGGATCCAAGAGAAAAATGCTTACTTTCAAATCTCTATGTTGAATGCTTTCTTAATCCTATACCAACCCCATTGTTTCTAGTTAATTTCTACATAGGTTTCTATATAGCATTCAAATTTTATAGTTTAAAATCCACTTATTCTACCCAGGCTCAAATAGTAGCAGCCCATGCATGTGATCTCCTAAGTGTTAATTGTGGTTTTTCTGCCATCTCTGGTGTAAAAGACAATCTCTCTAAGACAACCACCTGCTTTATTTCTGGACAGATTTCATTGCTAGAGAGATTTCCCTTTCAGTGGAGTCATAACAGCCTCAGATTCTAGCTTTACTCTCTTGGGTTACATGGAGTAAATTTTTTTTTTTTCTACTTGATCATAAGGAATTTCAAGACTTTCCTAAGTATTCAAAATGCCAATGGGTAACAATTCTGTCTTAAAGTGAGTTATAAACAGATACTATGATTTATAAACATATGAATAGTTTTCATCTAATGAAACAATAAGAAATATTCTCTCATGTAATTTTTGTAAGTCTAGGTCTCCTTTGTTAGGTACAAACATTAACAGTGGTAAGAGAGTCGTCTTTGGTAAACTGATCTCTTTGTCATCTTGAAATGATTCTCCTTATCCCTGGTAATATTCTTTGCTCTGAAATCTACATTTTCTGATATTCATATAGCCAATCAAGCTTTCTTTTGATTAATGTTAATCATCTTTTTACTTTCAACCTATTTCTATCTTTATATTTCAGAGAAGGCAATGGCGCCCCACTCCAGTACTCTTGCCTGGAAAATCCCATGGACGGAGAAGCCTGGTAGGCGGCAGTCCATGGGGTCGCTAAAAGTCGGGCATGACTGAGCGACTTCACTTTCACTTTTCACTTTCATGCATTGCAGAAAGAAATGGCAACTCACTCCAGTGTTCTTGTCTGGAGAATCCCAGGGACGGGGGAGCCTGGTGGGCTGCCGTCTATGGGGTCGCACAGAGTCAGACACGACTGAAGCGACTTAGCAGCAGCAGCAGCAGCATCTTTATATTTAAAGTGCATTTCTTGAAAGCAGCAAATAGCTGGATTTTCCTTTTTCATCTAATTTGACAATCTGTCTTTCAATTTACAGGCTTACATATAACACACATATTTTATGTCTAATACACTTTTTGTTGTTCAGTCACTAAGTCGTCTCCTACTCTTTGTAACTCCATGGTCTGCGAAACACCAGGCTTTCTTGTCCTTTACTATTTCCCAGAGTTTGCTCAAACCCATGTCCATTGAGTCAGTGATGCCATCCAACCATCTCATCCTCTGTCGTCCCCTTCTCCTGCCTTCTATCTTTCCCAGCATCAGGGTCTCTTCCAATGAGTCGGCTCTTTGCATCAGGTGGCCATAGTATTGGAGCTTTAGCAACAGTCCTTCCCATGAATATTCAGAGTTGATTTCCTTTAGGATTGACTGGTTTGATCTTCCTTGAAATTTTATATAAAACATATTTACATTTAATATATATTTTTAATAAAATATATAGATTTAAATATAGATTATTGAGTCTGCCATCTTTATGTTTCCTATTGGTCCCATCTGTTTTCTTACTACCTTTATCCTTTTTTCTGCTTTTGAATAAATCAAGTATTTTATGATTTCATTGCATCTCCTTTGTTAATTTATTATCATGTATAAATTTTTAGTTTTTTATTATTAAAGCAGTTGTTTTTAAAAGAGTTGTAAATAATAAGAAAAATTCTTATATATTTCCCCATGTAGTTACTCTTTCTAATGATATTCTTTCCTTTGTATAGATCCATATTTTCATGTGATATGTATTTTTCTCTTGCCTGAAAATCTACCTTTAACATTTCTTTTAGTAAAGGTATGCAGTAAGGGATGAATTCTTTCAACTTTTATGTATGTGAAAAAGTCTTTATTTCACCATCATTTTTAAAAGATGTTTTTATTGGGCACAGAGTCCTAGATTGATAGTATTTTCTTTCATGCTTTAAAGATCTTTAAAGATGTTGCTTCACTGTGTTTTTACTTGTGCTATTTCCAAAGAGAAAAACTGTCATTCTCCTAGTCTTTATTATTCTATATGTAACAGCCTTTCTACACCCACCCTCTGGCCCTGTAGTTGCTATTAAGACTTCCTCACTGTTTTTGAGCAACTTGCTAATGATATGCCTTGGTATGGGTTCTTTCTATTTCTTATATTTAGAGTTCATTAAGATTCTTGACCTGTTGGTTTACAGTATGGAAAATTTGGGGCCATTATTACTTCAAATATTTTTTCTGCTTTCCCAGGCCAACTTTTGAGAACTCTAATTAAATTTCTATCAGTCTTCTTATATTAGTTGTCCCACAGACTACTGATGTTCTTATCTTTTTCCTCTGTGTTTTATTTTGCATCATTTATATCATATGTCTTTATATAATTAATCTTTTTTTGATGACATCCAATTTACCATTAATCATATGTAGTATATTTTAAATTTTGTACTCCAAGGTCCAATTTTTATTTTTTGTGATTTGTATCTTCCATGTCTCTTCTTTATATTTTCAAACATATGGAGCATGGTTATAACTGTTTTGTTGTCCTTGTCTGATAATTACGACATCTGTGACAGTTTTGAGTTAGTTTTAATTGATTGATTTTTCTCCTCACTATTTTCTTCCTTCTTTAGCATGCTTGGTAATTTTTATTGAATACCAGACATTGTTTTATATTATTGAGTAGAGAATGATTTTTTATTTCTGTAAATAATTTTTAATTTTGTTCTCAGATACAGTTCTGTTCATTGAAAACTGAATTCTTTTGGGTCTTGCTATTACCATTTGTTAGGTAAGAGGGGAGAAATATTCACACTACAGCTAATTATCACCTACTACTGTGACACAGCCCTTTTGAGTATTCTGTCCAGTAGGGTTGAGTTGCCTTATGAATTTTGAGATTTTTCCAGTGTGGTTGATAGGAACAGGTACTAGTCCTGATCCTGTATAAACATAGGGTACTGTTCTCTTTAATCATTTCAGATGGACCTTTCTTTGATCTTGAGCAGTTACTCATATGTGTTTGGTGATCAGTACTCTGTGGAATCCTTAAGGGTTATTCATATTTCTAGGGTTTCCACTGATCAGCTCTCTCATCTCCAATATTCTGTTTTGATAAATTTCAACTGACTTCACCTTCCTGGAGTCTGAGCTGTCTCCTTAACACAGGGTCTGCA
Organism: Bison bison bison; assembly: GCF_000754665.1. Taxonomy (NCBI): domain Eukaryota; kingdom Metazoa; phylum Chordata; class Mammalia; order Artiodactyla; family Bovidae; genus Bison; species Bison bison. Next base: position 9,256,275 of record NW_011494863.1, read on the forward strand.
TGGCTGTACCTGAGTTTCTCCTCTGTTCTCTGTGACCTGTAAATTTTCTAAGGACAGTAAGCTGGGGCAATTTTAAGGTTCACCTTGTTTGTTTACTATCTATTTATCATGGGTCACTTGTCTCCATTTCAAGAGACTGCTGTTCAGTATCTTGAAAACCATTGTTTCATCTATTTTATGTGTTTGTTTTTATTTGTTGACTTATTACAGAAGTGTAGTAAGTTCTGCAGTACTGCAGAAGTATATCTCCAGTTCCTATTACTTTGCTGGGATCATGAGTCCAGCCAATTCTTTGGGTTGAATTTTCCTTCTTAACGTGAATTCCATTTCCTGTTTCTTGGTCTGTCTGTGGTAATTTTGGATTGTATGCTAGTCATTTTCTATTTACTTTGTTAGGTGATGCATATTTTTCTTTCCTCTAAATGTCCTTGAAGTTGGTTCTGGAACATAGTAAAGTTACTTGAAAATACTTAGATAATTTCTAGCCTTGCTTTTAAGCTTTGTTAGGTAGAAGCAGAACAGCCTTTTGTGGATTATTTTGTCCCCCTACTAGAGAAATACCTTCTCAGATTTCTAACCGAATGACATATTTTTCCCCCATTTTATTGGTGGGAACACAAGCCATCTCCTCTCCTGTTTAAACCCAAATATTATTCCCTCTACTTCTTAGGGTGAATTTTTCCCCCAGCCTTGAGTAGTTTTCTCATGTAGAATTATTTATTATCACTCATTTGAAGACTCTAGGTGGATAATTTGCTACAAATCTCTCCTTGAAGTTCTCTCCTCTTGGTACCATGCCACGTAAATTTTAGTTCTCTTGGTCTCCCCAACTCTCAGCTTTCTATCCTCATCTCAGGGAGATTGTTGTGCTCTATCTGTGTTTTCTCTATGCAACAGCCTAGAAACTATAGACAGTAAACTGTGGCAATGTAGATCTAACTGGGGTTTTATTCTCACTCCCAGGGATCATGACCTGCATTATCTAATATCCAGTATCAGAAAACTATTGTTTAATGTAGTTTTTATCCTAATTAAAAAAAAATTATTTCAGGGGGAGGAAACCTCCTTTCCTTGTTCCTGTATCTTGGCCAGAAACAGAAATCTTATCATTAAAACAAAATAAAAGACAAAACCCCTGGTGTATCCATTAGCATGAGCTTCCCGGGTGGTGCTAGTGGTAAGGAACCTGCATGCCAATGCAGGAGACGTAAGGGACACGGGTTCGATCTGTGGGTTGGGAAGATTCCCTGGAAGAGGAAATGGCAACCCATTCCAGTATTCTTGCCTGGAGAATCCCATGAACAAAAGAGCTTGGTGAGCTACCGTCCATAGGGTCCCAAAGAGTCGGATATGACTGAGTGACTTAGCAACTCTTAGCATACATATTAATTTTTTGTTTCTCTTTTCAGAGAATAAAATAGGTATAATAGTTTTCTTATTTGCCTTCTCATCATTTCCTTTCTAATGAAATTATGAAAGCTGTACCTTGAAACATCTTTCACAGTGTTAGAAAAGGCTAAGGGCATAGGGAAAAGGTGATGGAATCTTGATTGAACAGACTTCTGTTGAACTCCAGCTTTCAGCACTTACTGTTTGTATCTTTGAGAAAGTTACTATATCTGTAAGTTTTGCTAAAATGAGAATGTTAACAATAATGTAGGTCCAGCCTGCTCAAAAGTTGATCTTGAGGCCCAAATGAGAATATGTATTAAAAGTTTTAATTTGTGGGACTTCTCTGGTGGTCCAGTGGTTTAGGACTTCACCTTTCAATGTAGGGGGTGCAAGTTTGATCCCTGGTCAGAGAGCCAAGATCCCACATGCCAAGTGGCAAAAAAACCCCCCCAGAAACATAAAACAGAAACAATGTTGTAACAATGAAGACCTTCAAAATGGTCCGCATCAAAAAAATCTTTAAAAATTGTAATTTGGAAAGCATTTGACATGTTAATATTTGTCCTTCATCACCAAGATTGGTTCAAATTGAATTATTTCTCTCTTTCAGTGTACTTGGTGTCCTTCTCTTTATTTTCTTTCTGAATACCTGCCTCTCTTTTGTACTCTTTTCATGTTTTCTTCTTTCTTATCCTAATCTCACTGAATTGGTGTTTAGACCTCATGGGAGAGTATGAAAAAATATATATCAGAATATATATATATATATATGGATATTAGGAGACTTGAATTCCTGACAGTGATTCCTTTTATGGCTAATAGACATGAGGGAAATCATTCAACTGGGCTTATTTTCAGTTTTACTGACTATGAGTGGAAATAAGACATTATCTTCTTATCTGAAAGAGTTAATGTGAGGATCAGGTATATAAAATATAGACAGTATATAAATATTTCTATATATACAGTTATGTACAAATCGGTATTGTACTATTGTTGTTATTATTTATTCTCTGAGTCATGTCTGACTCTTTGTGAGCCCATGGGCTCTAGCATGCCAGGCTCCTCTGTCCATGGGATTTCCCAGGCCAGAATACCAGAGTGGGTTGCCATTTCTTCCTCCATGGGAACTTGCTGATGCAGGCATTGAACCTACATTTCCTACTTGGCAGGTGGATTCTTTACTACTGAGTCACCTGGCAACATCCTTATTGTACTGTGTTATTCTATAAATATTATTATTATATTATAAAATCTTATACAAAATTGCTCTGTAAGTACAATAATGTAAATGCCTTTATTAATGCTAGTAAGTGCATAGAGTTCTGAAATAATTTCCTATACCCTTTTATAATACTTCTCAGAAGCATAAGTAGTATTTTCTGTCTAGAAGTGAAAGAAAAATAATCTTATCTTATACGGTAGGCTAATCCAAGGCTGTGTATATAGATAAATGTTCACTACATACAACTTCTTGCTCAGAAATATTAAAATTACTTTCTGGAAAATACTTTCTTAAATAGAGGTGTTTTATAGTAAGGACTTGGTGATGCAATGCATTAACATCATGTAGGAGGTGTCACTCAAAAGAAACAAAACCCCACTAAATGCAAAGTGATTTCTACATTCACTTTTAGACTCAACTCCTGCCCCCAAAAGACTGTTAGTTAGCTAACATTTTTAGTGTTTGTTAGTGATATAGTGGAAGCTAAAAATTCAGATAAAAGAATTTACTAAAGCACAATGTTGGCTTTCTTCATTATTTAAGGAGTGATTCATTATTTAAAACAAAAAAATATTGGAGTATACTTGATTTACAATGTTATGTTAATTTTAAGTGTACAGCCAAGTGAGTCATTTATACATATACTTATAACCACTTGTTTTTAAGATTCTTTTTCCAGATAGGCCATAACAGAGTATTGAGTAGAGTTCTCTATTCTATACAGTTGGTCCTTATGAGTTATCTATTTTATATGTAGTAGTGTGTTTAGGTCGATCTCATTCTCCCAATTTATACCTCCTTGCCCCTTACTCTCTAATAACCATAAGTTTATTTTTTTACAAGGAATGATCCATTTTGATTTACTGAATTTTTCATATGGATGAAGTCTATATACCTTTTTAACTCCAGCTTATTTTTTAGAATTGAGATTATCATCAGGGAACCCCCTTCTAGAGGTCAGATATCTTATTTTATGCTAGTTTGACTCAATGGACACCCTTTTAAAAAGATTTTCACAGATTCAGGTGAACAGTGATTTTTATGATTAATTTCTATTTTTTCAATTAGACTATATTTTCTTAGAGATTAGAAACCGTATCTTTTATTCACAAGTATAACACTGGGCTCTCAAATGATATCAAATAAATGTAGGCATTTATTCTTAAAGAGATGGGAATACCAGACCACCTGACCTGCCTCTTGAGAAATCTGTATGCAGGTCAGGAAGCAACAGTTAGAACTGGACATGGAACAACAGACTGGTTCCAAATAGGAAAAGGAGTACATCAAGGCTGTGTATTGTCACCCTGCTTATTTAACTTCTATGCAGAGGACATCATGAGAAAGCTGGGCTGGAAGAAGCACAAGCTGGAATCAAGATTGCCAGGAGAAATATCAATAACCTCAGATATGCAGATGACACCACCCTTATGGCAGAAAGTGAAGAGGAACTAAAAAGCCTCTTGATGAAAGTGAAAGTGGAGAGTGAAGAAGTTGGCTTAAAATAAAGCTCAACATTCAGAAAACTAAGATCATGGCATCTGGTCTCATTACTTCATGGGAAATAGATGGGGAAACAGTGGAAACAGTGGCAGACTATTTTGGGGGGCTCCAAAATCACTGCAGTTGGTGATTGCAGCCATGAAATTAGAAAACACTTACTCCTTGGAAGGAAAGTTATGACCAACCTAGATAGGATATTCAAAAGCAGAGACATTACTTTGCCAACAAATGTCCATCTAGCCAAGGCTATGGTTTTTCCACAGTGGTCATGTATGGATGTGAGAGTTGGACTGTGAAGAAGGCTGAGCGCTGAAGAATTGATGCTTTTGAACTGTGGTGTTGGAGAAGACTCTTGAGAGTCCGTTAGACTGCAAGGAGATCCAACCAGTCCACTCTAAAGGAGATCAGTCCTAGGTGTTCTTTGGAAGGACTGATGCCAAAGCTGAAACTCCAATACTTTGTCCACCTCATGCGAAGAGTTGACTCATTGGAAAAGGCCCTGATGCTGGGAGGTATTGGAGGCAGGAGGAGAAGGGGACAACAGAGGATGAAATGGCTGGATGGCATCACTGACAAGATGTACATGAGTTTGAGTGAACTCTGGGAGTTGGTGATGGACAGGGAGGCCTGGCGTGCTGCAATTCATGGGGTCGCAAAGAGTCAGACACGACTGAGCGACTGAACTGAACTGAGTGGTTATGTGTTGTATTCATGTGGGCAATATTATGGAATCCATTGGAATACCATAACACCTAACTTTGGACTTACATTTAAAACTTTTTAAAACTACAGTTTGGTAATTTAGTCCCATACTTGACAATTCTCTAATTTATTAATCCTTTTTTCTGTCTAATGAATCAGAATTGTGATATGACACAATGGTTGGTACTATTTAACTTGCTGCTTTTAGAACAAAATTTTAAGTCTTAAAACCTAGACATGAGCTCCATCTTGACCACGTACAAACCATGTGGCCTGGGGTAAGTCCCTGTGCACAGGCATCCCCCAAGTCTGTGTCCAAATTTCTTCTTATAAGGGCACCAATCAGTTGGGTTAGGGCTCAACCCTAATGACCTCATTTTTAACATGATCATCTTATGAAAGGATTTTTTTTTAAGTCTTAAAACCTAGACATGAGCTCCATCTTGACCACGTACAAACCATGTGGCCTGGGGTAAGTCCCTGTGCACAGGCATCCCCCAAGTCTGTGTCCAAATTTCTTCTTATAAGGGCACCAATCAGTTGGGTTAGGGCTCAACCCTAATGACCTCATTTTTAACATGATCATCTTATGAAAGGATTTTTTTTTAAGTCTTAAAACCTAGACATGAGCTCCATCTTGACCACGTACAAACCATGTGGCCTGGGGTAAGTCCCTGTGCACAGGCATCCCCCAAGTCTGTGTCCAAATTTCTTCTTATAAGGGCACCAATCAGTTGGGTTAGGGCTCAACCCTAATGACCTCATTTTTAACATGATCATCTTATGAAAGGATTTTTTTTCTTAAATACAGTCATGTTCTGAAATACTAGGGGTTGATTAAGACTTAAAAATATGAATTTTGGAGGGACACGGTTCAGTCTATTGCAAGGAGTGTCTGAGATAAGTTAGTTATAGGTGTAGATAGTATGGTCACTACAGTGTGTGGTAGTTTGGAGTTTGGGCTCTGGATTTAACTGCCTCTATTTGTACTGACTGTTAGCATTTTCAACAACCACTGCTTACAGCCTATATGACTTTGGAAAAGTAATAGAGTCTCACCAAACCTCACATCACCAGATGGTCGACACCGAAATCAGATTGATTATATTCTTTGCAGCCAAAGATGGATAAGTTCTATACAGTCAGCAAAAACAAGACCGGGAGCTGACTGTGGCTCAAATCATGAACTCCTTATTGCCAAATTAAAAATTAAATTGAAGAAAGTGGAGAAAAGAACTAGACCATTCAGGTATGACCTAAATCAAATCCTTTATGACTATACAGTGGAAGAGATAAATAGGTTTAAGGGACTAGATCTGATAGACAGAGTGCCTGATGAACTATAGATGGAGGTTCATGACGTTGTATAGGAGACAGGGAGCAAGATCATCCCCCCAGAAAAAGAAATGCCAAAAAGTAAAATGGCTGTCTGAGGAGGCCTTACAAATAGCTGTGAAAAGAAGGGAAGTGAAAAGCAAAGGAAAAAAGGAAAGATATACCCATTTGAATGCAGAGTTCCA
>NW_011494863.1:9262716-9263371 GCF_000754665.1 Bison bison bison
AGGAGAGATAAGAAAGGCATCCTCAGCAATCAGTGCAAAGAAATAGAGGAAAACAATAGAATGGGAAAGATTAGAGATCTCTTCAAGAAAATTGGAGATACCAAGGCAACATTTCATGTAAAGATGGGCTCAATAAAGGACAGAAATGGTATGGACCTAACAGAAGCAGAAGATATTAAGAAGAGGTGGCAAGAATACACAGAAGAACTGTACAAAAAAAGATCTTCATGACCCAGATAATCACGATGGTGTGATCACTCACCTAGAGCCATTCACATCCTGGAATGTGAAGTCAGATGGGCCTTAGAAAGCATCACTATGAACAAAGCTAGTGGAGGTGATGGAATTCCAGTTGAGTTATTTCAAATCCAGAAAGATGATACTGTGAAAGTCCTGCAGTCAATATGCCAGCATTTTTTTGGAAAACTCGGCAGTGGCCACAGGCCTGGAAAAGGTCAGTTTTCATCCCAATCCCAAAGAATGGTGATGCCAAAGAATGCTCAAACTACTGCACAATTGCACTCATCTCACATGCTAGTATACTTCACTATCCTTGAAATTCTCCAAGCCAGGCTTCAGCAATATGTGAACCATGAACTTCCAGATGTTCAAGCTGGTTTTAGAAAAGGCAGAGGAACCAGAGATTAAATTGCCA
>NW_011494863.1:9263471-9264017 GCF_000754665.1 Bison bison bison
GATGCCAAAACCTTTGACTGTGTGGATCACAATAAACTGTGGAATATTCTGAAAGAGATGGGAATACCATACCACCTGACCTGCCTCTTGAGAAACCTGTATGCAGATTAGGAAGCAACAGTTAGAACTGGACATGGAACAGCAGGCTTGTTCCAAATAGGAAAAGGAGTATGTCAAGCCAGTATATTATCACCCTGTTTATTTAACTTGGACTTCCCTGGTGGCTCAGATGGTAAAGAGTCTGCCTACAATGTGGGAGACCCAGGTTCAATCCCTGGGTCAGGAAGATCTGGAGAAGGAAATGGCAACCCACTCCAGTATTCTTGCCTGGAAAATCCCATGGATGGAAGAGCCTGGTAGGCTACAGTCCATGGGGTCACAAAGCGTTGAACATGACTGAATGACTTCACTTTCACTTTTATTTAACGTATATGCAGAGTACATCATGAGAAATGCTGGGCTGGAGGAAGCACAAGCTGGAATCAAGGTTGCTGGGAGAAATATCAATAGCCTCAGATATGCAGATGACACCACCCTTATGGCAGA
>NW_011494863.1:9264117-9277799 GCF_000754665.1 Bison bison bison
CTAAAGAACCTCTTGATGAAAGTGAAAGAGGAGAGTGAAAAAGTTGGCTTAAAGCTCAACGTTCAGAAAACTAAGATCATGGCATCTGGTCCCATCACTTCATGGCAGATAGATGGGGAAACAGTGGAAACTGTCTGACTTTATTTTTTGGGTCTCCAAAATCACTGTAGATGGTGATTGAAGCCATGAAATTAAAAGACACCCCTTGGAAGGAAAGTTATGACCAACCTAGATAGCATATTGAAAAGCAGAGACATTACTTCATCAACAAAGGTCCGTCTAGTCAAGGCTATGGTTTTTCTAGTGGTCAAGCATGGATGACCATGAGTTAGACTATAAAGAGAGCTGAGCACCAAAGAATTGATGCTTTTGAACTGTGGTGTTGGAGAAGACTCTTGAGAATCCCCTGGACTGCAAGGAGATTTAACCAGTTCATCATCCTAAAGGAGATCAGTCCTGGGTGTTCACTGGAAGGACTGATGCTGAAGCTGAAACCCCAATTTTTGGGCTACCTGATGCAAAGATCTGACTCATTGAAAAAGACCCTGATGCTGGGAAAGATTGAGGGCAGGGGACAACAGAGGATGAGATGGTTGGTTGGCATCACCGACTCAATGGACATGGGTTTGGCTGGACTCCAGGAGTTGGTGATGGACAGGGAGGCCTGGCATGCTGCAGTTCATGGGGCTGCAAAGAGTTGGACACAACTGAGTGACTGAACTGAACTGAAACCTCTATTTTTCATCCTGTAAAAACAGAACAAAATGGTATTTACTCTTTATTGTTGTTCCTGTCACTTAGTAAGTACACCTTAATGATGTACTTTATGTATGTACCTTATGTAATGATGTACATTATGGTACATAAAATGATGCACCATAAATGATAGCAAATTTTGTTTCTTTGCAAATAATTGAATAAAGAAAGCTGAGCGCTGAAGAATTGATGCTTTTGAACTGTGGTGTTGGAGAAGACTCTTGAGAGTCCCTTGGATTGCAAGGAGATCCAACCAGTCCATCCTAAAGGAGATCAGTCCTGGGTGTTCATTGGAAGGACTGATGCTGAAGCTGAAACTCTAATACTTTGGCCACCTCATGAGAAGAGTTGACTCCTTGGAAAAGGCCCTGATGCTGGGAGGGATTGGAGGCAGGAGGAGAAGGGGACAACAGAGGATGAGATGGCTGGATGGCATCACCGACTCAACAGACATGAGTTTGGGTGAACTCCGGGAGTTGGTGATGGACGGGGAGGCCTGGCGTGCTGTGATTCATGGGGTTGCAAACAGTTGGACATGACTGAGTGACTGAACTGAACTGAAATATATTTTCCTAATTTTACCTACAAATTTGACAATTTTCTCATTGTAAGTATGCACATAAAATATTTCAGTATAAAATATGCATTACTCTTTTACCTAAATTCGGTATACTAGCTACTTCAGAATTAAGTCATTGTAATTTTCCCCCAAAGGACTTTGGCTTCAGAAACCTGTTTTCTACAGTCAGAATAAATCCTAGGAGACTTCAGAACATACAGAATTCCCAGGTAATGGATAGTATAGTGTCATGGAACAGGGGTCTCTGTAGTATCAACTGTAGGAGAAGCTGAATAGTGTATTTAAGAACCAAATATTACACCGATACATGAAACTTAATATGGTCAAACATTAGGTATTGAATCATTCTGTTTTCTTAATCCTAATCTAACAAAAACAACAATTATATCTATAAATAGTAAGGTCTGTATGCTTAGTGATCAAACAGCACCCATCTCATCTTGTTCTTAGATAAAATGATATGCTTATCTCTATAGTCTCTTAGCCTTTCTAGACAGACAAAAAGAAATTCTCATAGAGGGAGTAAGATACAAAGAGGTGATTAAATAGATAATCCCACTAAGGGATTGTAGGCTTCCCTAGAGACTCAGATAGTAAAGCACCTGCCTGCAATGTGGGAGACCCAGGTTCAATACCTGGGTTAGTAAGAACCCCTGGAGAAGGAAATGGCATCCCACTCTAGTACCCTTGCCTGGAAAATCCCATGGACATAGGAGCCTGGTAGACTACAGTCCATGGGGTCTCAAGAATTCGGACATGACTGGGTGATTTCATTATTCATTATAAGATATTGTAAGTAGAAAAAAATATGGGAGCCCCCTATAAGTTAATGGATAACTCAAGAAAGCAGATTTACTTAGCAATAAACCATGCAAGATGCACGAGACAGACCCCAAAACAATAAAACAGTGGTGACATGAGATTCCCATCCTGCCCAGTGAGCTCAGTAAGTTAATGATCTCCAGGACATGGTCTCTGCACACATAAAAAATAATAATTTGTGCACCTAGCTTGACCATGTAGGGACAAGAAAACTCCCTTGCTCAACCTGGAGGAGGAGCTAATGATGGAAGCATGATGTCTACTGAAGAAAGACAAAGAAGGTCTTCTCTCTCTCCCCGCTTTTCCTTTGATTGTAAAACTGTAGTTCCATAAGTTCTCAGAACATGGCATTTCTCACTTGCCCACTTGTAAACTTCAGAAGAATCCTATTCTAAAAAAATCACTTCTTAATCTATCACTTTGCTCACACTGAATTCTTCTCTGCGCTGAAACATAAAGGACTGTGGTAACAGAGCTCTTCAGAGCCCCGGAAAAAAACACAATTGGTTTCAATACCTGTTAATAGGACTTTCAAAAAAAGAAGGGGGGTAAAGGCTGTTTTCCAGTTAGTGTCTTCAAAAAAGGAGAATTCAGACTTGTTAGTCAGGAAAAACATGAGAATCTTAGGAAAGGAAACAAAAAATTAAGAAAATAAAAAATTAATTCATCTCCTAAGAACTATTAGGTTATATACTTTGTCAATCATGGTCACAGCATGCTTCTTTTTATCATCATGGGTTTATGGTTGTGTGTATCTATGAATGTGTGAGAGCAGGCAATAAATAGAAAGGACCACTTTAGCAATAGAATGTTGTACCTAGTTTAAAGCACTATAACATCCAGATTCTCTTGAACTGCCTGAAAATCTATGTGCTGCCAATGAAGGGTGTAAAAAATAAGAAAGTGGCAAGGCTGGGACTACCATTGAGGCTAGTTCCTACTCTGAGGTTTATGAATGACACCATTTCTGGCAGGTAAGGAAAGGATAATGATACCTGCTCTGCTGCCTCACAGCATTGAATAAACAAGTCAAGACAGCTCATGGAAGACAGATTGTTTGGAAAGATGCAGAAGGTGGTTTAACTGTAAGGGACTATAGTTATTAAACTGTTGTGATCATCAAGGAAATCTCAGCATAGAAAAAGAGACCATCTGAACAGTGATCTGCTAACTTTGGATTTTAGAAGTAACCTTTGTCTTTAGTAATACTGCTGATCTGCAAAGTCTTGTTTCCTTCATAGTTTTCTTGTCTCTTCCCTGTGTCAATATCCTTGATGCGGATTCAGATTCTGGGCCACTTGATACCTGTGTTGAATTGTAAAGTCTATACTTTTTGCAACCTAACTCCATTCCTTTTTAATGGGAAGGAAAAGGGTTGTGCATATTTGATGAAAAACTAAAAGAGCTGGGAAAAAAATTTAGAATTTAAGGAAAGTATTCTGACAACCTAATACAAAAGTACTCTATTAACCCAGCTCTCTAAAACCTTGGTTCCTTTCATTTGAATTTCAAGTCTATGGTTTTCGAAGTAAGACATGATTAACAGAGTATGTGATCAATCACCTCTGTATTTACATGTCTAAAATGAAGTGGAGAAGTAGCTCTGATGACAAGAGCCAGCTGACACGTGCTTCTGGTATTGCAGTGCTCGCTGAATCTTCTCTTGGTGATTTTATTCTCCTGGAAGAGGTTATGAGTTTCAATCCTCTTATGCATCGTTTCATAAGGTTCTGGGTGTCCGTGAGGAACTCTTCTCCAGTAAGAAGGGAACTAACTCCTTCAATCCTTCCTCATAGCTGGGATACTTTAGAGACACAATCATCTTTCAGTTCTTTGTTACACCCTCTCACCACTTCCACTCCTGGGAAGACTGTCCATTTGGGCTAGATTTGATTTTCATCATTGCATATTACATAGTCACCAATTCAATTTAAGGCATTAAACTTTCCTCCTATCAATAATGGGCTTCCCTGGTGGCTCAGTGGTAAAGGATCTGCCTGCCAGTGCAGTAGACATGGGTTCAATCCCTGGGTCAGGAAGATGCCCTGGAGAAGGAAATGGCAACCCACTCCAGTATTCTGGAAATCCCATGGACAGAGGAGCCTGAAAAGCTACAGTGCATGAGGTTGCAAAGAGTTGGACATGACTGACCGCACACCCACACACACACCCATCAGTAAGAGTGTATGGTTAGGACACATTTCATATGTTCTACCAGAATAAACGGAAGATTAAAAAATTAGTATTGGCATGTCATTATACAGAAGATGATTTTTACAGGAATCAATGATGACCAAAATCTAGCAACAGCTTCAGCAAATTTAAATGGCTAATACTTTGATTTGTTTTAGGTATCATGGTTTAGAACACAATGATAGGATGAAAAAGAGAGCTTGTATCTTGACTTTTTGATTTTACTTCAGAATGTTTTGGGATTGTTATTTCTATGCTGAGCAAACTTAAATCTGTCATTGTGGACCACGTCTAAGAGATGTTGACTTTTCTTGGAGTCTTAGAAATTACCTAGGAAGCCACATTATTATAATGAGATGAAAATGCAAGACCAGCTATCAACTATAAAGCTTATCACATGTACTTGGAATTTTCCTGAACATTACATACACACACACACACGATTTACCTCTAACTCTTATAACAATTGTACAGTATAGTTTTACTATCCCTGCTTTACATATTTGGAAACAGGCTGAAAGAAAATAAGTGATTTGCCCAAGGCAACATGGCTGGTAACTTATGATCAAGATTTGAACCCAGGTTTACCATGAGCCAAAACCATGTTCATTTCCATTACACTGTATAGTTGCAAAGACAGAAATAGAAAAATTTTCTGATTCCCTGTCCCATTCTCTTTCCATTAAGCTATGACAGATATCAATTTTCTAATCTGTAATAGTAATGCAATCTGAACTTGCTTTCTATGGTTACTAATTTTACTAAACTGTTGGAAAGAAATACAGAAATACAGCACAGACTTTGAGACCAATGATTATATTTTATAGGAAAGAAATTATTTCATGAAAGAAAGAAAAGGAAACACTATAGCTTTGATGGTATATTCAGAATATTGACATGACCTCAGCATTGGCTAGCCTTAGATCAGTTTTCTGAAACAATCTTTAAAAGGGCTTTGATCCCATTGAATCCAAAATTTCCTTTCTATAGATTTGGAAATGTATAGAATACCAGAATCCAACCATTTGGCTTTGATTTCAGTCACCTTTGCGTAATTCTCCAGGTGCTTTATTGAATGGAGTAAAATAAACCAGTAGACAAAAGGCATTGCTTATAGAATAGAAGAAGGAACTAAGGAGAAGATACTTTCTCTGGAAAAGTTATCTATACTTTTAGATATTTTGTTTCTTCTTTACTTCTTGGGAAACTAAATAATGAAGTATTACAGGAGTAAACTTAATCTAAAACTGATTTAAGTGAATATTTCCAAACAGTAATTTGGAAAGTGATGGACTGTGGAAAGTTAAACCGTGCATCTCTAATGTTTATGATTATGATGTTTGGCTAGCTACAGATAAAGCTTGCACATTTAAAATGTCTTTCAGATTGAAAAACTTTAAAAGCAGCTGTGTGCAAGCTTTTTTTTTTTTTTTGGTGGAGAATGTGAGTAGCTATGCACAAGTTTCAATTTCACATCTTTCTGCCTTTACTAATGTATAGTGGGTGAAAGCATATGGAGTTGAAAAAATGTTGAAATTGTGGTCTTCTCTTCCATCTCAATGGTGCGCTTTTGGGAAACTCATAGCTTCTTCTGTTAGTTTCTGTTTCCCCAAGTCTTCAGTGTTTGAATTTTGATAGTTATCCCTTAGGGTCATTTTATAACTTATATATGAGTCTGTGACACTGAATTGAAACACTCTAGGACAGATGCAGATGGAAGCAAAAGGAACCCTAGGTGCTCTTGCTAGCAGCAGCTTTCTCCAGATGTCTTTAAATCTTTACCTGACTTGTAGGACAACCCATCTGCCTTATTTTCCCCTCCCTTCTCACTTATGAAGGGAGCTGAATTAGAAACACGTTTGTGTATGAGGAAATGTGTCTAGGGTTGGTGAGAAATTCAGTTCTCATATTGGACTCTGGAGTGTTAAACTTTGAGTTTTGGACATAATCTCTTGCCTTCTAGGGCAGGTATCTTGAAAACACATTAGAACTACTTTAGAAATAGCTTTTGTGCGAATCTGCCACCTTGACAGGATCCTAAAAGATGGAAACTAAATTGATGTGGTATATTAAGTTTAGCATGACCTTGAACAACTGGTTTTGCAGTGTTGGCTGTTGTGGGTGTTACCCACAGTTATATTATAAAAGTGAGCTGCATCTCCACGGCTTCAGTCTTAGAGCACCAGCTGGTGAGCAATGCAAGAAGCAGACTGGTAACCAACTTACATCATCATCAACATGAAGATAACCACAGTGCCAATGCTTCTGACCCTGGCTGTTTGTCTCATACAAGGTGAGCAATTTGCCTATAATCTAAGCCTCTTGCCACACATTCCAAAGCTCTAGGCAGAGACTTCTCTCCCTTCCTCCCTCCTCAGTGTGTGTGTGTGTGTGTGTGTGCGTGTGTGTGTGCACATGCATGTGTATACAAAACCCTGAACTATCTTGCCAGACATAGAGTTTTGAAGAATTACATATGCAACTTTATAAATAGGGTATCTTTAAAAAGGACATGTAGTGTGAGATAATCTGAATTTTTATCCATCAGAAATTCTTCCATTAATTCAACATTAATTCTGAAAAGCTAATAGAGTCTTCTCCATATTCCCCTCACCAAACATATAAGTTCATAGTGATATGAATTATATATATATTATACATATTTAGAATATTAAATGCATGAAACATAATTATATGAGTTATGTAGACAACAGATATTTAAAACTTAGATGTACTTAATATGTATACTTTAATACTCTACTTATATATAAACATTAAAAAATCAAATTCAATCATCTGGTTTTAAACCAGCATGCTTTCTAACAAATTTTATTTTTGTGTTTTCAAATCCTAAATGAATTGAAAGTATTTCTTCTACATGGTAAGGGTCTTTCTTCTTTGGGTGCCAGGAGATGATAGGTTTTTGCTTTTGCTATCTGAATTTGAAGGGAACACAGATTACCTAGACTTCACTTGCTGTGAAGTGTTTATGTATTTTAAAAGGAAACTTCAGAGATGGAGAGTAAGGAGACTATTATACACAAATGATACCCACTTTCCTAAAATGAGTGTCTTGGTACCAAAAATAGTCTGTTAATGAGAGAGCGTATTAGTCTGTAATTTTAATTTTAATGTTCTGTGACCAATACCTTCATATTAATAATACAGACATATTATACTGATGGGAACTAATAGCTTTGTTAAAAACACAGAAACAGGTGTTTATGAATCAAGGCATAATATTTACCAGATCTCTAAATTTTGTGGCTGTGACGAGGAGACAGTATTACCAGAATCCAGAAAATTTAATTTTATGTACATAGGATATAAACTTTATGCTACACTATTCCTTAAAACTGTGATTGATATATTGGATATGTGTGTTATAATTTTAAAAGAAGCCTACAATACTTTGTTCTGAAAGGATTTTTTAAGAAGTTAGATATTTTGAGGGGGTCAGAAAGTATATGAATATTATTTTTCGAAGAAATTGGCACTTTATGAATGAGAGGTCTTTGTTATTGTATATACTGCTGGTGCAATGCCCTCACTTTACTTGCCATGGTGCATTTTAATGTGTTCAAATCAATTTGTGGTTTTAAAATATACTGTTGTTAAAATAAGCAAGACACTACACTCAGTGGATTGTTCATTTTACTTATTAAATGTTGTACATTCCCTTAACTTTGGTTTCTGTATTTTTGTCCCAGATGCTGCCAGTGAAGATGTAAATCAGGTTAGTCCTGCTTTTTCTGTTCATTGAATTCATTCCAAGATCCCTGAAGAAAAATGTTCTGTGACCAACACCTTCATATTAATAATACAGACATATTATACTGATGGGCACTAATAGCTTTGTTAAAAACACAGAAACAGGTCTTTATGAATCAAGGCATAAATCACACACACACACGTCAATGCATTAATGATAACAGAGGTTGGCAAGAGGTTGTCTATCACACTAAAGGAATGCTTTACAATTCCACAAACAAACACATTAGTGAATTACTCTTGTTCAGCTTAACAGCTGAAAAAGTCATGACGCACACAGGAAGCTGAAATAAGTTTTCTTATGATCACTATGCAAAAAGGAATTGTCTATATCTTGTATATTTTCAGTGTATATAGTTCATTCAGTACATATTTACTGAGCATCTTTTGTATGTCAGATCCTGTTTGAGGTGCCAGGAATATAAAAACAAAAAAAGAATCCTGCCATCATGGAGTTTACCTTGTAAGGGAAGAAAACAGACAAGGTAGTAAGTAACTTAGCAAAATATACAGTACATTAAATAATGATTAGTGCTAGAAGGATAGAAGATAGGAATTTCTGTGGATGGAAATGGTATCAGTTCTTCTCAATAGTCAACTAAGTTTCCTCTGAGAAGATAGCCTTAGAATAAGGATAGCATAAGATGCAGAGGGAGTGAATCATGAAGATACTTGCAACTCACAGCAGACTGAGCAGAAGCACCTGTGTTTAATTTATATAGAAATTAAATATTTTTTAATATATTTGAAAGCCACATTGAGAGAGCCAATTATACACACACACATACACACATGCATGCACAACTGCGCCATTATTTCAGATTTAAAATATTTCTGGTTATGAAGCAGATATTTACGTCTCTCAAAGATCATGAACACTTGAAGAATAAAATAATACAAAGATTGTTTTCTACACCAAAACTCATAAACATGATTAAAATACTCTTGCTGTATTTTATTGTTAACTTTTTTTAAAGAAACTTGTTACAGGAATATTCTAGAGAATTCCATTATAGTCTCTGTTATTTCATTGAAGTTTGCTGATTAAAGAGGTTCAGAAACTTCCATTGCATAAGTAGAGTGGGATGATAGGGTAGGAAAAAAGACTGGATTTTTGATAATCAAAGAGCATGCTTGTTTGGATATTTTATACTCAAAAAAAAGCGTATTGTGTAAATCTCTCTGTGCATGAAGAAATATGTTTATTTTTTCAGAGTCTATGATAATGGATGGTAGTTTCTAGTGCATACTTCAAATTTTACACTGATATTTCTCATACTGTTAAATTCTTATTTCACTGAAAAGCATTTTAAAAACAGAAATTTAGCCTCCTCTTATGTTGACAAAAGCAAAAAGAATATGAAAAGTGATTATTTATCTGGAAATAATTCAGATCATAGTCTGAATATTTTGTCAGAAATGAAAACTATTGATTTGGTCTTCCTTACAATGCTGGATTTTTTTATTTTCCGAGTTTGGTAGCTCGAGGTCTTTCTAGTACCATAAAACATGTTGAATGTTACAAACATGAGCCAGAGCAGCACAGAAAAGCACCAGAGTGATCTACAAGGATCCTTACTAAATGCTTACATTTGTCATCCCAGAAGGTTAATTACGAAGCCACATCAACCTTGTTGGTTCTTTAACATAGAGCAGGGGTGATACCAGCTCCTGGGGGTTTATTTGGATGCCTGGGGAGGAACAATGGAAGACAATGAGACGGATATCACAGCCAGTGAAAGAAAACAGAAAGAGCTTGGCCCTACAGGGCTCCAGTTTTTCTGAAATAAGTGGAGAAAACACGGAGAGCAACAAACAAAATTGAGCCAAAGACTGGAAATTACATCATGAGTAAACAGTTGCAGGGAAGTCATCTCCCCACCTCAGAACCCCTGGTGGTCCAGACCTGTTCCTGTTTCAACCTTCTCTATTATGGTCTTTGGGAAGCTATTTCACTTTTCCCAAAGAAATATGCAACTGTTTCTTTCAATTTTTATGGACTTTTGCTCTTGCCCAAGAGAATACACTGGATAACCTCATAACTCAGAAAAATAGCACTGAGTTTCATCTTTACTGATTACAAACTGTGAACAAATTTCTAAACCTATTCTTTGGGACTCTGTTGTCCATTTGTGTGGGAAAAAAATAAGAGAAGAGGGTCTTTCTCGGATTTAGGAATTTATCTAATTGTGATATTGGAGAAATCCAATTCAGGAATTATTTTCGTTGACAATGTTCTTTTAGAGTTGACCAATAGAAACTATTTAAAGCTTCATTCTTCATGAATTTTTGTTTCTAGTATGTTCTTTAAGACCTGCCTCACAAGAAATATATATATATTACAAAGACACCAGGCTCTTCTCTCATTTCATGACAGGAATTTTATCTGGACTTTGTAGGTTCAGTTATATCCGGCCAGTTAAGCAGTAACTTGCAATATCGGCATAAAATACTACAGAATCAGAGACCAGACATGGATCTCAAGAGACCTAGTTGTCAGTCTGCTGCCGTAAATTGTTGTTGTGCTACTCAGATAAAATCACTGGTTGGTGATCATAATCTTAGAGATGTCTTAGTAGGTTACCTTTAGCAAAATTTCCCAGGGCTGGTCTCTGAAATTATGTATTCTTCTTCACCATTAATCATTCTTCATTCTGCAAGTGCTATCACCTGCCTCCCAAGTGTAGGATGCTGGGTTAGGTACATCATTGTCCATTAGATGGTAAACACCATTTAGGCCAAGGATCCTTCTGCCTTATTTATTGCTATATCCATGGCACCTAGAAGAGTATAGTATCCTCATAGTGTTTGTTGACTGACTGAATGATTACTATAAAGATATAGGAGGTTGAGTAGAATTCTATAATCAATCCTTTGGAAGAGGTGCATTTGTCAGCATTGGATCAAAGGCTTGATTTAATTACTTATGTTTTCTTTTACGAGGATATCGAAGCCTTTTTTCAAAGTCAAAACAAAACAAAATATAGACCAGTGAATTTCCTAAACTAATAGGCAGTGTAATATTTTAAATCAGTGCTTTACTAGGTAGTGCAAATGCACCATTAATACTAAGCTCCTAGAAAAAAATTGAGTGTCATATACCCGGCCTTCATTAAATATATTGAGTATCTCAGAGGTTAAAGCATCTGCCTGCAATGTGGGAGACCTGGGTTTGATCCCTGGGTCAGGAAGATCCCCTGGAGAAGGAAATGGAAACCGACTCCAGTACTTTTGCCTGGAGAATCCCATGGACGAGGAGCCTGGTAGGCTGGAGTCCAAGGGGTCACAAAGAATTGGACACGACTTCACTTTCACCTTCACTCTCTAACCTTCTCAGCAACCTTTATATATACCTTTCAAGGACAATTATTATTGAACTATGACATTAGACATTTTTATATGTATGAGGTTAGCATATTCCAATAATAAGCGTGGCAACAACAACAGCTATACTAAGCAGGAAGAAGACGTGAGGTAGAGAACCTAATTATTGAATATCTACAAAGTATCAGGCGCTCTTTGAGGAATTTACATGCTTATGATATTTAATCCACACAAAACTTATGAAGCATGTATACTTATAAGTGGGCCTTTGAGAATTTCATTTGCCATGACTATTGGACTTATAAATGAGAACCCTGTCATATAGGCTCAGATTTTTTGACTCCAAGTCCCTTGTTCTTTCCATTTTGCTAATGGTTTTAGATGAATGCTTTTAGGTGAATTTTCAATCTCCAACAGGCAATCCAGATTCATTATCAAGTTGGGTGAATGTCTTCCATACAAAGAGGGTAGTGGTTATGAAATAACACTGTTCTTAGAAGGTAAAACTTGCTGTGATGAGGTTTCTGTAAACGCTTTTTTCATATTTTTTCTAAGGAAACATGCAGTGAATATCAAGCATTGATGAAAAATGGAAAACTGTTCTGTTCCCAAGATAAAAAACCTTTTCAAAGTCCTGATGGAATAATGTTTGTCAACAAATGTGCTATGTGCAAAATGATATTGTGAGTAAAGTTTATCTTTCTTTCAATTGTTTTGAATTACCACTATTCTGTGAACTCAATATATTTTTATTTTCTGTCACATATATTTTTCTGAATCTCGGTTGGTAAATAATAATGCTCAGCAGATGATACCTTTTGTCAAGTAAAGTTGGATAAATGCCACCCACCCACAAAGATTTTAATAAGCACTTATGGTGTTTCAAAATATCCCAGAGGACTCAGTATCAGTACCTTATGTAGTACTTAATAGTCTTTTGAGGATGTACTTCCAAGTTGAGTTTTCTTACCTTGGGAGAAAATGATTCTTGGGCCTGTTAAGACCTGACACTGTTGTATCCCTGAGAATGATGTGAGAGCCAACCAGGAGAAGCAGGATATAGCCTGACTCTGGGAGCTCCCAGTAGGGCTTTAGACCTCTAGGATTATGCTAGCATGAAAGGACTCTAGAATCGATTGTGGCTTCCAACTGCCTGCAACACAGAATTAATATCCTGGAAGTTTACTGACACCTTTGCAATGCTTCCTAACTTGATTTCCTTCTCTCCAAAAATTTGGGTTGGAAAAGGAAAATCCTCAAATCAAAGAAACTTAATTTACTTTTGAACAGGGAATCCATTCTCAGTTTCTGACTGTCAAAACTTCAACTCTGGTAACCAAGACAACACTAAGCTAACCCATTGAAGATAATTATAACTGGTAATGTGTCAAGGGATTTTATCTGACATACTTATTAATATTGGGATAAAAAAGCTCTGATCACATATGCTTCTAATGAAGACATTTTGGAAGATGAAGGAAGGCAGGGCAAAATTTAGGGAGGGGAGACTCCCAGGGCAAGCTGAAGAATCCTTAGTCTTTTGAAAGCTGACTGTAAACCAGTAGGTATATTACTTACTAAAGAGTTTTCTACTTGTTAACATAAGATGTTTAGATAGGAGACTGAAACTATGAGTAAAATAAATTTATTGAAAAATAAAACAAAAATACAATGCCTTTAAATATGCAAGGCAGGTTATTTATCACTTTGAAGTCACTCAGTCAATTATTATGTTACTTATGTAAATTACATTGAGATAAACTTGGAAACCTGGAAAGAAGGAGACTGCATGAGGCATTAAGGTTTTCTTTAAATTGCTCAGTGTGCTCTGTGGGTCCTTAAGAGGCTGGAGCCTAAGACCAAGACAGGCAAGCAGATTTGGGGTTGATGTGAATACAGCCTTTCAAAGAGAGCCTTCTGAAAATAGTACAAATGGCTTTTAGAGCTGGTGACCATCTGGATGTTGGCAGTATTTATGGTGGGTAGTGTGTTGTGCCAGAGAAGGCAGTGGCACCCCACTCCAGTACTCTTGCCTGGAAAATCCCATGGACGGAGGAGCCTGGTAGGCTCCAGTCCATGGGGTCGCTAAGAGTCAGACACGACTGAGTGACTTCACTTTCACTTTTCACTTTCCTGCATGGAGAAGGAAATGGCAACCCACTCCAGTATTCTTGCCTGGAGAATCCCATGGACAGTAGCCTGCCAGGGTCCTCCGTTCATGGGATTTTCCAGACAA
>NW_011494863.1:9277899-9293095 GCF_000754665.1 Bison bison bison
GACAGGCTCCAGTCCATGGGGTCGCTAAGAGTCAGACACGACTGAGTGACTTCACTTTCACTTTTCACTTTCCTGCATTGGAGAAGGAAATGGCAACCCACTCCAGTGTTCTTGCCTGGAGAATCCCATGGACAGAGGAGCCTGGTGGGCTGCCATCTATGGGGTCGCACAGAGTCGGACACGACTGAAGAGACTTGACAGCAGCAGCAGCAGCAGTGTGCCGTGCAGTTAACAATAGAGATTGTTGCCTTCAATAGGAATACATTTAAGATGGATGTATTTCAGTACTCAGGAGAAGTCTGTGGTATCTGTGGTCAATTCTGGACGTACTTCCATTTCTGACAAGCTAGACTGGGCTGAGAACAGCCAAAATTCAGTTTACCATGTATGATGTTAGTCCTAAAAATTGGGCAAGCATGTCTGAGCTATTCTATTCTTTGCTATCTTCCAGGGAAAAAGAAGCAAAATCCCAGAAAATGTACAGGCTTTTAACAAGAGCCTCCAGGGCTACTGCCCCAGGAAAGGTGAGACTGTTTTGAGTCAACTTGTCTTACTTGCTTTGGAGATCACATTCAACTCTATTCAGATCTGTTTATTTCCTTATTACTAGGTCATCACCTGTTGTAAAGCCAGCTACTTAGAAGGGAGGGAACAGGGCTTAGTCCAGGGGTGGGCTAAATATGTGGTACCACCTGTCCATAGGCCCAACCCATGACCCAACTCTCTGAAAACATTCTGGGCACTAACAGATGTAAGAGTAAACCAGTGTGGTGACTGCCTTGCATGGTCATTTCTCATTCCTACTATCCTGTCTTGGTTCCAACAAGGCCTTCATGGGACTATAGAACTAAGTTCAAGTCTCAGAATTTGGACAATGTATGTATCTCTGGGTCTCAGTTTATTCGCTTTTGATATGGAACATGGGTCAAATGAGAATCTAAATTTAAAAGGTCAGCTACAGTGTTTAACATGTGTTAGCAGGCATGTGACTCATTTCCTTTCTCTTTTCCTCTGAACATATTTTCTAATACTTGGAGATTTCCTCTAATTCAAGTAGACTGGCTTGTTTATATCTGTTTTGCAAATTGGAATTCAGGCTAATATTTGTTGGAGAAAACTGTTCTGTGGTAAAATTTTTAAAAAATTAAATAAAATGAAAAAACTATACAGATGCAACCCAACACACAACCACTTCCCTTTATACATAATTTTTCCATGATACAAAAATTTTTATTTGTATAAAAAAATAAAAATTCTAAGCCCTGATTGGGCAAAGTCTCTGGCTGGCCTACAACATCTCACAATAAGGTATTGATGAAGCTGGAGCTATCACAAGGTGTTCTGACAACTAGTCATATTATTCCAGGTCTCCTACGTAGCTTCTCCAATATCTTCTTTCTCTTCCTCCTCTCATGCCTCTGACACATAACCAAAATGATCAGTCAAGGAAGGCACACCCAAATTACCTTAATATCCCTGGTCTAACCAAGCTAACATCTTCCTTGTCAGTGTTACTCAGGACTGTCTGAGCACCTCAGCTTCCACAATAGACCTGGTCAACCAAAGTCTTTGCCTGGGTTCAAACAGTCTCACTTTTACAACAATGACACAGTCACCATGCAACTGATCAATAACTACAAACTCTGAGGAAAAGGGGGCTGCTTTTATGCTCCCCAAATCTGTGAGGGTCAGAAAGGTTTACTTGATTTTTCAAATCTGCCTTTCGTTGTCACATTTAGAGAGAGGCTTATAATGTAAAATCCATTCTCCTCCTCCTCCTCTTTTTTCTTCATGAAAAGCATATATATCAATGGTGCTTTAAAAAATTCAAAATACAAGTAAGTGACAAAAATCCCCCAAATACACCACACACACACACACACACACACACACATTTTTAATGCTACTGTTTTAAAACATTACTAGTGATATGTTTTCATACACAGACATTATTTGCTGAATTTTAAAATAAGAGCTTTAAGAAAATTCTAGAATATCGAAACAATATACTTCTCTGTTATCATTTTATGCCTGAATTATAATTTTGACCTCTCAATAACGTTCTTATGGTTACATATTTTGCTACCTAGGAAATGATTTACTTATAAATGAAGGCAGTTAATATTTGGCTGTGTGCCTTAAAGTAATTTCCTTCTAGATTTTTACATGTCTGTGAATAGATTAATGCAACTATACATTTTTATTGTTGTTATTTTTCTCCTCACTATAAAAGAAAACAATCTACTCTCTCTGTTTAGATTTCTCCCATCAAAAATTAACCCTGCCTCTTACTCTCAGAGTAAGATGCTCTACCTGTTCAAGAAAGTTTCTCCTACAGACATCCTCTCTCTTGCATCATCAATCTATTCTTCATTAGTGTATCTGTCATTCTTTAACCTTATAATTCTGATATCCATTCCATCAACAAGACTTGTTGGTTTTGCCTCCAACTAATATTTCAATTTGACTCCTTTTCATGATTTTCATTCCTACCACCCAAGTTTTCTGAACTTGCATAATTTCTAAGCATAACATCTTTGGTCTATGTAGAAACTTTTGTTTTTTAATTGATCATTTCATTCATTCAGAATTTCTCATTGATTTCGGTTGCCAGCTTTCTAGTATATTAAGTAGGGTTACATGTATGTGTTTCAGAGTTCCTTATTTGTTCATATTAGTTCATTTCTTTAATAACTAATAATGCAATTCCTCTTTCTCACTTTTTCAAAGTTGACTTACCTATGCACAGGAAATACATTTTCCACATGAATATTTGAAATAAAAAAATTTACTGTTTATTAAAAAATCAAACGAGTTTGGGAACTTGAGATAGTTCAGGCTACAGAGAATTTATAAATTAATTTGCATAAAATTGACTTTTTACAATAGTAACTTGCCTACGCCAAAGGCATAGAATATCATATCATTAATTCATGTAATTTTTGTGGCTTCCCTGGTGGCTCAGAGGTTAAAGTGTCTGCCTGCAATGCGGGAGACCCAGGTTCGATCCCTGGATTGGGAAGATCCCCTGGAGAAGGAAATGGCAACCCGCTCCAGTATTCTTGCCTGGAGAATCCCATGGACGGAGGAGCCTGGTAGGCTACAGTCCATGGGGTTGCAAAGAGTCGGACATGACTGAGCAACTTCACTTTATGAGATCCAAAAAATATTCTCCACAGGTATTTTTATGTTTTTGCTAAGACTTAGAAAATTGGCAATTTTACTGCTCTTTTGAGTGGTATTTTTGTTATTTATGGTATTTATACCTGATTATTGTTGGCATAGACAAATTCTATTGATTTCTATAAGTTGATCTCATATTAAAAACCTTTATGATACCTTGTTAATTATTATTTTTTACATGTTAATTCCCTTGTATTTTTCTTGGAAGTTGATCACATCATCTGTAAATAATAGAAGTTCTGTAACTTTTCAATTTTGTTACTTTATTTCTTTTCTTTCATCATTGGCAATAATCTAGAGTTCATACAGTAGTTCAACAGTAGCAATGATAATGAACTTCAAACTGCCCTTTTTGTTGTGAAGTTGCTCAGTCGTGTCTGACTCTTTGCAACCCCATGGACTGTAGCCTGCCAGGGTCCTCCGTTCATGGGATTTTCCAGACAAGAATACTGAAGTGGGTTGCCATTTCCTTCTCCAGAGGATCTTCCCGATACAGGGATCGAACCTGGGTCTCCCACTTGTAGGCAGACGCTTTTACTGTCTGAGCACCAGGGAAGTCCTTAAGATAGCCCTTTCTCGGCCCATCTTAAATGCTATATATCTATAAAGTTTCTCCATTATATATAATGTTTACTATAGGTTTTTTTTTCCTGTAAACTTTAATAAGTTTAGAAGTTCCTTTCTGTTTTTATTCTTCTCAATATGTTTTACTCATTATCACATGCCTTCTTGGCAACTATTGAAATAATTTTACAATTTTTCTCTTTCAATCAGTTAATATAATACATTTCTGGATAACCACACTGATGCTAAATCATTATTTTCTCAGAGTAAATCATACTAATCACATTGCATTTTTAGTACACTGTTGAATTTGCATTGTTAATATTTAGAAAATTTGAAGCTATTTTTATAAGTGAAATGAGTCTCTACTTTTCCCTTTTAATTATTCTCATGTGGTTGGGAATCAATGTAAAATTACCCTGAGGGGTGGCACTTCAAACTATTGCTGAATCAGGAGTTCAGCAAATTCCCTTCCCAAGGAACAACAATAATGCTACCCAAAATTGAGTAAAATAACCACTTTAGCACTCTAGAAATTGACCAGCAGCCTATGTTAATCTGATAATCAGTTATGTTTTAAAAACTGTTGAACTTTGGATAAGAATGATGGGAGTCTATGGTCCTCTTGCTTAATAATAATCACATCTCACCCCCATGGCTTGGTTGATACGAAGGGTCTACCAAAGAAGAGAAGACTGTGGATCAGTAACTGTATCGCCAATGTTGAAAGGGGTTTATTGAATTTGGAGTTGTGGGAAACTGTCATATCCAGAGATATTTTTGGTTGCTCCAGTGAGGAGAAAGATCTTAGGGCTGTAGCAGTAAGCATATTTCTGGCTAAGTCTTCATAAAGGGGCAGCAGAGGCTAAAAGGGACTAAGCAATTCACAAAGTCCTGGCCAATCATGAAGCTATGGGCAAGCACTTACAAAACACAAGAATATCCTCAAGAAAAGCAAATGCTGAGGCAGATATAAAAATAGCCTGAGTTTTTAATATTCTCCCATACATACATAGGTCCTTCTGTGGAGGATGAAAACTTTACTGGCTTTGAGAAGTTTGTGCATAAACTGTGTCCAATCATTGGCCTGCTGCTAAGTTATGCAGATCTAGGGAGAAGCAGCTCTGAGACTGCATTAAAAAAGAATTAGTAGGAGACTTCTCTGGTGGTCCAGTGGCTGGGAATCTGTGCTTCCAGTGCCGGGGGCCCTGATTCAATCCCTGGTCTGGGAGCTACATCCCACCTGCCGTGGCTGAGAGTCTGTATGCTGCGACCAAGAATCCTCATGCTGAAAGTAGGAGCGCATACCACAACTAAAGATCCCTCATGCTGCAATGAAGATTGAAGATCCTGTGTGCTCCAGCTGGGACTGGGCACAGCCAAATAAATAAATAAAAGCAAATGTTAAAAAATTAGGAAACTTGAAGATAGATGAATAAAGTTTAACAGAAGTAGTACAGAAGGAAAAAAATATTGACCAAAAATGTACAGAGTCGCAGAGCCCTTGAGACAAGTATATCAATATATGTGAAACAGGGATGTCAGAAATAAAAGAGGGAGACTGGATAGAAAAGTTATTTGAAGAAAAAAATAGCTTAAAATGTATCAAATTACTGGGCTTCCCTGAGAGCTCAGTTGATAAAGAATCTGCCTGCAATGCAGGAGACACTGGTTCGATTCCTGGGTTGGGAAGATCCCCTGGAGAAGGGAAGGCTACCCACTCCAGTATTCTGGCCTGGAGAATTCCATGGACTGTGTAGTCCATGGGGTTGGACATGACTGAGTGACTTTCACTTCATGTATCAAATTGGATGAAAAAATTAATCTTTATAGTCAAGATTTCAACAAATTATAAATAGGATAAAGGAGATTTACAGCTAGGCTCAGGCTTCCCTAGTGGCTCAGTGGTAAATAATCTGCCTGCCTATACAGGAGATTTGAGTTCCATCCCTGGGTTGGGAAGATCCCCTGGAGAAGAAAATGCAACTCAATTCAGTATTCTTGACTGGAAAATTCCATGGACAGAGGAGCCTGGCCGGCTACAGTCCATGGGGTCACAAAAGACTCAGACATGACTTATGATTAAACAGTACCTCCACCACCACCTAGGCTCCTCATGATGAAAATGCTGAGATCAAGAAAGAATTTTAAAAGCAGCAAAAGAAAAAACAATGCATTATATATACAGGTTATAATTGATGACTGGCTTGTCATTTAAAATAATGAGGTTCAAAAATAAATAAATAAAAAAAATAAAATAATGAGGTTCAGAAGGCAATGGAATGAGATGCTCAAAGTGCTGAAAGAAAAAAAAAATGTTAACCAATATTCTATATCCACAAAAATTATCCTGTAAAATTAAGTCAAAATAAAGATATTCCCATATCAATGAAATCTGAGAGAATTTGTTGCCTACAGATTTTACAAGTAATAATATAGTTCTTTAGAAAAAGGAATGACCACCAGATGATAACCTGGAGTAATACAAAGAAATAAACAGCACTAGAAATGGTAAATATGGTATACTCTATAAATATATGTTGCTTATTTTCACCTAGCTTCTTTTGAAGATATTACATACAGCAATGATTATAATGCTGTTTTACTGGGTGTACAAATATTATATAACATATATAATAGTTATAGTACAAAAAGGGATAGAGGAAATAGAGCTACAATGAGGGCAAAGTTTCTATATTTTACTAAAATTAAGTATTAATTGGTAGTAAATTGTGATCAGTTAGGATGCTTATTATAATCACCAGAGTAACCAATCAGAAGTGACATGTATACCTCCAATTAAAAATAAATTTAAAAAAAGAAATGACATGTATAATAAATACATAAAATCAACATGAGAATAAAAGAGACACACTAGTAATATTTAACCCAAAATAAGGCAGTAGTAGATGAATAAAGAAGTAAAAAGAACAAGAGTGTATTGAAAACAAATAGAAACATAGCATATATAGATACTATCCTATGAATAATTATATTAAGTGAAATGGTTTTGACATCCCAATAAAAAGGCTGAGATTGTTATATGCTAAGAAAAAAAAGCAACTGTGCCTCTAGTACATACTCCTTGAATTCAAAGTTTTAGAAAAATGGATTTTAAAGCTATTTGAACTGGGGCATTCTGGGGAGAGAATATCTTAGACTAACATATCTGCTGCTGCTAAGTCACTTCAGTCGTGTCCGACTCTGCGACCCCATAGACGACAGCCCACCAGGCTCCCCCGTCCCTGGGATTCTCCAGGCAAGAACACTGCAGTGGGTTGCCATTTCCTTCTCCAATGCATGAAAGTGAAAAATGAAAGTGAAGTCGCTCAGTTGTGCCCAACTGTGGGGTGCCATTGCCTTCTCCGAGACTAATATATCAGTTAATATTTATTCATCTGTTCAACTTTCCTCCTGCTTATTATCCCAGTGTAGATATTTTATATGATTTTTATAGCCATGTCTCCATTTTGATATCCATACAGATACTCACAGTATGCTTCAACTGTGTTTCTCGATGTTGATACAATTATTTCTAATATCATTGTGCATGGGTGCTAAGTCGCTATCCTTAAACTGTTATCCTCTCTTTCATCAGTTGTACTAGAAACTATAACCTTAGATTTTTAAAAGAGCATTAATTCGCTTTTGGCTACGCTGGGTCTTCATCGCTCTGTGGACTTTTCTCTAGCTGCGCTGAGCAGGGGCTCACCCCTCAGTTGCAGCGCATGGCTTCTCTTGAACACAGGCGCCAGGTTACCTGTGCTTTAGTAGTTTACTACTGAGCCACCAGAGAAGCCCAACATTAGCTTTATATTAATTTTCTCTGTAGTTTCTGTTCTTTATGTCATTCATTCCTATTTATGTCTGCTCTGCTGCTCATTTTACAATGAGCTGAGCAATACTTTGGTCTTTAAATTTTCCTTTTTTAAATTTCATGACAAGGGTATTTGAAGGTATCGGTAATCATCTACCTCAGATTTGCTCCTGAAGTGTTTTCCTGTGTCATTCTTTGCCAGTCATTTCTTAATTTTCCTCCCTCCCAAAGTTATTTAGTAATACATTATTTGATTTTCAAATATGTGATAATTTTTCCATTTAAAATTAACCTTTAATGTGATTGAATTATGTCTAAAGTGCATAGGCCATTTGACATTGATCCTCTGGAATTTCATAAAACTTTGTGGCCTGATAAATATTCTGCTTTTATAAATGTTTTATATGTTCTGAAAAAATTGTTTATTTTCTGTTTCTTGGATGTAATTTTCTATTAAAATCTAATAACTTAAACATCTTAATTTTTTCCTTTGATATGTCAGTTTCTGAGAAGTGTGTGTTAAAACCTCTACTATCATTTATTGATTTATGTAATGATTACATTCTATTGCTTATTGTTTGACATATTTAGAACCTATATTATTGAATATATGCTCATGATTATTATGCTTTCTCATTATTTTCTTCCCTTATGTAATGTCCTTCTTTGTTATCTATGATGCATTTTGGACTAAATTCTATATATTAAGTATTATTATTGTTGCTTCTGCTCTCTTCTTAGTTACTTTTCTTATCCTATTATATTTGTGTATTTTTCAACTTTAATTTTTTTTAGTAATTTTTTTTCTGCTAAAGTAAGCTAGAAAATATTCAAGGCCAAGCTTCAGCCTCTGCCTCTCCTGGTGAGTGTCAGGAGAGGACAAGGGATAAGTGCCAGAGCTGAAGGTTCTCGAACCAGCGTTGCTAACTCTAGTTTGCTGCCTCTTGACCAGGTCAGGAATCCACCTGTAAGCTCTCAGAAATTGTCAGCATCAGGAAGAGGTGTTCTCTGTGGGCTGTGATCCACCAGCCCTTGGAGTTTGGAGGAGGAGGAGGAGGTGGGGTAGTAAATGCTTGCACCTGTTCTCACCACCTCCCAGCTGGGCTTTTCATCTGCCCATCACCCTGCCGACACTTGTGACTTAGTATCTGCTGTTGAGTTCATTGGCGAAGGGGCAGAGGAGGGATGGCCCCAAGCTAATTGCTTGGGTCCTTATCCCCTTGCTTCTTCAGTTTCTCCAGAAATAATTTGTGAGAGAAAATCAACAGCTTTTCTTCATGCTCCTGCTTTTTCCTTATGTTCCAGCAACACTTCTCTTCCCTCTGCTCCTTAAGCAGGAGAATCTAGTTCCTATCCCCAGTCCTTTGCAATTCTCCACGCCTGGAATGTTCTTCCCACGGATCTTTAATGCCTGGCTCCTGCTCATGAATCTCATCTCACAGTAAATGTTACCTTTGCAGAAAGATCTGTCTCGACACTATATTTAAAACAGCCACCGTCTGGACGCTACATTTCATAGCACTTACTATAACTTAACGTTGTTGTGTTCACTGGCTATCTTGTCCCATTAGAATGTAAATCCCTTGGAGTTTGTATTCCATTTCTCTTTTGTGCTATGCTAGGGTCATAGTCTAGTGGAATACCTAGAGACTAGTAAATATATAATTGGTTTTGAGGAATAAATGAACCACCAAATGAATAACATACCACATATGGCCATGGCTTATCCTGTTTTCTCTCTATTTTTAACTTCTTCCTAAACATTCGACATGAAGATTGGGCTATGTTTAAAGATTTTCTTTTCTAGTTTAAATTCTTTTTCCTTTTTAATTGTCTTCTAGGAGAGTTCCTCAGTGTAATCTTCTGGTTCACAAGTGTATTTTACATTTGTGTCTGTGCTACTTTTATCTTTGGTATTATGTGGCATACTAGGGCATAGGACCATATTCTACGTTTTCAAATCTATAATTAAAACATTTTGTTATAACAATAATGACAACAATTTTTTGATAAATGTCAGAATGGGGGGAAACACGGGGGGACTGACTTTGAAAAGAAAGAAGATGCTCTCTTCTTCCTTCTTTGATGGAGGTGTTTGGAAAGAACGAATTCTTGCTGCACCTGAAGTAGAATACTGCTTATATAGATGAAAAGCAACTGATAGCTCCTGAAACTGGAGTGGATTACTTTGGTAGTTAGACCTTTCATCTCTATTTCTGCTTTCTATGAAGAGAAGAGGAAAGAAAAGGAGGGAAGGAGGGAAAGAAAGGAAGCTACATGTGTTGTACAAAGGGATCTACTTCAGCTACTGAACCTGAGTAGAAAGCCCTGTCCCTGACAGTCAGGATCTCAGGCAGATTACTCAACCACACTTTACCAGTGTTTCCATATCTACAACGAGAATTGGACCACATACCATCTTTTGATGCTAAAATTCTGTGAGCCTGTGATAATAGGGGAAGTGAGTGAGTGCCTCGTACACCTCACACTTGATTTTTTATAGTGGGATGATTTTCCCGAGTCAAAGTCTGGTGACCTTCCAATATGCAAGTGCAGCACCTGAGGTTACCTCCACCGAGACATTTAACACGTTGTATTTTTTTTTTCCTCAGATTCATTTAAACTATATTTTTTTCATTTTTTAAAATTGAAGTACAGTTGATTTACAATGTTGTATCAGTTTTTTCTTCTGTACACCAAAGTGATTCAGATACACACACACATTGCTTTTAATATTCTTTTCCATTATGGTTTATCATAGGATACTCAATACAGTTCTCTGCAGCACACTGTATTTTAAAAGTCTCTTTGTATCACCCAGTAGATTGTGAACGAGTTCAGGGCGAGGACTGTGTTCTAACTTGGTTCTAGCACATCACAGGCTATCCACGTTTACTAACAAATGAATAAACAAGTAAATGAGCTCTATAGTTAACCATGTGAATTACACAGCACTTAATGACCTGCTTCTACACACTGGCACTGCTCCAGGTAGCTAGTGTGTCCTGGGCAGAGGGCCACTGGGCTCTATAAAATTTCTGAAGGCAGTGTTGTAAGCATTACCATCAGGATGGTAAATGTCACGTTCCTTTCTCTGTTCTTCAGGATATATGTAGTGATTTTCGGCCTTATGTGAGGGATGGAAGACTTGGATGCACGAGGGAAAATGATCCAGTTCTTGGTCCTGATGGAAGGACGCACGGCAACAAGTGTGCAATGTGCGCTGAGCTTTTGTAAGTATCCTCATCCCCTCGCAGGCTCGCAGGTGAGTCTGTTGAGAATGCACTTGGTTGCTGTTCTGAGAACCACCCCACAGAGCAAGAAAGTCCTTTTCCTGAAGCATGTTATCCTTGATCTTTATAGGGTGAAATGGTCCCTGCTTCCACAGTGTCTTCTCTTTCTATTTCATATTATCTGATAATGTTTCTTAAAGGGAGTGGATAAAGTGGTTGTACTAGTTATCTAATTCAAGACTGTTAATTTCTTTAATTATAATGACTTAAATGCATAGTGTTGTTTAAGGCACAATATTTCAAAATTTAAAAGATGCTCTCTTCTGGAATAATCTAAATAAGTAATTTGACATGCACTGCTTTATTCAGGCATGTGTAGATACTCTTTCTGAAAATGGCAGTTGAAAATAATTATGTCGTGTGCCTAAATGTATTAGTTGTATAAAAGGTGGGGTGGGCTTTGTGAAAGGGAAGAACTCTTGGGTTAATCTTTCTCTCAGTGCCTGATGCTACTCTGAACACTGAGCCCCAGATATGAATAAGATCCAGGTAGTCTTTAATATTCTGGCTGTTAAACAAAGCACAGACTCTCTAATCTGTGTGTTAGAAAGCCTTAAATGCTCTGCTTACATTGTTGGATCTTTAAGATCACGACAGAGAAAGACTCAACAGATTAAAGAACTTTGCACCTGTCTTTGGAAATCACAGTATACTACTGTAGAATTCAGGCCTTCCCTGGTAACTCAGCTGGTAAAGAATCTGCCTGCAACTCAGGAGACCCAGGTTCAATTCCTGGGCCAAGAAGATCCCCTGGGGAAGGGATAGGCTATCCACTCCAGTATTCTTGGGTATCCCTGGTGGCTCACACTGTAAAGAATCCGCCTGCAATGCAGGAGACCTGGGTTCGATCCCTGGGTTGAGAAGATCCCCTGGAGAAGGGCATGGCAACCCGCTCCAGTATTCTTGCCTGGAGAATCCCAATCGATAGAGGAGCCTGATGGGCTACAGTCCATGGGGTCGCAAACAGTCAGACATGACTGAGCAGACTAAGCACAGCACATTGTGGATTTCAAGGGCGTGTCCTCTCAGGTTTACAAAGCAGAGACTAACTGGTTTCCAGACAGGAAATCATCCTCATTTCCACTTTCTTATCTACAAGGCATGTACTTTTAGTGCTCAAACCTGCCCTAATTCTGTGATTTTGTGTTTCTTTTCATTCCCTAGCTAAAAAAGAGAATTTGACCTCCTTGACTCCTGGTTTGTTTCTTGCTCCATAGAACTAAGATAGTCATGCCTATTTCTAAGATAAGATTGCAATTATATAATAGATCTGAAAGGATTTCCAAGCTTTGTTCAATGTAACTTTTTAGTGACAAGGGTGCTTCTACATGAAGACAAACAAATGCTTTACAAGGTATAAAAAGCTATACATAAGGGTGTGTTTGACAACATGTACTTCAGATGCTTAGTTCGGTTTCACGCTTGTCACAGGATTGTTTTAAAGCTCTTGGTTCTGCTTGTTAAAGCAAGTTTTCCTGACAGTCTTATGTTTGTCAATCAAGTAGCCACACCCATCCAGTTTTACAGAACAAAGCTTCTAATTGACTGTCAGTGAGTTAGTTTCACACCCACCCTTATCTCTGGCAATTTTCTGGCTCAAACATTTGAGACAGGGGAAAGCTTGTCTCATGTAAGTGGATGGGTTTAGCAAGCTAGAGCACAGGGTATAGAACTGCTTAGCACAGAACTGGACATTGAAAATCTGATACAGTCATAAACCAATCAACTGTTTTCTTAACAGCTTAAAAGAAGCTAAAGAAAATGCCAAGCGAGAAAATGAAACTAGAATTCGACGTAGTGCTGAAAAGGTAAATTTCTCATCAACATAATTTAGTTCCTGTGGACATAAATATTAACTTACATTTGAACCTTTAAGGTAATTCAGTAATGTCACTGTCCATTATTATATTGAGCTTTTTTCCTTAAAGTTCCCCAAGTTGAATTCCTGCTATACTACTCCTAGAATAATCTTCCTAGTATATTAATCATTAGATTCAACTTTAAAATAGCTTTTCCCACCTAAAGCTCAAAATGTGCAATTTCTGTCCTTGCTTAAAAAAAAAAGACAAAATTTATACAAATTAAATACTATTTCATTTCCACCAGTCTTCTCTTTGACTTAAATTACTTTTGCTTTGACTAGGTTAGTTTAAAAAGCAATATAATATAAATTTGACAGAAATAACTTTAAAACAATTCCAGAGTCTTTTAAACAGTATATTCACTGGTGTCTTTGTATAATCCTACTAATGCAAGTTAGTTATTCATTTTTCCATTATGGTTATTATGTTCAGAGAGGCCTGCATTTATAAAGGTCATGCTTCTAATTAAACAAAAACTTCAAATACTGATATTGTGGTTTTTAAAATACCTTTAAAATTAAGGATTTTTCAAATTATTTGATGATTTAGCTTTTCAATCTAATATAAAAAAATTATTCTTTTTGTTAATTGAATACTCATTGTAGGTAACGTAGCCTGGATTTCTTAAATCACCAAGGTTATTAAACCTTACTGTCAATGAAAATGATGGTAGTTATTTTGGTAATAAGGTTCCCTGGTGGCTCAGTGGTAAAAAAGCCACCTGCCAATGCAGAAGACATGAGTTCAATCCCTGTGTTGGGAAGGTCCCCTGGAGAAGGAAATGCCAACCTACTCCAATATTCTTGCCTGGAGAATTCCCGTGGACAGAGGAGCCTAGCAGGCTACAGTCCATGGGGTCACAAAGAGTCAGACATGACTGAGTGACCAAACAACAACCAAGTCTTTTGCTGAAAAGTGAGGACACTTGAGTTTTAGTCCTGCTCTGAGTGTGTCAAACTGAGCAACTCATCTCTTCTGTCCATGTCTCAATTTTCTTATTAGTAACATATGGAGGCTGGGTAAATGATTTCAATTGCACCCTCCTGTTGGATTCCAATTCTGTGTCCTGTGCTCTTTTGCGCTAATATAAGGATACTATTTTTGCGGATTGTAGGGCCTGTATTTTCCTAAAGGGACATGCAGGTCCAATTCTTGGTAGTTAAGCGCTGAACTTCCACTTCATAATGCAATTCAACGAATCAAATGTCCCACCCTAAATAGGGCACTCAGAGTTTAAGAAACACAGAACACTCATAATTATCAATACTTTGTTCAACACTCACTGAGATTGCAAAAACACTTCTTTTGTGGTGGTTGTTAAATGTCAGTTTAACACTTTGGGTCACCTTGTGAGATCAATATTGCATTACTTCATCAACAGACAGTTCCTTTTCCCTTGTCTTTCATCCTGTCTCAGCTACTTTTCCTTCTTTTACTCTCAATGGCTGGGGTCATTGTTTTGATGGGGTCATTAGATGTGATTTTGTTGAATGGGACTGCATTAGAGTGATGGCTCAATATTTACCCCATGATTAACCTGTCAGTGGGTTGATCACACAGTATGTCTTTAGAATCTCCTTGGATGAATCATAACTTATAAACTGAAATTATCATTGTTTCTTTTATGGGAACCATTGAGCATTAATTTTATTACTATGCTATGATTATCAGATGACAGTCTTCTGTGTCTGTATTCCTAGATTGTTACAATCAGGAAGTTGAGAGCATACCTATTACTCCTCCAAAAACAAGTATCTTCTCATTAGATTCTCTTTTAAAGTATCCTAGTGAAATGTGAGTTATTTTTTTAAAATTAGAGAATACTAGATCTAGGAAAGGTCCTAAAGAGCAGCTGTTCTGAAAACCTCCTTTGTGTTGGTAGTGAGACTGAAGTCTCAAAGGTGAGGGGACTTTGCTATGGTTTCCCAGTGAGTTAGAGCCACAGTTTAATTTCACTTCTGACTCCAAATCACATTCTTTTATTAAATAAGGCTTTTAATTGAAGTATAATTAACATACGGTGTCACATTAGTTTCAGGTATGCGTCATAGTGATTCGATATATACATATATATGCCAAAATAGTTTTATTTAATTATATATATTATAAATATATAAAAAGTTTAAAATATATATTTATTCCAAAACATAACTTATATATATCATTATTCATATATACATATATATATATGCCCTCACCAAATAGAATTTTATATATATATATGTACACACATATATATACACACACATATATATATTTATGTGTATACATTTATGGCCCTCATCTAATAGAATTTTGAAAACACAGAGAGAAATACTGAAAATACTGAAAAATACTGAAAGCATCAATCAGGAAATTTGTGGATATAGACTTCTTCCAAATTTGGGGATTAAGTCGCAACCTTCTTAGGTTTTCTAAATAGATATATCTACTACTGTGGTGTTGGAGAAGACTTTTGAGAGTCCCTTGGACTGCAA
>NW_011494863.1:9293195-9293642 GCF_000754665.1 Bison bison bison
TGCTAAAGCTGAAACTCCAGTACTTTGGCCACCTCATGTGAAGAGTTGACTCATTGGAAAAGACTCTGATGCTGGGAGGGATTGGGGGCAGGAGGAGAAGGGGACGACAGAGGATGAGATGGCTGGATGGCATCACTGACTCGATAGATGTGAATCTGAGTGAACTCCGGGAGTTGGTGAT
Organism: Bison bison bison; assembly: GCF_000754665.1. NCBI lineage: Eukaryota > Metazoa > Chordata > Mammalia > Artiodactyla > Bovidae > Bison > Bison bison. The sequence goes on from NW_011494863.1 coordinate 9,293,377, forward strand.
GGACAGGGAGGCCTGGCGTGCTGCAATTCATGGGGTCGCAAAGAGTGGGACACGACTGAGTGACTGAACTGAACTACAGTGGGCAAGAATCCCTTAGAAGATATGGAATAGCCCTCTTAGTCAGCAAGAGTCCAAAATGCAGTACTTGGGTACAATCTCAGAAACCACAGAATGATCTCAGTTCATTTCCAAGGCAAACCATTCAATGTCCTAGTAATCCAAGTATATGCCCCAACCACTAATGCTGAAGAAGCTTAAGTTAAACA
>NW_011494863.1:9294044-9376412 GCF_000754665.1 Bison bison bison
ATTCTGCACTGTGACATCACCAGATGGTCAATACCTAAGTCAGATTGATTATATTTTTTGTAACCAAAGATAGAGTAGCTCTAAACAATCAGCAAAAACAGGACCAGGAGTTGACTGTGGCTCAGATCATGAACCCCTTATTGCCAAATTCAGGCTTAAATTGAAGAAACTAGGGAAAACGTTAGGTCATTCAGATATGACCTAAATCAAATTCCTTACAATTATACAGTGGAAGTGACAAATAGATTCAAGGGATTAAATTTGATAGACAGTGTGCCTGAAGAACTATGGACAGAGGTCCATAACATTGTACAGGTGGTGATCAAAACCACCCCTAAGAAAAAGAAATACAAAAGGCAAAATGGCTGTCTGAGGAGGCCTTAAAAATAGCTAAGAAAAGGAGAGAAGCAAAAGGCAAAGGAGAAAAGGAAAGATATACCCATCTGAATGCAGAGTTCCAGAGAATAGCAAGGAGAGATAAGAAAGCCTTTTTAAGTGAACAATGCAAAAAAATAGAATAGGAAAGACAATAGAAAAACAGAAGAATAGAAAAACAATAGAATAGGAAAGACTAGAGATCTGTTCAAGAAAATTAGAGATACCAAGGGAACATTTCATGCAAAGATGGGCACAATAAAGGACAGAAATGGTATGCACCTAATTGAAGCAGAAGAAATTGAGAATGAGTGGAAGAATACGCAGAAGAACTATACAAAAAAGATCTTAATAACCCAGATAACCATGATAGTGTGATCACTCCCCTAGGGCCAGACATCCTGAAGTGTGAAGTCAAGTGGGTCTTAGGAAACATCACTACAAAGATAGTAGAGGTGATGGAATTCCAGCTGAGCTATTTCAAACCATTAAAAATGTTGCTGTGAAAGTGCTGCACTCAGTATCCCAGCAAATCTGGAAAACTCAGCAGTAGTCACAGAACTGGAAAAGGTCAGTTTTCATTCCCAAAGAAAGACAATGCCAAAGAATATTCAAACTGTCACACAATTGCACTCATATCACATGCTAGCAAAGTAATGCTCAAAAGCCTTCAAGCTAGGCTTCAACAGTGACGTGAGAACTTCCAGATATACAAGCTGGATTTAGAAAATTGCCATCATCTGCTGGATCATAGAAAAAGCAAGCGAATTCCAGAAGAAAACCTCCTTCTGCTTCATTAACTATGCTAAAGCCTTTGACTGTGTGGATCACAACAAACTATGGAAAATTCTTAAAGAGATGAGAGTACCAGACCACCTTACCTGCCTCCTGAGATATCTGTATGCAGATCAAGAAGTAGCAGTTAGGACTAGACATGGAATAACAGACTGGTTCCAAAATGGGACCAGTAATCCTTTAGTATGTCAAGGCTGTATGTTGTCACCCTGCTTATTTAACTTACATTCAGAGTACATCATATGAAATGCCAAGCTGGATGGAGCACAAGCTGGAATCACGATTGCCGGGAGAAATATCAGTAACCTCAGATATGCAGATTTCTCCACCCTTATGGCAGAAAGCGAAGAAGAACTGAAGAACCTCTTGATGAAAGTGAAAGAGGAAAGTGAAAAAGCTGGCTTAAAACTCAGCATTCAAAAAACAAAGATCATGGCATCCCATCCCATTACTTCATGGCAAATAGATGGGGAGACAATGGAAACAGTGACAGACTATTTCCTTGGGCTCCAAAATCACTGCAGACGGTGACTGCAGGCATGAGATTAAAAGATGCTTGCTCCTTGGAAGAAAAGCTATGACAAACCTAGACAGAGTATTAAAAAGCAGAGATATTACTTTGCCTACAAAGGTCCATCTAGTCAAAGCTATGTTTTTTCCCGTAGTCATGTATGGATATGAGAGGTGGATGATAAAAAAGACTGAGTGCCAAAGAATTGATGCCTTCGAACTGTGGTGCTGAAGACTCTTGAGAGTCCTTTGGACTGCAAGGAGATCAAACCAGTCAATCCTAAAGAAAATCAACTGTAAATATTCATTGGAAGGACTGATGCTGAAGCTGAAGCTCCAATACTTTGGCCACCTGATGGGAAGAGCCGACTCATTGGAAAAGACCCTGATGCTGGGAAAGATTGAGGGCAGGAGTAGAAGGGGATGACAGAGGATGAGATGGTTGGTTTTCATCACTGACTCAATGGAAATGATCTTGAGCAAACTCCAGGAGATGGTGAAGGACAGGGAATCCTGGAGTGCTGTAGTCCATGGGGTCACAAATAGTTGGACATGACTGAGCAACTGAACAGCAAGAAAAGATAAAGATTAGTCTTGATGGCCCACAATTCTAAGTGAAAAGTGAAGAAAATTAGGTTCACTCTCTGAGGTTTCCACCTGCAGTGTTAGAAATGAGCACTGATGAGGAAGAGTAAATTAAAATGATCCACAGAGTGAAAAACAGAGTAAGCATACTGTTGGATGCCATCTTATTTCTTTTCCCTTGCAGATTATGCAGATTGTTCTTGACTTGTTCTATTAAGCAGCTCTTAAATATCTTATCTCACAGATTCTATATTCTGCTTATTGGCAACATTTCTTTTGTCTTGGCTGCTGTGTTTTGTTATGTTCTTATTCTTTTGGAACCCCATGACAGACCTTTTATTTTTTCCACAGATTTGAAAGTTAACAGTAACTATCTGATCTTAGAAAATATTTCCTCAGCCTGATTCTTTCCTAGGCTCTTTTGCCTTTTAGTATATGAACCACACAGTAGATACAAGTACCAAGTAATTTGACAATATAATTTCTATTTTCTCATTAACTCTCCTTAATATATGTGTTTATGAACACCTTCTGGATACAACATTCTTTGAAAATAAATACATGATGTACATTTTTCTAGGTTAAAGGGTAGGAAAGTGCTAAATGTAATTACTTGTCTTTTTTAAAGGATCTTTGCAAGGAATATGAAAATCAAGTGAGGAATGGAAGACTTTTCTGTACACGGGAAAGTGACCCTATCCGTGGCCCTGATGGCAGGATACATGGCAACAAATGTGCCCTGTGTGCTGAAATTTTGTAAGTATAGATGTGGTTTCTTTGGAGTGACTCAAAGGTGAAGTAAAGATTGACTAAAATGATGGGATAAGAACAGTGTTTATGGGAAGATTTGCTGTTGAGAACGTCTGAGCAATGTTATATTCTCTACAAATCATAATGCCACCTAACAAGCAAGCTCTAATATTTCTTTTTTAATACAAGTGGATTCTAGTTTCCAGTAAGATGACTGGATCACAAAATACTTGTTACCATTTCTTCCCATCACCTTTGTAAGCCTTCTTGTGAGCTAGTCATAGTGTGCGTGTGCTCAGTCATGTCCCACTCTTTGCAAACCTATGTACAGATCGAGAGTTAAAAGTAGGCACCAGGACTGATTATTTTCCTTCAGTTATTACCACATTAGGGCTGCTCAGGTGGTGCAGTGGTAAAGAATCTGCCTGCCAATGCAGGAGACACAAGAGATGTGGATTTGTTCCCTGGGTCAGGAAGATCCCCTGCAGTAGGAAATGGCAATCTGCTCCAGCATTCTTGCCTGGGAAATTCCATGGACAGAGCAGCCTGGAGGGCTCTACAGTCCTTAGGGTCGCGAAAGAGGTGGACGTGACTAAGCAACTGAGCACACACATACATACATTACCCCACTGTGGCAGAATAGATGGGATGCCCACAAAAAAATTCATGTTCATATGTGAACTAGATTAACTATCTTGTCATCTTGGACATCTGGCCCTGGGAAGAGAGCAAATCCCACAACACATAAATTAGGGCATATATAAAGATGGCTCAGGAAAGGTCTCATCACACTTTCTTTCAGGTCCTTGAACTCTATAAGCTCTTTCCTCTGAACTGCTAGTTCTTCTGTTGGTCAACTAATGTCTCTTCTGTGTATTTCATATCAAAATTATACTTCTTTGGATAAGATCTCTTAAAATCACTGATTAAATTCAGTCTTTATAACATTTAATAGTTTCATAACAATCTTAATAGTTTATATTTGTATAATTATTTCCAGTACTATCTATCGACTATCACTCTGCTCTACTTGTCCGTAGTTCTAAAAAGATAGAATATGTGCTCATATTGCAAAGTACTCTATGCCCAGGGTGCTATCTAATGCTTGCCAGCAAATAATTACTAACCAAATGTTGAATAAATAATGGATGAATGTATGGATAAAGATCCCGGCTCTCAAGAAGCTTTTTTAAGGCTAACAGCAATACATGGATGTGTGTGCACATGTGCACATGTGTGTGTGCACGCACACACACTCTCTCTGCCAAAGAGAATGAACACTATCCTATAAGAGAAGAATATCCAATATGAAAACACAGTAAAAGATGTATAACTCATTTCTACTCTGAGGTATGGGATGTCTTCTTAAAGAAGGTAGAATTTAAGTTGGGGGAGATTTAAAAGAGAAGATGACAAAAAAAGAAAAAAAAAAGATTGCTACAACGGGAAGAAATGGCAAACAGCAAACTTGAAGGCAAAATGAAAGGGGTTCTTTGGGAAAATAGTAAAGATTTCAATTTAATCAGGGCTTCAGGGTGATTTGAAAATGTTTGTTGTAAAACTCAGGAACACTTAGTTGTTTGTTTCTACCTGCATCCAAATGACTGTTTTACTGCTTGAAGATTCAAAACATCTATATTCATTCCCCTTTTCGTTTCTGTCTCCAGCAAACAGCAATTTTCAGAAGAAAAAAATAAAGCAGATGAAATCTTGAGAAAGGCTAATGAAAAAGCTAAAAGAGATACTGAGGTAAGGATTAGTTTGATCAACTTAGTTATGACTTTTATAGGGGTGTGTGTGTGTGTCTTTTACTCCAGAATGGAATGGCTACCTGCTCCAATATTCTGGCCTAGAGAATTCCATGGACTGTATATAGCCCATGGGGTTGCAAAGAATCGGACACGACCGAGCGACTTTCACTCACTCACTCACCATCTTAGCTCAGACACCTACCAGCTTTCCTTTGCACTGATGCATAGGCATCCTGCCTGGTCTCTATACTTCTAGCCAGCATCCTCCTCAATCCTCAAGATTCATCTTCCATGTTGTTTTCAGAGTAGGAAACATCCATGAACCAATGGCATTATGGAAATCTAATGTTTAAAGTATACTGGGCCATTTCACTCCATGAAGAAACTCTACTTCAAATAGCTCACTCCCTTAGTCCACCTTCTGTCTTCATGTAACTCTATTGTTAAGGTCTCAGTTTCAGTTGCTTTCTCCCTTCAATTCTGTGTTACAAAGGCCTTTTGATTTTAGCTATCAAATGCCCCCCAGCTATCCTTTTATATTTCATTTTCAGTTTCTTCCTTCTTCTCTTTTCCTTCCTTCCCTCTCCCTCCCTCCCTTGTCTTCTATAGTTTCCCTAACTTCAGCCTTTAGTCACCTAAACCCTCCACATCTTACTGGACAAACTTTTTAAAACAAAAATCTGATTAGATTTTTCTCTGCTATAAATACTGTTTTCCTGTTTCCAATGAATAAAGTGCAGAAGTCTTTTCAAAGTTGAGTGGTCTGCTTCTGACTTATCTTCAAATTCTCCTTTTGACCAGTTCCCAAACCTTCCTCTTTGTGTCCTGATAATTCTTTAGCCAAATGGCACCCCACTCCAGTACTCTTGCCTGGAAAATCCCATGGGCGGAGCAGCCTGGTAGGCTGCAGTCCATGGCGTCCCTAAGAGTCAGACACGGCTGATCAACTTCACTTTCACTTTTCACTTTCATGCATTGGAGAAGGAAATGGCAACCCACTCCAGTGTTCTTGCCCGGAGAATCCCAGGGACGGCGGAGCCTGGTGGGCTGCCGTCTGTAGGGTCGAACACTACTAAAGTGATTTAGCAGCAGCAGCAGCAGCATTGTACTCATGGCTGTGATAGATTATCTGAAGATAACCTGTTCCTTTAAGGCCTCTGGCTTTGCATATCATAATTCCTCCTGGGGTTCATTTTTGCCACATTGTTTTCCTAGACACATTCTAAAGATACAACTCATGTATAAATTCTTCTGGGAACTTCCTTGAATCATTCTTTCCTTTATGCTGCTGCTGCTAAGTCGCTTGAGTCGTGTGCGACTCTGAGACCCCACAGACGGCAGTCCACCAGGCTCCGCCGTCCCTGGGATTCTCCAGGCAAGAATACTGGAATGGGTTGCCATTTCCTCCTCCAATGCATGAAAGTGAAAGTGAAGTCGTTCAGTCGTGTCCAACTCTTCGAGACCCCATGGACTGCAGCCTACCAGGCTCCTCTGTCCATGGGACTTTCCAGGCAAGAGTACCAGAGTGGAGTGCCATTGTGCACACTTAATTTAAACATGTGTCATATCCCTTAGCTTTTTATATTGTAATCCCTTATCCTCTTCATTCAACATAAAAGGGCCAAATCACATTCATATTTAATCCCTCTAACTTAATACATTTGTTGAATACTTAAGTGAATGAATCTTTTAAGGAGAAATATCACAAATTTTAGAAAATTCTAAACCCTAAAAGTTTTATTTTTGATCCTTAATTCCTCTTTTCTAACATCTTTGATAAAGAATATCATACATTTATAAAGAATATCATACATTTATAAACAAAGAACCATCTCTAAACTGTATGATTTCCATTATTCAGAAACTGTGCATTGAGTATCAGGATCGTGCCAAGAATGGAGTACTTTTCTGTACCAGAGAAAACGACCCTGTTCGTGGACCAGATGGGAAAATGCATGGCAACCTGTGTTCCATGTGTCTAGCCTTCTAGTGAGTATAGACTTTTAGAATGTTGAGGAGTAAAGGATCCTACAGTAATTTAATAGAACTAGCCTGTTTTCAGAACTGGGGAGGGAGCTACAGAAGTTACACAGAGAATGTTAATAATAGAGGCGGGAGTACGTATCTAGAGCTATTTATGCCAAGATGTCTGTTTCCCCCAACATCTATTCCTTCGCACTGGAACATCCTGATTTACACAAATATCAAATTCTCCTACTGCTGAAGCTACAAGTTTATAGGCATTTAGTCTTCCCCAAATTAACACATAAACTGCAGAAACTGATTATTAAAGTTGTCCATGAAACATCCATGAACTCATAAAATAACAGTACATGTTGCTTTTTATAATGTGACATTTCTCAGTAAGTTATAATTGAGTTTGGTTTCAAAATCTGGGATTGGGCTCAGCTTATTTGATTGAGTTCAGATTAAGTAGTTCACTACATTTAGTTTGACCTTTTGCTTTGACTGACAACCATGTATAGTTGAAATACCATCAATTAACTGTACATATCATACAATTCCATTGTATAGAACAAACAGGCTTATTTGGCTTATCAAGGTATGGCAATTATTAATCTTTTTCTATCCATCCTACATTTCCTTATAGAGAACACAGTCATGAGTAGGCAGTACATATAAATTGAATTAATAAATCTAGGATATACATGAGGTGGTAGATTGAACATAGACTTGAGATGAAAGCTCTTGGTTAGTTGTGGTCATATCCTGAGATTATAAGCAAAGCCCTCACTACTTCACCTTGTGTCTGTGAAACAAGGGGACCAGTCGGTGTGCTCTGTTAAGGCCATTTTCAGCCTCCAGGTATAATGTCACCAAGCTAGTAGTTTTGGTATCTCCTTGATGAATGCCGATGATGTTCCTTTTCTGAGCATGGTCAAGAAAGGTAATTTTCGGAAAGCAAGTCTCCCAGTATTGCTATCTTTATCTCAATGTTAAGCAGAAACTATGAAGAAGATATGGTACTTTACCACAGTGGAGGCTGTTGTGTGCTGTTTCTCATTAATATGTAGTGATAAAGGGGCCACGTTGCTTCTTCCTAAGGAAGGAGGACAGATTAGCGGTGCAGGAACATGGAGAAGCCATTGCCTGGGTTTGGTTCTATGGATCTGTCCTTTTTCCACCCCCTCATTCAGCCAAGCAGAAGCTGAAGAAAAGAAAAAGGCTGAAGCAAAAGCAAGAAGTAAAAGAGAATCTGGAAAAGCACCCTCATATGCAGTGAGTAGACTATAATTTGAACACACTTCAAAGAACCTAAATGCTGGCATACTGCCCTGCAAAAATCCCCAGAAAACCTTAACCCTTCAATCTAGAGATGACATTGAGATGCATGCTATGGCAGCTTGATCAATTTTTGCTGCTTCAGAGACTAACTCTGTACAATGAAAAGGACTTATTTGCAGTCTGGGAAAAAAAAATGAGTACTAGCTCTACTTTTATCATGTAACAGACTGGACTAGCTTTTGCTACTCAGTTTTCAGAGACACTTGGTGTGTATTTTCTACAGGTGAATTTTTGAAATTTCACCTCTGAGTTGGGTTAAAAAATACCTTGCACACCTGGAGAAAACATGATTTTTACCTTTGAAATGCTACAATATTCATTTTCATGGACCTATGTAAGTTATCATAACTTGTTTAAATGATAAAAGTCGAATCCTCCTTTTCTAATTTTTTTTTTCCTTATCCAGCCATTCTCCCTAACACAGCTGGACTAAAGTTTCAAAATATCAACCAGATCGTAATACTTATCTTCTTAAAATGCACAAATCACTCATTATCAACTGAAGGATGCATTTTAGTCTCCTTCACTCTCATTTGGCTCCGTACTGCTGTTCAGAAATTCATATGCTGCTATATATGCCATGTAGTCTCCAACATGTGCCCCTCAGCTCATTTTAGCAATCTCAAATGTATATTTCTCAATCTATTTCTTAACCAGGAAAATTCTACTTACTCTTCAAAGTCTCACTCAAGTTATTGTAATTCCCAGAAAACATCTTCCCTGATTTCCACAATCAGATTTCATGGTCCCAACATTTGGGTTCTCAGATTTTCTTGGACCTGTATGTGTGTACTTGTTTCATCCTATGTCTAGTAGAGTTTACTTGCCTCCCTCTTTTATTATGCATCCTCTGATGTCTTGTTTGTTTCCGTCTCTTAGCAAATCATGAGTTCTGTTCCTTGAGTTGAATTTTATATTTGAGAGAAACACAACTAAAGTCCTGGATTCAAAAGATTAGTTTCTACCAGTGGAGATGCTTTGAACTTCTGCTTTGAATGGGGATGAAATGTATTTCTAGATTACCTTCTCTATTTTGGCAGGAGGTGTGCAGTGAATACCGCCAGTTTGTGAGAAATGGGAAACTCCCATGCACCAGAGAGAACGATCCCGTCCAGGGCCCAGATGGGAAGATGCATGGCAACACCTGCTCCATGTGTGAGGCCTTCTTGTGAGTAGAGCGGCTGCTGGGAAAATGAGGGAGGGTTCTGTCCTTTCTGCTTCATCTCTCTCTCTTTGGGAGCTTTATTCTCTTTCTTAAATTGTGTCTGTTTCTTGTCAATGGCATTTGTATGTGTGTGTGTGTGGCACATTTTAGCACAATGTTGTAAGAATCCAAGAATGATTCTTGCGTATTACTTGCTGGTTGAGTTCCCATGGGAGTGTAAATGATCTGAAACGAGGATCACACCCTTGTGGAGTGGGATATGAAATCATTGGAAATCATGTGACAGATCACTAGCAAACATAGCAATATGCCCAACAGTGCATACCTAGTTCATAATTTATATCAACTGTAATAATCAAATATTTGAGTACTTTAGATCACTTTCAATCTGGATAGTCTAGAATTCTTACTCATTTCTCTTTAAATGACTCTCTTTTAGCCAAGCAGAAGAAAAAGAAAAGAAAAAGAAGGAAGGTGAATCAAGAAATAAAAGACAAACTGAGACCACACCTTCCTTTGAGGTAAGAGGAACTTCTGCAACAAGTCAGAGGCATATGGACCTGGGATCCATAGGTGGCATTCAGGGCACCCATAAATTCTCTAAAACCGTATGAAACACGAATATAGTTTGTGTTTGTGTATTTGTTTATATGTGTGCATGCACACATGTACATAGATAACTGTTTCTAGGTTGAGGGTCTATAACTTCCATCATTTAAAATTGCTTGTGTCCTCAAAGTTATTCTAAAATTTACCAACTGCTGAACCCCATTTGAGAAAAAAAGTCTAAACTTCAGGATTTTTTGCAATCTGATCCAACTTGTGTTCAACAGCTCAGACTTCCCTCCTTGATTTCACAGGAGCTGTGCCGGGAATACCGCAAATCTAGGAAGAATGGACAGCTTCTCTGTACTCGAGAGAACGATCCCGTCCAGGGCCCAGATGGGAAGATGCATGGCAACACCTGCTCCATGTGTGAGGCCTTCTTGTGAGTAGAGCCCAGGGCTTCTGAGGCTTGGGGGCAGGGAACTGCTAAGGGAAGTTTTCAAATAATTATGAATAACACATTTTCCACTTAGGCATAGCTAGCCTTTTTTTCTGTGTCACATTTAAATGAACTGAAAAACAAAAACAAAACAAATCCAAAACTAAAAAACAAATGGAGAATTTTTAGATGATAACTTCTGTGATGCAAAGAATACAGAATCATTTCAGGACATTTCAGAAAGATCTTTTTTTCAGAGCAGAGACTACTCTGTGAAAACCACACTAAATGCTTTTAGTTTTATGAAGGATTATTAACTGAAAGAGGAAATACATGAGATTATATACATTGATATCATTATGGTATACAGCGGATTTTAGGAATTTTTTGTTTTGGTTCACTATTTTTCTTTCTACTCATTCTGTGTGACCGCAAGCAACAGGATTAAAACTGATGAGAGATACAGGGAGACAGATTTGGATACAACATGAAGATGAACTCTGCAATAGTTAGAGAAGGACTGCTTCAGGAATGATGATTTTATTGTGCAGGAGTTCAATACCCCATTTATAGGGACTAAAGTATGACTCTATTCTCAATAGACAACGTGGTATGTCCTCTTAAACCGGAGTCAATGATTTTCCTTAAGTCTTTTGCTCTTTGTCCCAGGGGATATTCTATTTTCTATATGCCTAGAATTTCTGAAGGAGAAGGCAGTGGCAACCCACTCCAGTACTCTTGCCTGGAAAATCCCATGGACGGAGGAGCCTGGTAGGCTGCAGTCCATGGGGTCGCTAACAGTCGGACACGACTGAGCAACTTCACTTTCACTTTACACTTTCATGCATTGGAGAAGGAAATGGCAACCCACTCCGGTGTTCTTGCCTAGAGAATCCCAGGGACGGGGGAGCCTGGTGGGCTGCTGTTTATGGGGTCGCACAGAGTCGGAAATGACTGAAGCAAGTTGGCAGCAGCCGCAGAATTTCTGAAAGGACTCAGTCATTCCATCTCCCCTAGCTGAGAGCAATATAACCCAGGAGATTTGTCCCATAGTGTGAGAGAGCCATGGAAACATTAAAAAAATCTGTTACGTGGAAATCATGACAATGACCATATAATTATCATAACCAACATTTATTGAATGCATATAATCCGCATATACTTGTTGAGGGCTTTGCTGCCCAGTCTCATTTAATCTTTACAGCAACCGTATGTAATGGGTTTGGTATTATCACAAGTTATAGATGAAAAAAAATTAAGGCCCAGAGAAGATGAGGATGATATAAATTTTGGCACAGGAAAAATGAAGAAAATGATAAGATTTCTCATTGTTTTGGTAGTAACATTTACATGTATTTAGGCTTATTTCAGTCTATTCTTGATATTAATCTTTCAGAGATGAGGAAGTAAGACTGCCACCTAATGGTCATCTCTGCTGTTTCCTCTAACTACATTATGAAAGGGAAATGTGTTAAATCTTACAGACAATTTACACTCATCATAGTAAAGTTTGGATCAGTTTTCAAATAATGAAGTTTAAGAAACTCCACAATTTTGGAGCTATTTTAGTTAGTTTCTTCCATCAATGTAAAAATTATTCAATTAAAGTTTTATTATCTCATATTTTAAGGATATGTTAGCAAAGGCTATTGCCTTTCTTAAGAATCATGCTTTCCTCCATAGTCATTTCTTGCACACTTTAATAGCATATACAAATAGAGTTCTCAACTTTTTAAGTTTTAATTTGATCAATGAGAATTTATGCTGATTGTAACATATAAAAATTGTTTTTGTCTCTATATGATTGAATTATCTGCATTATAGATCAAATTATGCTCTAGACTGAGCATATTAAACTCAGTTTGCAACACTGTCACTTTTCCAAAATGGCTAAGAGCCGTTACTCTCATTTAAACATAGGCCTGTTCTTGGAGAGTTAATTTTCAATAATGCTGATAATGCTGATGATATTGATCACTTTTATCAATCCCTTTATTATATACCAGATACTTATTCTCATCGCTTGGCTATGTATCAACTCATGTAATGCTCACAACAGTCCTATGAGAGAAGTATTCTTATTACTTCTCCTATCCTTCCACTCTATCTCCCACAGTTAAAGATGACAAAGACACAGACAGGTTGACACTTTCTGTGTTTCTTGTTCAATTTCGCTGCAGAGTCTTTCTTCTTAATCATCATGCTATACTCCTCCCAGAAGCTAAATATTACCACTTTATAAAGAGTTTTTTTTTGGAGGGGGACTTCCCTGGTGGCTCAGACAGTAAAGAATCTGCATGCAACCAGGCAGATTCAATCCCTGGGTCTGGAAAATCCCCTGGAGAAGAGAATGGCAACCCACTCCAGAATTACTGCCTGGAGAATTCCATAAACAGAGATGTTTGGTGGGCTACAATCCATTGAGTAGCAAAAAGTCAGACATGACTGAGCCACTAACGCCTTGACTTGCAATGAAGAGTTTTGTACCTTTTGCAAATGCAAAAGAATCAGCAAGTAAGAAAGTCCCATTGCAAGTTATTTGCTGAGAAGCTAAATAGGTTTCCTTGTTAATTAAATGATTATTTCTTGAATACCATTCTCTTGAGATGAAATAAATCATTCTAATTATTACCCAATAAAATGACACCTACTATAACTGGATCATTGGAGTTGCTTGAGAATAATGAAAGCAACGAATGATCAACCAGTGAGTGTTAAGAATCTACCATATTAAGATTCATTTCTTTTCTCTTTTATCCTATTTCTTACAGTCAGCAAGAAGACAGGGCAAAAGCAAAGACTAAAAGAGAAGATGCAAAGGTAATTTTCTCACAAGTTCTTATATTATACCCTGACATGATTTCTCTACAATAACACTCTAGGTATCTCATTAGCGTAAATGCTCCCCTGTTTAATTTTTATGGGACACAGAAAGACAAATACTATATGATATTGCTTGTATGTGGAATCTAAAAAAGGTACAAATAAACCTATTTAAAAACCAGAAATAGAGTCACAGATGTAGAAAACAAATTTAAAGTTACCTAGAGGCAAAGTTGGGAGGGGCGGTAAACTGAGAGATTGGGAGTGACATATACACATTACTATGTATAAAAACTGGGATTCCCTGGTGGCTCAGATGGTAAAACATCTACCCGCAATGAGGACACCTGGGTTCGATCCTTGGGTCAGGAAGATCCCCTGGAGAAGGAAATGGTAACCCACTCCAGTTCTCTTGCCTAGAAAATTCCATGGATGGAGGAGCCTGGAAGCTACAGTCCACTGGGTCGCAAAGAGTCGGACACGACTGAGCGACTTCACTTTCTTTTCTTTTATAAATAAAATAGATAACTAACAGGACCTACTATATAGTACAGGGAACTCTCTCTCTATATATATTTTCAGTTCCATTCGGTCACTCAGTCGTGTCCAACTCTTTGTGACCTCATGGACTGCAGCACACCAGGCCGCTCTGTCCATAAAAAACTCCTGGAGTTTACTCAAGCTCATGTCCATTCAGTCAGTGATGTCATCCAACCATCTCATCCTCTTTCGTCCCCTTCTCCTCCTGCCTTCAATCTTTCCCAGCATCAGTGTCTTTTCCAATGAGTCAGTTCTTTGCATCAGGTGGCCAAAGTATTGGGGTTTCAGCTTTAGCGTCAGTCCCTCCAATGAATATTCAGGACTGATTTCCTTTAGGATGGACTGGCTTGATATCATTGCAGTACAAGGGACTCTCAGGAGTCTTCTCCTGAGAAGAGAAGAGTCTTCTCCACAGTTCAAAAACATCAATTCTTCAGCACTCAGCTTTCTTCACAGTCCAACTCTCACATCCATACATGACCACTGGAAAAGCCATAGCTTTGACTAGATGGACCTTTGTCGGCAAAGTAATGCCTCTGCTTTTCAATATGCTGTCTAGGTTGGTCATAACTTTTCTTCCAAGGACCAAGTGCCTTTTAATTTCATGGCTGCAGTCACCATTTGCAGTGATTTTGGAACCCCTGAAAATAAAGTCTGTCACTGTTTCCACTGTTTCCTCATGTCATAATTCCAGATGTCATGATCTTAGTTTTCTGAATGTTGAGCTTTAAGCCAACTTTTTCACTCTCCTCTTTCACTTTCATCAAGAGGCTCTTTAGTTCTTTGCTTTCTGCCATAAGGGTGGTGTTATCTACAAATCTGATATTATAGATATTTCTCCTGGCAGTCTTGAATCCAGCTTGTGCTTCATCCAGCCCAGCATATCACATGATATACTCTGCATATAAGCAGGATGACAATATACAGCCTTGATGTACTCCTTTTCCTATCTGAAACCAGTCTGTTGCTTCCTGACCTGCATACATATTTCTCAAGAGGCAGGTCAGGTGGTCTGGTATTCCCATCTCTTTCAGATTTTTCCACAGTTTGTTTTGATCCACACAGTCAAAGGCTTTGGCATAGTCAATAAAGCAGAAGTAGATGTTTTTCTGGAACTCCCTTGCTTTTTTGATGATCCAACAGATGTTGGCAATTTGATCTCTGATTCCTCTGCCTTTTCTAAAACCAGCTGGAACACCTGGAAGTTCACAGTGCATGTACTATTGAAGCCTGGCTTGGACAATTTTGAGCATTACTTTGCTAGCGTGTGAGATGAGAACAATTGTGTGGTAGTTTGAGCATTCTTTGGCATTGCCTTTCTTTAGGATTGGAATGAAAACTGACTTTTTCCAATCCTGTGGCCACTGCTGAGTTTTCCAAATTTGTTGACATATTGAGTGCAGCACTTTCACAGCATCATCTTTTAGGCTTTGAAATAGCTCAGCTGGAATTCCATCACCTCCGTTAGCTTTGTTGGTAGTGATGCTTCCTAAGGCCCACTTGACTTTGCATTTCAGGATGTCTGGCTCTAGGTGAGGGATCACACCATTGTGATTATCTAGGTCATGAAGATCTTTTTTGTTTAGTTCTGTGTATTCTTGCCACCTCTTCTTAATATCTTCTGCTTCTGTTAGGTCCACACCATTTCTGTCCTTTATCACACCCACCTTTGCATGAAATGTTCCCTTCATATCTCTAATTTTCTTCAAGAGATTTCTAGTCTTTCCCATTCTGTTGTTTTCCTCTATTTCTTTGCATTGATCACTGAGGAAGGCTTTCTTATCTCTTCTTGCTATTCTTTGGAACTCTGCATTCAAATGGGTATATCTTTCCTTTTCTCCTTAGCCTTTCACTTCTCTTCTTTTCACAGCTATTTGTAAGGCATCCTCAGACAGCCATTTGGCCTTTTTGCATTTCCTTTTCTTGGGGATAGTGTTGATCCCTGCCTCCTGTATAGTGTCACAAACCTGCACCCATAGTTTTTCAGGAACTCTATTAGCTCTAATCCCTTGAATCTATTTGTCATTTCCACTGTAAGGGATTTGATTTACGTCATACCTGAATGGTCCAGTGGCTTTCCCTAGTTTCTTCATTTTATGTCTGAATTTGGCAATGAGGAGTTCATGATCTGAGTCACAGTCAGCTCCCCATCTTGTTTTTGCTGATTGTATAGAGCTTTTCATTTTTGGCTGCAGAGAATATAATCAATAGGATTTTTGTATTTTATATATATATATATAATTTTATATTTATATAAATACATAACATATGTTATATATATATATAAATATATATATATATAATTGATTCACTTTGCTGTACACTAACATAACATTGTAAATCAACTATACATCACCTATCCACATTAGTTCAATTTACAAAACAAAGTGCACATATAATAAAAGCTAGTGGAGGTGATGGAATTCCAGTAGAGCTATTTCAAATCCTGGAAGATGATGCTGTGAAAGTGCTGCACTCAATATGCCAGCAAATTTGGAAAACTCAGCAGTGGCCACAGGAATGGAAAAGGTCAGTTTTCATTCTAATCCCAAAGAAAGGCAATGCCAAAGAATGCTCAAACTACTGCACAATTGCACTCATCTCACACGTTAGTAAAGTAATGCTCAAAATTCTCCAAGCCAGGCTTCAGCAATATATGTGAACCATGAACTTCCAGATGTTCAAGCTGGTCTTGGAAAAGGCAGAGGAACCAGAGATTAAATTGCCAACATCCACTGGATCATGGACAAAGGAAGAGAGTTCCAGAAAAACATCTATTTCTGCTTTATTGACTATGCCAAAGCCTTTGACTGTGTGGATCAAAATAAACTGTGGAATATTCTGAAAGAGATGGGAATACCAGAGCACCTGACCTGCCTCTTGAGAAAGCTATATGCAGGTCAGGGGGCAACAGTTAGAACTGGACATGGAACAACGGGCTGGTTCCAAATAGGAAAAGGAGTGCGTTAAAGCTGTATATTGTCACCCTGCTTATTTAACTTATATGCAGAGTACATCATGAGAAACCTTGGGCTGGAAGAAGCACAAGCTGGATTCAAGATTGCTGGGAGAAATATCAATAACCTCAGATAAGCAGATGATACCACCCTTATGGCAGAAAGTGAAGAGGAACTAAAAAGCTTCTTGATGAAAGTAAAAGAGGAGAGTGAAAGAGTTGGCTTAAAGCTCAACATTCAGAAAACGAAGATTATGGCATCTGGTCCCATCACTTCATGGCAAATAGATGGGGAAACAGTGGAAACAGTGTCAGACTTTATTTTTTTGGGCTCCAAAATCACTGCAGATGGTGACTGCAGCCATGAAATTAAAAGACGCTTACTCTTTGGAAGAAAAGTTATGACCAACCTAGATAGCATATTCAAAAGCAGAGACATTACTTTGCCAACAAAGGTCCATCTAGTCAAGGCTATGGTTTTTCCAGTGGTCATGTATGGATGTGAGAATTGGACTGAAGAAAGCTGAGTGCCAAAGAATTGATGCTTTTGAACTGTGGTGTTGGAGAAGACTCTTGAGAGTCCCTTGGACTGCAAGGCGATCCAACCAGTCCATTCTAAAGGAGATCAGTCCTCAGTGTTCTTTGGAAGGACTGATGCTAAAGCTGAAACTCCAATACTTAGGCCACCTGATGTGAAGAGTTGACTCACTGGAAAAGACCCTGATGCTGGGAGGGATTGGGGACAGGAGGAGAAGGGGACGACAGAGGATGAGATGGCTGGATGGCATCATGAACTTGATGGACATGAGTTGGGGGAACTCCAGGAGTTGGTGATGGACAGGGAGGCCTGGCATGCTGCAATTCATGGGGTCACAAAGAGTCAGACACGACTGAGTGACTGAACTGAATCATATTTGATCTTTGTCAGGATCCAGTTATGGATGAATACTCATATTCCCACCTTCAATTATGATTGTTAAGTAAATCCTTTGACTCTTTATTTTAAATCTACATCACATGATTTTATAATTGTACATTTTTACAAGTAGCAGAGCAAACTATGTTGGATTACTCTCAGTTCAGTTCAGTCGCTCAGTCACGTCCAGCTCTTTGCGACACCATGGACTGCATTACACCAGACTTCCCTGTCCATCACTAACTCCCGGAGCTTGCTCAAACGATGTCCACTGAACTGGTGATGTCATCCAATCATTTCAACCTCTGTCATCCCCTTCTCCTCCTGCCTTTAATCTTTCCCAGCATCAAGGTCTTTTCCAATGAGTCAGTTCTTCACATCAGGTGGCCAAAGTATTGGTGCTTCAGCCTCAGTATCAGTCCTTCCAATGAATATGCAAGGTTGCTTTCCTATAGGATTGACTGGTTGGATCTCCTTGTTGTCCTAGGGACTATCAAGAGTCTTCTCCACCACCAGAGTCAAATAGTCTTATAGAAAGTTTATCTTTATTCTAGTTCCTAACAAGAGTTGCAAAAGTATAAGCCTAATAATTTTGGAAGGTGTGTTTGTGGGGGGGGGGGGGGGAGGCAGAGTCAACAGCAATTAAAAGTTTTCCTTTATACTGACTAATTTTCTCAATAACTCTGTTACCTGGAATGATCTTTTTATTAATATTAGTAATTCAGAATTGAAAATTTGTTCTATCCAGAATGTCTGATCAGTTTCTAAAATCCTCTAAGCTTTTTGAATGATCTTAACACATTCCTCCTTCTCTCCACCCCCACTGTTATTCTTCTCATTTCAAATATGCCTCCTCCAACCCTGGACTCTGTCTGTCAAGTAACTCTCAGAAAGATGTCAACCAGTTTCTCCAGCCATTATACTTTCCTATTTACTCTCCCCAGATCTTTATTTCAAATATGTCTTTATTTCTTAGTTTGAAAATGTTTTTTCTCTTCTTTCTCAGCCTTTTAAAGACAAATGGAGGCTCATAATATTCTTAGCGGGGGGGCACATTCATTTAAAAATGTTCAGCTTTACTGAGATATAATTGAATTACAACATTGGGCAAGGTGTATAGCTTGTTGATTTGGTACCTTATAAATTGGAAAATGCTTGTCACCAAAGCTTTGGTGAACAACTCCATCATGTCACATAATTACATTTGTCTTTTGTGTGGAGAACATTTAGTCTCTTAGGAACTTTTACATATATAATGCAGTATTGTTAACTATAATCACCATGAACTAGAACTTATAACTGCAAGATTGTATCCTTTGATTACTTTCTCTCTCTCTCTCTCTCTCTCTCACACACACACACACACACACACACAGTAAACACCATCTAATTCAGTTTCTGTGAATTTGGCTTTTGGGGATCCCACAGATAAGTGATACTATACAGTACTTGTTTTTCTCTGACTTACTTTACTTAGCATAATACACTCAAGTTTGTCCAAATTGTTGTAAATGGCAGGATTTCCTTCTTTTTCATGAAGACCTAGTAATATTCTCAGTTTTTCCAGGAAACCTCCTCTTCTAGGCCTGTTGAATTTCCTCCCCTTTGATCTTTCCTAGCTTTTATAGACTGTGATGTGCGACACATCATAAACATATATATTTTATTTTGGTCTCCACTAATTTTATCAGCCTTCCTCTGCACCTCTATTGTAAGCATCCTCAAGAGGATGATGACGTTAAACATTCTCAGATCCACTAAACAGTCAGAACAATTCTGAGTCCACAAAAGAAGACTTTTAAATGCTTACTGATTTACTGCTACATGTAGTCACTTTTTTTTCCCTTAACTCTGCATTACTTCTCCTTCATAACAGAAAGAAGTGTAGGAAGGGTAGAAAACCACTCTGAGAGTGTATTTTCTTCATTTTCCAGGAACTCTGCAGTGAGTTTCGGAACCAGGTGAGGAACGGAATGCTCATATGCACCAGGGAGAATGACCCTGTCCGTGGCCCGGATGGCAAAATGCATGTAAACAAGTGTGCCATGTGTGCAAGCCTGTTGTGAGTGTCTAAGCTCTTCTCTCCCCTTCATTCTCTTTACAATTTATCAGCCCTGTCTCAATTTCTCCATAAATGTGTAGAATATAGACCATGACTTGAATGCTAGACAATTTTAAAGCACATGGAAAAAGACATTAAGTAACACTGAGTCACAGTGACAATGTTATTCTCTATTCACCTATCTCTCTATCTTCTAGCTAATGCATGGGAAGAGTCTTAATATAGTGCACATATGTTTTTAACACCTGACAATCATCATTTGTAACAAAAAGAGACCAGAAGTTTGATGATCTGGGTGAGATTAAGTGTTTGGTCCCCCACCCCTGACATTTTATGATTCTGTGAGTATACTCAGATGCCAGTTAAGGGAAAACCAGCTGAACAGAAGTCTCTGGGGTCAGTGTGTAAACATGTCTAAAATAGCCTATACAAGAAATGGAATAGAATGGATTGCATTTATCTTTTCAGGGGCATTACCATATGCAGGTGAAATACTCGGATAAGTGGCTTGCTGTAAGAGAGTGAAATCTGTAAGAGGCAGGCCCCATGATGGATGTTTACTAAAAGTCTTCTTCTTTAGCCATGTCCAGGTCTTTGGGCCACTGTTTTTCTGAGTGGAGCCAGAGCTCCATCGAGTAGGTCAATACAGACATGGATTATTACCACCTCTGCTTCACCTCCTCTTTAGATTCTCAATCCTCTAGTGAGCCTCACACATAAAATGCTGAGAAATATTTAAATAATATTTGTTTAAAGAAGTGCAGAGTTATTGCCCCTTAACTTTCACATGTCTTGGTCTAATCTAAGTATATTCACATAGTTCCTTAGAGGAAAGATTAACAGGGGCAGTCAATAAAAAGTGCCTGAGATTCAAGAAATCAGGGTTTTCCCCTTATCGGCTTGATTTGCTAGTACTGTATTAGATGACTATATTAGATGTGATAAATGCTAAGGATTTTTCCAGCTCTGATATGATATATGTCAGTAGAAAATAACAAGAATGTCAGAATTTTAGGCTCATGACTGACCTCAAAATGTTAGTTGTTGAATCTTCTTGGACTTGAATCATTATTATACTCGAAAACTTGAGTTTCAATTTGAATATTAATTCCATGAAAAAATGTTAAAATTTTTAATTCTATATTAAAACATGATTCATTACCAATATGAGCCCCTCATCTGCTATGGTATCACCCCTTGCTCTCATCATTAATATGGTAATTATTTAGATATAAAAAGCAATTTAAAAATTTTTTAAAAATTAAAATCAAGGCAACTGTGACTTTTCCCCCAGATCATTGATTGAAGTCACAGAAAAAAAAAATACTAGCCAAGGTTCACATACTGATAAAAAAGCATACTAGGTTTATTTTTTTTTTTAAGGATGATTGTAAACTACTGAATTTATCTGCATTATTGGGCAAAGTATTAGTACATCTTGATTGGATAAATCTGTACTGAAGACTAAATCTGACGTTTGGTCTGGAAGATTCTTACTCCTTTTTAAAATACGTTACTGAAGAGAATGAGAAATTGCATTTAGCTTGTATCTTCTGTATTTTATTGCAGCAAACTTGAAGAAGAGAAGAAAAATAATGGCAAGAAAGAAAAGGATAAAGCTAGGTCTGCGAAAGTTAAGAGAGAAACAGTGCAGGTAATTGTTTCACATCATCAGAGCCACATAAACATTGCATTTTCTCTGGGCAAGGCTCCTGCTTCCACTGTCCTCAGTGACTCTGCAAACTGAAGAGCTATATTTGGATCCCCATACTTAAGAAGATTCCTTCTTTGCTCGGCTTATCTATCTAATATCTGATCTAGTGCTTGTGCGTTTAAGAAGATAACCACCCTTTCCTCCACTGACCATGTGAATTATAGTACTCGCGGGAGATGTATCTGAATGCAAACCAACAGAGGTAGAGTTTAGACTTTTCTCCCCATTGTTTTGTATTGGAATGTTTAGTTTAAAACAAAATCCCAGTTAATTCTCTGTAAGATCTTGAGAAAATTACTTAAAAGCATCTTTAAGCCTCAAGTTTACATTCTATAACATCTCACATATGATGACAATGATGATGGTCATGGCTATTAATTATGTAGTGACTACTGTATGACATGTTGTATAACAATTTTATAACTGATCTTTGTAGTAACCATTCAAGGTATATATTATTATCTGTATTTATTTTAAAAAAGGAACTGGAGGCTTAGATAACAAGTTAGGAAATATATATTTAGTGACTATATATGTGTGTACAGATACATACACACACACGCACAGTAACTTGGGGGCTAACAGTTGAACCACATGTTCTGGCTCTGAAGCCTATGATGCTCTTTAGATGTTGCCCCCAACCTCCATGTGTGATATTTCTGAAGGCTGTGCTTCCAGTCTTCATCACTCCTTTCCTTTATCTTTATCTAACTTGGAAGATCTCATTTCTGACTGTTTTTTCTGCTCTCATCTTTGGTTCTGACTTTGAAGAAAGACTATTATTTACAAATGTAAGGCAGGTTATTTATGCCACCCAGTGGCTTCTCATCTCACTCAGAGTAAGAACCAAGGTCCTTCTAGTGACTGACAGTGCTATATGGAACCTGACTTCTGTCACCTCTCAGACCCAGTTTCCTGCTCTTCTACCCAGTGCCGTACTGGTCACCTGGTTGCTTCATGGACATGCCAAGCATTGATTCCTGGCTTTCCAGCCTGTGAACTCAAGAACACTGTGGTTAGAGTCCTGGGCTCTGGACTCAGACTGTCAGGGTTCAATACTGGCTCCATCTCCTTACCAGTAATGTCAGACAGTTAACATCTATGCATTTTCATCTCACTTATAAAATAATAATATAGTTATCATTATGTATATTATGTTTATGGAGTCCCCAGAAACCTACCCAAGAACAACAGCACAGCCCTACACACATTAGGTCCTTAGTACTGTACATACAGTGAGCTCTGCCTTCTATGCGGCTTTCTTCCTACTCAGTCATGAGTGTTCATTTCCACCAGCTGTCAAAATTCTGACCATTTCTCATGACTCAGATTAAGTATTTTCTATTTCTTAAAGATTTTCCCCATTTATTCCATAGATGTAATAGCTCTAATATCTATTATTTCTCAATTATACCATTTTAAAATTGTAACATATAGATGCATCTACGTATTTTATCCAAAGAAACTAAAATCTGTGTTCTATTTTTTTTTTTATTGGTTTCTTTGACAAATAACCACAAACTGGGTAGCTTAAAACAGCACGTATTATCTTATGATTATTTAGGTTATAATCGGGCATGGATCCCAAGGGGCTAATAGGGCTGGCTTCCTTCCTGGAATCTCTATGAAAGGTCCTTTGCTTTTTCTAGCTTCTGGAGGCTGTTGTTGTTCCTTGATTCCTGGACTTTTTCCATCATCTTCAAAGCTGACAACACTGCATGTCTAATTGTTCTCCCTCTAATTAATTTCAAAAACAGGATACAAGAGCCCTATCATTCACATTAGTTTAATTTACAAAACAAAGTGCACATAAATTATCATATTTTCTGTTTGTCATCATCCAGCTGTGGAAGAATACCAGTACTCCCACCTCCAATTACGATTATTCAGTAATCCTTTGACTATTTTATATCGACTTCACCTTATTTTATAATTTTACAATTTACAAGTAGCACAGCAAACTCTGCATCTACTCTCACATAGTCTTAGGTAAACCTCACAAGGTTTACCTTTATTTATTCTATTTCCTAACAACAGCTGCCAAAGTATAACTCTAATAATTGTGTTTTTTTTGGGGGGGGGGATAGTTGACACAGCCTAAAAATTTGCCTCTAAACTGACTCATTTTCTTAATAATTTTTTGTTACTTGGAACCATCTTTTTGTTAGTAATTCAGAACTGAAAGTGTTTTATCCATAATGTCTGAAGAGTTTCTAAATCCTCATAGGTTTTTTGAATGGTCTTAATACAAGCTTCCTTCTCTCCATTGCCATTGTTATTCTTCTGTTTCAAATATGCATCTCCCATCCCTGTACTTTATCAAGAAACTCCCAGAAAGTTGTCAGTTTCTCTAGGTATCATACCTATATTTTTCTTTCCGCATATTCTTATTTCAGATATGTATTTCTAAGCTTAGGAATGTCTTTGCTTTTTCAGCCTTTTAAAGACAAAAGAAGGGTCATAATATTTGTTTTTTGGGCACATTATTTTAATTTAAAAATGTCCAACTTTATTGAGATACAATTGGATTATAACATTGGGTAAATTGAAGGTGTATACACTGGACACTTATAAATTGAAAAGTGTCTGTCACCATAGCATTAGCAAAAGTTCCATCATGTCATATAATTGCAACTGTTTTCTGTATGGAGAATATGGAATCTCTTAGGAACTTTTAAGTATATAATACAGTATTCTTAACTATAATCACCATGAACTAGAATGTATTCATCTTGTATCTGCAAGTTTGTACTTCTGACCACTTTTTCTCTTGCTCACACACACACACACACACACACACACACACACATACATGTAGCCACCATCTGCTTTCTGTGTCTGTGAATTTTGGCTTGTGGGGATTCTACAGATAAGTGATACCATATAGTATTTGTCTTTCTCTGACTTATTTTACTTAGCATAATACATTCAAGTTTTTTTTTTTGACTCCCTGATATGACATTTATTGATCTAATATATGATGTTTATTGATATAGTAATAAATTGACAGTTAAGGAGACTAAAGTAGAGAGAAGTCAAGGCCAACAGTTGGACAATACACTGTCACACAGTCTTACTGCTATTCACTATAATGCCTACTAAATTTTATATTATTTCAGCTTCATAACTCATTTTTAAAAAAATTTTGATTTTAAATTTTGGGGCTATGCTGGGTCTTCACTGCTGCTCGGACTTTTCCCTAGTTGTGGTGCACAGGCTTCTCATTGTGGTGGCTTCTCTTGTTGCAAAGCAAAAGCTTTAGGGCACATGGGCTTCAGTAGCTGCAGCATATGGGCTCAGTGTTATGGTTCCCAAGCTCTGGGGCACCCGCTCCATAGTTGTGACATACGGGCTTAGTTGCTCCATGGCATGTGGGATCTTCCCAGACAAGGGGTTGAACGCATGTCTCCTGCATTGGCGGGAGATTTAAAAAAATTTTTTTTTAAACTTATAAAAAATTAAAAAAAATTATTTATTTTAATTGGAAACTAATTACTTGACAATATTGTGGTTTTTGCCATACATTGACATGAATCTGCCACGGGTATATTATGTGTCCCCCATCCTGAACAACACCCCTCCCCATCCCATCCCTCTGGGTTGTCCCAGTGCACCGGCACTGAATGCCCTGTTTCATGCATCAAACTTGGACTGGTGATCTATTTCACATGTTTCAATGCTATTCTCTCAAATCATCCCACCCTTGCCTTCTCCCACAGAGTCCAAAGTCTGTTCTTTATATCTATGTCTCTCTTACTGTCTCATGTATAAGGTCATCGTTACTATCTTTCTAAATTCCATCAATATATGCATTAATATACTGTATTGGTGTTTTTCTTTCTGACTTCACTCTGTATAACAGGCTCCAGTTTCATCCACCTCATTAGACCTGATTCAAATGTGTTCTTATTAACAGTAATATTCCACTGTGTATATGTACCACAATTTTCTTATCCATTCGTCTGTGATGGACATCTAGGTTGCTTCCATGTCCTGGCTATTGCAAACAGTGCTGCAATGAACATCGGGGTACACGTATCTCTTTAAATTCTAGTTTCCTTGGTGTGTACGCCCAGCAGTGGGATTGCTGGGTCATAAGGCAGTTCTATTTCATTTTTTAAGGAATCTCCACACTGTTCTCCATAGTGGCTGTACTAGTTTGCATTCCCACTAAGTGTAATCCCTCAGTATAAGAGGGTTCCTTTTTCTCCATATCCTCTCCAGCATTTATTGTTTGTAGACTTTTGGATCGCAGCCATTCTGACTGTCATGAGATGGTACCTCATTGTGGTTTTGATTTGCATTTCTCTGATAATGAGTGATGTTGAGCATCTTTTCATGTGTTGGTTAGCCATCTGCATGTCTTCTTTGGAGAAATGTCTGTTTAGTTCTTTGGCCCATTTTTAGATTGGGTCGTTTATTTTTCTGGTATTGAGCTGCATGAGCTGCTTGTATATTTTTTGAGATTAATTCTTTGTCAGTTGCTTCATTTGCTATTATTTTCTCCCATTCTGAAGGCTGTCTTTTTACCTCACTTATAGTTTCCTTTATTGTGCAAAAGCTTTTAAGTTTAATTAGGTCCCATTTGTTTATTTTTGCTTTTATTTCCATTACTCTGGGAGGTGGGTCATAGAAGATCTTGCTGTAATTTATGTCAGAGAGAATACACTCATTTTATCCAAATTGTAAATGGCAGGATTTCCTTCTTTCTCATGAAGGTCCAGTAATATTCTAAGTTTTTCTAGGAATCCTCCCCTTCTAGGCCTGTTGAGTCTCTTCCCCTTTAATGTTTCCTAGCTTTTATAGATTGTGATGTGCGACACATCATAAACATATATATTTTATATTGGTCTCCACCAATTTTATCAGCCTTCCTCTGCACCTCTGTTGTAAGCACCCTCAAGAGGATGCTGACATTAAACATTTTCAGATCCACTATAGAGTCAGCACAATTTTGAGTCCATGATAGAAACTTTTTAAATGCTTTTGATTTACTGCTATATGTATTCACTTTTCTTTTTCCTTCTTACTCTGCATTAGTTATTCTTCAAAACAGACAGAAGTGTAGAGAGGGTAGAAAATCACTCTCTGAGAGCATATTTTCTTCATTTTCCAGGAACTCTGCAGTGAGTTTCAGAACCAGGTGAGGAACGGAATGCTCATATGCACCAGGGAGAATGACCCTGTCCGTGGCCCGGATGGCAAAATGCATGGAAACAAGTGTGCCATGTGTGCAAGCCTGTTGTGAGTGTCTAAGCTCTTCCCTCCCTTTCAATCTCTTCATGATTTATCAGCCCTGTGTCTCAGTTTCTTCATAAATGTATAGAATATAGACTGTTACTTAGATGCTAGACAATTTTAAAAGCACATGGAAAAGACATTAAGTAACACTGAGTCACAGTGACAATGTTATTCTCTATTCAGCTATCTCTCTATCTTCTAGCTAAGGCATAGGGGGAATCTTAATTTAGTGCAAATATATTTTTACACCTGACAATCATCATTTGTAACAAAAAGAGACCAGCAGTTTGTTGATTGATCTGGGTGAGATTAACTGTTTTTAACGCTTGACAACCATCATTCATAACAAAAAGCAGAAATTGGATGATCTGGGTGGGATTATATGTTTGGTTCTTTTCCCACCCCTGACATTTTATGATTCTTGAGTATATTCAGATACTGGTTAAGGGAAAACCAGCTGAACAGAGGTCTCTGGGATCAGTGTGTAAACACTTCTAAAATAGCCTGAACAAGAAATGGAACAGCATGGACTGTATTTATCTTTTCAGGGGCGTTACCATGTGCATATTACCATATGAAATAAATATTTGTATAAGTGAGTTACTGTAAAGATTGAAAGCCTTAAGACTTAGGGCCACATAATAGATGTTTACTGAACTGTCTTCTTTTTAAGCAACATCCATGTTCCTCTGGGTCCCTGTTTTCCTGAGTGGGGCCAGAGCTCCACCGTGTGGGACAATATAGAAATGCAATCATTATCACCTCTGATTCTACTCCTTCTTAGATTCTCAGTCCTCTAGTGAGCCCCACACTAAAATAAATGCTGAAAAAAAAACTTAAATAATATATCTGTTTAAAGAGGTGCAGCGTTATTGTCTCTTAACTGTCATATGTTTTGGTCTAATATAAGTATATTCACATAGTTCCTTAGAGGAGAGATTGATAGAAGCAGCCAGTAGATTAAACAGTGCCTGAGATTCAAGAAATCAGGGCTCTCCTCTCACACACTTGATTTGCTAATGCTGTATTAATGACTATACTAGGTGTGATATATGCTAAGGATTTTTCCAGTTCTGATAATGGTACATGTCAGTAGAAAATAGCTAGGATGCCAAAATTTTAGGCTTATGATTTCCCTCAAAATATCAGGTGTGAAATCTTCTTGGACTTGAATCATTATTATACTCCAAAACTTGAATTCAAAATTGAATTTTAATTCAAGATAATATTTAAATTTTTAATTTTATAGTTAGACATGGTTTATTTTGATTATGGGTCCATCATAGGATTGTAGCAATCCTTAGTCTCATCATTATAATTGTAATTATTTAGATAGCAATTTTGAAAAATCAAGGCAATTGTTGCTCTTTTTCAGATCATTGATTGAAGTCACTGACAGAAAAAAGTCCACCCAAGGGTCACATACTGATTAAAAAAAAATACTAGTTTTGTATTTTTAAGGGCAATTGTTAACTATCGAAGTTATCTGCATTATTGGGCAAAGTGTTAGCACCTCTTGATTGGATAAATTTGTACTGAATCTGATTTTTGGTCTGGAAAACTCTCATTCTTTCTTAAAATATATTACCAAAGAGAATGGAAAACTGAATTTAGTTTGTATCTTTTTTTTTTTTAAATTGCAGTAGACTTGAAGAAGAGAAGAAAAATGTTGGCAAGGAAGAAAATGAGAAAGCCGAGACTGAGAAAGTTAAGAGAGAAGCAGCACAGGTAACTGTTTCAGGTCCTTGGAGCCGCATGAACACCCCATTCTCTCTGGGCAAGGGAGAGAGAGACCCCACGTACTACTTTTTTTTATGGTTTCTCTGACAAATTACCAGAAACTTACTGGCTTAAACCTTACAAACTTGTGATTTTATGATTGTTTAGGTTATAACTCTGACATGGACCCAAGGGGCTAAATCACAGGGTTGGCAGAGCTGTGTTCCTTTCTGGAATCTCTACAGGAGAGCGTGTCTCTGCTTCTTCTAGCTTCTAGAGGCCTTTCATGAAAGTGCTTTGGGTCTTGGACTCTTTCCATCATCCTTAAACATTGCATCTCTAGTTGTTCTTCTGTAGGCACAGCTCCCTCTCACTGTGCAGTCTTAACTTGTCCAGTCTTAAGGTTTGACCCTTGTGACTTCACTGGGCACACTAAGAGAATCCATGATAATATCCCCATCTCTAGGTCCTTAACTTTTTCACAACTGCAAAGTCGCCTTTGCTCTGCAACATATTCACAGGTCCTGGATATCAAGACTTGGATAGATTTCGGGTCAGGAGCTAATATTCTGCCAACCACAAACTGCTTTATGAAAGGGACAATAAATAACTGTTTTTAATCTCTCACAGTGCTTACTTCAGAATAATATTTGAATTAAGTTGAAGGTTTTCTAAGGAGATAAGTGATAGTAATCTTATATTCCACAAAAATGTGTGACCTCAGCATCTGAAAAGTGTCTTGTCTAGTATTGACCTTCTGTGTCATCATCTTGATGCATCCATTATGTTTGGGGCATTATATCCTAGTTTTCAAAAGGGTAACGTGGAGGAAGCGTTCAGTATTTCATTACCTGATGCTTAACTCCTCCCTCATTTGGCAGGAGCTGTGCAGTGAATATCGTAACTACATGAGGAATGGACAACTTCCGTGCACCAGAGAGAACGACCCCATTGAGGGCCCCGACGGGAAAATCCACGGCAACATTTGCTCCATGTGTGAGGCCTTCTTGTGAGTAGAGCTGCGGCCACTGTTCCTCCTAAGTGCTGGAGAGGCTAGGCCTGTGGTGGGCGAGAGAGAGCATGTTGAAGGCTCCCTCTCTGAGGCAGACAGTGAAGGTGACCTTTTCACTGAGTTTGGGGATTTACTATTACAAAGCTGTCTACTTAGTGCATTTCTTTATAGTGTTCTCAGTGTTCTGAAAGGTACTTGAATTGCTCTTAAGGGGAGACCATGTACTAAGCGGAAATTCCCCCAGAGTTAATGGAATACAAGGATTGGCCATTTTTGTTCTGCATACATACTGTCATGAATAACCCAAAGATGTAATCACTGGGTGCTAACAAATTGAAAGTACCCTATCGTCGCATCAATTTTTTAAGTATCCTCATCGCTTCCTGGGAAGAAGGACCACAGCTTTGTTTTCCAAAGGAAGCAGAGTAGTGAAAATGTATTTACTGGTTGGCTATGCCTGTGTCTTTGCTGCTGCTGCTGCTAAGTCGCTTCAGTAGTGTCCGACTCTGTGTGACCCCATGGACGGCAGCCCACCAGGCCCCTCCATCCATGGGATTTTCCAGGCAAGAGTACTGGAGTGGGGTGCCATTGCCTTTTCTGCCTGTGTCTTTAGGTAACACTAAAAATAAGAGGTGCAGAAGTAAGGGAATATACCTATCTAGAGAGATCCCCTTTAGGATAATAGGTACGGTACTAGGAATGGATTGATCCTCTTGCCTTTCTCTTACAGCCAGCAAGAAGCAAAAGAAAAAGCAGCAGCTAAATCCAGAAAAGCTAAGAGAGAAGCTGAAAAGGTAGTTACGCTGGAAGCTTCATACCACAATGAAGCTTTGTAGTTTCTCTTTAAAAATAACTCACGGGATCACTGAAGGCCTATGTGCGAGAACTCAGGTTCAGTTAGTCCAGGCCTCGATAAAATTTTCTTAAAGAGTCAGACAGTAGATATTTTCGGTTGCGACTATTTGGTCTCTGTCATGACTACTCAGCTCTACTACTGTAGCTCTAAGGCAGCCATGGATAATATGCAAACAAATGGGCATTTATTTTGCATAAATAAAATTTTCCAGTAACTTTTTATTTATGCAATAAGGTGGTGGGCCAGTTTTTGCTCACAGGCCATAGTCTGCAGACTTCTAATTTACTCCATTGCCCTATTTTTAAATGATTTAAAATCCAGAGACAGGAAGAACTTGTGTACAAAGGTAGTGAGAATATTGGTTTCAGAATCTTTATGTTTTTCCAAATTTGTCACACTTGAAAAATGGGAACAACAGAATTCAAGACACCAAATCTAGCATTACCTCCATACAACATGGAGCTTTGGATGAACACATTTGGTCAAACCAGGAGTGTCCCTTGCTTTCATTATTTCTGGGGCCAGCATTTGAGCAAAAATTAGAGCAACATTCCCAAATAATATTTTCTTGGTTCCAAAAGGACTCACTCCAGGTAGATTTTTCCAGGTTTGTGGTCATTTCCTTGCCCCCATCAAAAACTATTGATGTTAAAAATAATCTCTAATGAAATATCACTTGGAATTCTGAATGATTTGGTTTGTTTTACAACTGTATTTCCCACAATTGAGAATCTGAATTTTTAAAATATTAGCTCATATGCTTTCCTTTTTTCAACATCAATAAGAGACTAGTCTTTAGCATCAGATGATTTCTGATTTCACATTAGCTACTACCAATAAACTATCCTCTCATATTTCTTTTGCTAAATATGACCAGTTAGGGAATCTGGCAGTGAACCTTGCAGCAGAGCTAGGAAAAGTCACTCTTGTCTTCACTGAGTTTCGACTTGAACTAAAAGAAACAGAAAAAAATACAAAGTCAATCTTACTTGCCATCAGTAATTAATTATATGATCTTAAGTATTTGCTTATTCCATCTCAATTCCTCATAAATTTACTGAGTACTTCCGAGATGTCAGTCATTGTAGATATGTGTAGAAATATATTATCTCACATTATTGTCATAACAATTCAGCACATGTACTGAATACTTAATATTGGCATTATTATTTTAACTGTGTGGAATTTATATTATTTTCATTTTATAGAAGAGGCAGTTGAGGCACAGAGAGGGCAAGACCCCTCACCCAAGGTCGCAGGGCAACAGATTAGAATTCTAACTAACAATATTAAATAGCCATCAACACATTGGGTTTGTCTGGACGCACCTGGAATATTATGTTAAATTCTGTAGGAAAGGGAAAGAAATCAGAATGAGAAATGGTGCAAATGACTGAAAAAGACTGGAACAAAAGGACTGAAGTATCTGGGGGTGCTTTGCTATGGGAGAAGGACAAGAGGATTTTCTCCAGATATTTGAAGGAGTCCGTGTGGAAGAAGAAAAATATCCTCAGTTTTTCTGAGGGAAGTAAGATATGTTGACTTTGCTTACTGGTTTGAAGGAACATACTCATCCTATTTGCAATGACATCTTAGAAAAATAAAACGCTATGAATAAGGATCCTATAGGAGTGATTAGAGTTCCCTTCCAAGATCCTCCTAAGTAGCACATGGCTAATTTGTGGGAATGATCTAATAGAAATTCTGGAATGAATTATCTGGAGGGTAATGAACTCCTTATCACTGCAGGTGTTACAGTGCAAATTACACAAATTATTGGCAGGCGTGACATAAAGGGGAGTATCAGGTGAACTTCAAAGTTCTACCTAAACCTTAATTCTTTAAAATTCTATGCTATATACAGTGTTCTTATTGCATTATAATATAATAGAGATAGACAGTGAAGTCTTGATTAAGAACTGTGTCCAATCCTCTGAGAACCCAGTTTATTAAGAGATTCTTGCTTATGTGTGACTGCCAGGTTCAGTCTGGACTTGGAAGCTAAATCTCAAGGAAAAAGAAACAGGAACCTCTTTTTAAGTCCTGTGGTCTTAGTAGGAATTGAACAAAACAACTGCCAGAAAGAAACATTCATAGGTCATTTTCCTTTTCCTTTTTTATCTCCAGGAAACACTTAGTAGGGACCCAGTAGGGTTATTTTCAAGAAAATACCCAAGCTCTTGCCTTTTCTCCTCCTTTTAGGATGCATGCAGTGAATTTCGGAGCCTTCTTCAAAATGGAAATCTTTTCTGCACTCGAGAAAATGACCCTGTGCGTGGCCCAGACGGCAAGACCCATGGCAACAAGTGTGCCATGTGCAAAGCAGTCTTGTGAGTGTGCAGATCAAGTCCATGCTGTGGGTGGCAGAGCTGGGAGGATAATATATAGTGTTGGTTCTGTCCTTACATGTATTGTAAAAGCAACAAAGGAGTAATTGCTAAATGAAAAATGATGTATACAATGTGTTATGGTAGTTCAGGAAGGGGAGAGTTAATAGAAAGTTTTATGGAGGGATAAAACTGGATCTGGTAATTTGGATAATATGTGAACAGTACAGGAAGGAATGAGGATAAAACAGGGAACAGCATAGGTAAAATCTAAAATTAAGCAAGGTGTAGTATGTACATAGAAGAGAAAGTCATTTTAATTAGAACTTATCTACTTCACCAGCTTTGAAGGCCAGATCATGGATTTTGAAGCCAATTCTGTATATAGTGATGAGCTGCTAAAATTTTTCAGCTAGGAGAATAAGTGGCATAAATGTGGTTCCTTTTTGGAAGATTCATATGTTAGCAGTAAAAAGAAAAGCAAGGTACCAAAATTCAGAATACTGTTGGTGGTAGTAGGGAGTTACAGTAATCCAGCAAGAGGTAACTAGAACACAGAGCTAGAATAGAAGGTGAGTACATCAACACGGGAGACACAGCAAAGTGAAACCAATGTAAACAGCCATGTGAGCTAAAGAAGAGGGAGCAGTTAGGGATGGCTCCAGTGTTTTGTCCTTTCTGAAGGAGAATTCAGGAGGAAGAACACATTTGGTAGAGGAGATAATTATGTTGGGACCTCTTTAATATGAGGTGTTTGAGAGAAATCCCTCTGGAGATTCACGGGAGCATTTACAAAATGCTAATTAATTGCTCACCAAGTCTTGCTTGTGGTTCCGTAAACGCTGGTTTTCTTCTACTGCAATAAGAGTCTTCCAGGCAAAAGGATGCAACATAATGCATTTTTCTATTTTCAAAGAATAGGGCCTGCAATGTAACAGATGTTCAATAAAAGCTGACGGATTCTATAAAAATCTAATATGGCCATAGGATGAGAAACTCATAGAAATGCATTCCACTTTCTGTAATCTATTATTCCCTACCTCCCACTTTCTAATTTTCAGCCAGAAAGAAGATGAAGAAAGAAAGAGAAAAAAAGAGGAAGATCAGCGGAATGCTGCGGGCCATGGTTCCAGTGGTGGTGGAAGAGGGAAAGCTAAGGTCAGAGCTGCCTCTGAGTTCCATAACCAGAGTGGGCTCAACTCAGTGGCACTGGGCCATGGCAGAGCCTGTGGTCAAAGGCTATGAGTGTACACAGTGCTGAGCTGGAGAGCATCCTTGGAAGGACAGGGCATTTCCCCCTTATGACTGCAGAGTAATATCCAAGCAATTTTTAGTTTCTCTAGGGCTCACTCTGACTTCTCTGAACTTGAAAATAATTAACATGATGACCTGATCCCAGTCTCCTGACTCCTCTTTCTGTCATCTAGCTTTGAAGCCAATACATGATCCTAGGAGAGGAAGTGGCATAAATATAACGATGATCCACATCACGTGCTCTTTAGTTCCTTTCATTATGCGCTCTCTCTGACTGGAGCCACTTTTGGGAGGTATATTTGCTATTGTTCCAAGACAGGATAATATGGTGAAAGAGCATAGGTTTTTGAGTCAGGTAGTTTAGAGTGTGATCCTACCTTTGCCACCTGGACTTGCAAAGCATTGAATAAATCACTTCATCTCATTCAACTGTATAGTTTCTCATACTTAGCAGTACTCTTAGGGATACAGTAACTTAGGCGAGTGTTGGCACATTTCCTGAGATGTTTTAAATGTCACTATGACAATGTTGCATACAAGCCCACTCGTCAGGCATGTGAACACAATTGCTAAGATCACAGACACCTTGTCTTTAGTCGTATGACCTGGGTATGTTAAGACCCTCTCTTTGCCTCCAGATCTGACATAGGCCCAGTATTTGCCTCTGAAAAATTTTGGCTTTTATGTTTGTACGTATTTTCTCCTATAGGAGGTTTGAGTTCTTACTTTCAAGTACAGACTTGTTAAGACCCTTTGTCTATCTTGTCTAGAATTTACTCAAGCCTGTCTTCTTTGGCATTTTGCATGATTTTATGCTTTCTCCTAGCACTTCTTTCTCTCTTCTATCTACATTAGAGGTCAGCAATTTTTTTTTGTTTTCTGTAAAAGGCCAGATAGCAAATATTTTAGGTATTACAGGTTACACAGTTTCTGTTACAACTATTCAACTCTGCCACGTCTATGGGAAATCAGCCATAAATAATACCTAAATGAATGAGTGAAGGTGTGTTTCAAGTTTTATATATAAAACTTCCTATATAAGAACAGACAGCAGGACAGATTAATGTTGTAGGCTAGAGTCTGCTTACCCTTGGTCTATGCGATTAAATTCCAGCCAGCTTTATAATTTCCTTGTGTAAAACCTTAAAAGCAACATTACCCATGACAGCTGACCTCTTAGAATATGGATGATTCCAGCCTCTCTTCTGTTGACAGCAATCCTAGGTGTTACATGCTGTATAAGAGGAGATAGATAAGAACTTCTGACTCAGATTATTTAAGAAACTTAATAAACATACAACAGACCAAGTCATCCAGGGGGCCTGCTCTTTTTTCCCTTTTCAGGACCAATGTGCTGAGTATCGGGAAAAAATGAAAGATGGAAAACTCAGCTGCACTCGCGAGAGTGATCCTGTCCGTGACGCAGATGGCAAATCATACAACAACAAGTGTACCATGTGTAAAGAGATACTGTAAGTACTTTGCTCAACCTGTTTGTCTAAAAGAGATAGACACATATTCCTCCTGAATTAATGGCTGTTTCTCATTTGCCTGTAGTTTCTTTCATGAAATTTCTGTTAATTCTCAAATATCTCCTTCTATTGCATCTCCTAAGGAACAATGAGCCCAAACAAGGGCAGCTGATTCCTACTCTATTTTGTATCATAATTCTGTGAACTATAAGCCACTGGAGATTTTTTATCAGATCCGTGACTGTAAATTAAATTCCACCAGACTGAATCATTAGTCTCTTTTTCCTAATATTTTGTTAAGGTTCCATGACTTAATGTTTGTTTGAATCTTCAGGTTACACTGACTACCACTTCCCTATTTTTATTTTCAATTGAAGGATAATTGCTTTACAGTATTGTATAGGTTTCTACCAAACATCAACATCAATCAGCCATAGGTTTACCCATGTCCCCTTCCACTTGAACATCCCTCCCACCTCCCTCCCCATCCCACCCCTCTATGTTGTTTGAAAGAAATGAAACTCAAACCGAGCCCCGGTTTGAGTTCTCTGAGTCATATAACAACCTATTTCTTATATATGAAAAGGGAGCTCCCTAAAATACACACACACATATATTCATGTTATATATATTCATACACATTTCTTTTAAGCATAAAGCCAAATGAAACTTTGAAAGAGATATACATGTACCAGAGTTCTGTACTGTTTGGATCTTGGATCAGAATCACCTGGGTTATTAAAAGTCAGATTACTGAATCTCAATGTAGATCCTGTCAGTAAAACTGTTGGGATTGACAGTGAATCTGATTTTTAAAATCTCACAGGTCATTCTTAATGTACATGAAAACTTAGGAACCACTAGCATAAATATTTTATCAGAAAGGTAAAAGATTAAAGAAACCCCTGCCCCCCAAACCGTAATCCTAAGGTACTTCCTACATCACTTGTCTTCTATCTTGGAATCCACTGGTAACCTAGATAAATTGAAATATTAGTACTAATCACTCAGTCATGTCCAACTCTTTGTGACCCCATGGACTATAGCCTACCAGGCTCTTCTGCTCATGGAATTCTTCAGGCAAGAATACTGGAGTGGATTGCCATTTCCTTCTCCAGGAGATCTTGCCAACCCAGGGATCAAACTTGGGTCTCCTGCATTGCAGGCAGATTCTTTACCATCTGAGCCACCAGGGAAGCTTAGGAATATGAATGATGAATTGGTAAGGAATTAAAACTACAACTTATGAAAAAAAGGTGAAAGAACTGAGGAAGCTGGACTTGGAGACCTGAAGCTTGCTTTTAAATATCAGAAGGATTAATATCAGGAAGAGATAATGGATTTAGCAGGCTTGTTCCATGCTTTCCTGAGGGTGTGAAGTAAGGATGAAAGCTGCAGGGAGATTAATTTGGACATATATGAAGGAGACTTGGACATTAACTGAGTTGATCTCACTAGAATATCTTGTAGTGGGGAGCTTCTTCATACCCAAGGTGACTGTCCATCTCTGAGAGGTGCAGAGAGATTCTCTATGAAGAAGGTGGATTAGGATACATAAACTCTTAGGCCTCTTCCAAACCTGGATATGTGTTAACAACATGGCTACTGAACTCTTCTTTTTTAGGCAAAGAGAAGCAGAGGAAAAAAACAGGCAATCTGTCTACAGATCAAATGGGACTGATTCAGCATCAGGAAAGGTAAATCATTAACTAGGTTTGGGCAAGAATGGTCTTTCTGTAAGTCATTACTTGACTATCAAAAAGGTGGAAAGAGCATGCCAGTTGTTGCCAGTCAAGATCTTATGCTTAGAAGCTCAGAAGTCATCATGAATGTGAATATCACTGACAACTTGTTCAGTGCAGAAATTTAACACCAAATGGAAATCTTCCAGCCTAACACTTTATAAAACACTTTTATAAAGAGTAGTTTATTTAATTATCTCAATAACCTGGTCAACTAAGATTTTCCCTATCTCATTTTATAGATGGGGAAAATGAGGTTTGGCTGCTATAACAAATTATTACCAACAATAGCTTAAAACAACCCTGATTCAGCATCATATATTTCTGGAGTTCAGAAGTCCTAAACAGGTCTTAGTGTGTTAAAGTCAAGGTGTCAGAGAAAGGCTGCTTTCCTTGGTGGAGGTTCTGGGGAAGATCTTTTTCTTTGCCTTTTTTTTTTTTTTAATGTTGTATCATTCCGACTCTGGTTTGCCTGCCTTCCTGTTTCACTCATAAGAATCTTTTTGATTATAATGGGCCCACCCAGATAATCCAGCATAATCTTCCCATTCTAAAGTGACCTGGTTATAAAGCCACCTAACCTTGATGTGGGGGAGCTCTACACTGGACCACAGAGGTGTCCAAGTGATCATTTTTGGACTATGTAGCCTTACATGGCAAGCAGGAATTAAGGTTGAAGATGGAATTCACCTTCAGAAATTACCACTTGGACACCTCTGTGGTCCAGTAAAGAGCCTCCCACAGCAAGATTAGGTGGCTGCCCAACTCCTAAGTCAAAATCTTCAAAATTTTCAAGCTCAGTCAAATACTATGTGAAAATAGCCATCTCCAATATAATTTTTGCTTCTTTTCAGGATGTATGCGATGAGTTTAGAAGTCAAATGAAAAATGGAAAGCTTATTTGTACCCGAGAAAGTGACCCTGTACGGGGTTCAGATGGCAAGACACATGGTAACAAGTGTGCTATGTGTAAGGAAAAGCTGTGAGTATTTTTCGAAAATGAGCTTTTAATTGTTGAGTCTTAAATAATCACTCATCCGTTCAAGACAACTTTTTTTTTTTTTTAAGCATACCTGAGGTCTTTGTTCATTTTGGTTGAAACGTTTCTTCTCATTTTTCTCTTCAAGGGAAAGGGAAGCAGCTGAAAAAAAGAAGGAAGAGGGGGACTACACGAGGAACACAACCGGAAAGGACAAGGAAAAACAGGTAATACATGCCAGATGTATCTTGTGCTCAACTGCTGTCACACCTGACTCTGCAACCTCATGGACTGCAGCCCTCCAGGCTCCTCTTGTCTATGGGATTTCCCAGGCAAAAATAGTGGAGTGGCTTGCCATTTTCTTCTCCAGGGGATCTTCCCGACTCAGGAATCAAACCCATGTCTCTTGCATCCCCTGTATTGGCAGGTGGATTCTTTACCATTAGTGCCACCTGAGCATGCTTATGCTTAAATTTGGATGAGTGGTTGCAAGCTTGGTTTATTCAACAAATAAACAGAATGCATATTATGGAATGCATACTCTGTCCCAGTTGTTGTGAACTTGATGATAAACAAGAAAGACATGACCAGATATTCAAAGAAATAACATGGAATTTAACTGTCCTTGAGATGGCTGGATGGCATCACCGACTCGATGGACATGAGTTTAGGTGAACTCGGGGAGTTGGTGATGGACAGGGAGGCCTGGTGTGCTGCGATTCATGGGGTTGCAAAGAGTCGGACACGACCAGGACTGAATTGAACTGCAACTCTGATGCAGTTACCACACATTATAGGAACAATGGCAATTGTCAAATTATTGTTATCAACTTGATCTCCCCCCTGAAGTTTAAAAACAGTTATGCAAATAGATGCCAAATTTATAAACAAGAAAAGGATCTAAAGCTTGGAGCTCCAGATGGTAAATTCTTGGCACTCTAGTGCCATCTTGTGTTCAACTTGGGGTTTTAAAAATGAGGTTCAATGTTTTACAACACCAGCACATAGACGATGACACAGTGCAACCTCTTCTAATCCAGCTATGGACTGAGAAGAGTGAAACAGTGAAATTTCCCCAGGAAAGTTTTCCCATTAAAGAGGCAACTTTTCATTAGTTTTATGCTGACTAAGCAAAATGAAACATTAGTAGTAATGGTCATTTTTGAAAAATAAATTGGGAATATCTGTTACCCATATTTTGGTAGATCAATGGCTTTGAGAAAATACTTTATTGTACAACTTGAAATGACCTCTACTAGACATGTATTCTAGATTGTTAAATTTCTTTCAAGTTTAAAAATATCTATTTCAAGAATTTCAAAAAAGGAAAAAACCTATACGTACGTATAGAAAATACCTAGATATTTTTTGTGCCTGTGGCAAAAAGAAAGCTACAGTCTTATCTACAAATGCAAACTAAAATAAGCTTTATAAAGTACATGCACCATCGTATTTAAATCTGCCCACAATCAATGCAGTAGGTGGTAGTGTCCAATTTTACAGTTGAGGAAAAAATTCAGAGAAGTTAACTACCCACAGATAACAAATGGAAGAGCTAGAGATTTGCACCCAAAGAGCAAAGGCTGCAATATCCTCACAGGGGTGCTATCATAGACACAGATGTATGCAGCATTTTAGGTACCTGGAAGAGGAAAACAAAATTCTAGCAAATTTAAAAATGATGGCTATGAGACATTTCGTATGTTGATCAGGTGTTCGGTTCCAGAGAATCAAATGCTATTAAACAAAGAAAAGTAGGTCT
Source organism: Bison bison bison (assembly GCF_000754665.1). Classification (NCBI taxonomy): domain Eukaryota; kingdom Metazoa; phylum Chordata; class Mammalia; order Artiodactyla; family Bovidae; genus Bison; species Bison bison. The sequence goes on from NW_011494863.1 coordinate 9,333,642, forward strand.
GGAGTTATTCATGGTACCACAATTTAAAGAAAGGTAACTCCAATCTAGGTTATTGATAGCATTTTTAAAGATAATTTCTCATATACTGTAACTCTTTGGGCTTAAAAAAATGTTTAAGACAAACTTCTATGGATGTTCAAAAATTTCAACAGGGGTTAAATCCTGTGGGCCCAGTTCCATTGCCTTCTTTTTAAGGTTCTTATTTTGCAAGGAGCAAAGACGGCAGCTAGCTCCATGTTCTTAGAGATGTGCCAGGAGTCTTTATCTTCTGTCATGTAAAGGCAAAGAAGGCAAGGAATCTATAGCCTGGTTATTAATAGGTTTCTGATCTCTGTTCCAACACTGATTTTAATCACTTACTATCTGTGAACTTTTTTCCTCTCATCTGTAAAATGGGGATAATGTGTGCTTATCTTACAGACTTTTTAATGACAACCAAAAGAAATCCATTACCACACACAACAAAATGCTAAGAGTATAATACAGATTTGCTGAAACAATTTTAAAAAAAATTTGTTCTTGAGGAACAAAGCTAAAACTTTAGATGTTTACATGCCGCCTTGCCAAAGGATGTCTTTCAATTCAGTCTAGGGCTTTTTAATGTGTGAAGTAATGAGTTGAGGTGCAGTGCAACAAGTTTGGGGATCAACCCAATGAAACTGTATAAAAATGGCACAGGCTGCCTTAGGTGGCAGTGAGATTCCACTGGGGCTGACAAGTATTTGAAGGGATGCTGTGGAGAGGATTCAGACTTCTTAAGCAGATACTGAACACAGTGCCCGTAAAATGGGTCTCCAGCCTCTGGGATCTAATGCCTGATGATCTGAGGTGGAGCTGATGTAATAATAACAGAAATAAACTGCACAATAGATGTAATGTGCTTGAATCATCCCAAAACCACCCCCCGAGCCCCAGTCCATGGAAAAATCGTCTTCCACAAACTGGTCCCTGGTGCCAAAGAGGTTGGGCACCGCTGCTTTAAAATACATTTTATCTCTAAAATTTTATTTTCTCTAGATTTTAATTTTCCTCCTCAAGGGTTATGAGTTTACATATAACCAACCGATCATATTTTCTGTTTTAAAGATCAGATGATTGTAGAAACATCTCTTTTTTGTTGTTGTTCTTATTGGCAGGATCAGTGTCATGAATTCCGGAACATGGTGAGAGATGGAAAGCTTATTTGCACCAAAGAAAACAACCCTGTTCGAGGCCCATATGGCAAGACGTATGCCAACAAGTGTGCTATGTGTCAGAGCATCTTGTGAGTAGAGAGGTTTATGAATCAGTTTGATATGCTGTGTCTGCTTCCCAGAAATTGGTTCCTTTTGATTTAAAACTACGGTGTTTGGCATCACACATTAAAAATTTATACTAATAGCTCCTCAGTTTAGAAGAGGACAGTAAGTTTCCAAAGCACTTTCATAAGAAATTTCTATTTTGAATATTATGAGAAGCATAATCATGCCAGGAGCAGCTGGGATAGGAGAACACCCTGTTGTATCATGCCAACATCACTGACCTTCAAAGAGGAAGTGTCTCAGATAAGTGACATGGGACAGACCCATTCACTCTGCACAGCCTCAGTTCCTCCTGTATATAAAGAGAATAATAACTACACAATAGAGTTTTTGTAGGGATTCAAGGAGATAATATTTTTAAAATGTTTATAAACTTTAAAGCATAATAGTAATATAAAGAACAATCAATACAGGAGAGTTATTGTAATTCAGTAAAAAAAATAAAAAGGAGAAATGAAGCAACTCTCTACCTGAGAGTCATAAATAATCCTATTAGGAAAAAATGTACTGACCCTTCAGATGTATATCACTCTACACGACAGTATAGAAACTGGGTTTATGAAAGTTGACAGCACCGTCACAATTTTATGAAAACCCCAATGATCAGAATTATTTGTTTAAAAAGTATCTTATGTATTTTTTAGATACTAGCAAACAGTGTTAGATATTCTAATGTTTAGAATTGGAGAAATATTTGGTTAAACAATTCAATAATGACTCTGGAAAAACTACTCTCTCCCTTTTATAAAATTTTTCAGTGAGCGAGAAGCTAAAGAAAGAAAAAAGAATGAAGAAGAAAGATCAAGAGCCAAGCCCTCAAATGATGCAAAGGTTATTTTTTAAGATACGAAGATAACTATTTTACTTTTCGTCCTCAGATTCTTGTCTTCCCCTTCACTTTTTGGATAATAAAGTTGCTAATCTTCTGCTTCAAAGAAAATTGATTTTGCCAATATTGTCATGTTGGGTTATAATAAGATTTATCTCCTGGCTTTGAAGTTTAATGTTTTTTTCTCAGTTTTATAGAGAATTCTCCGCAGTGTGTATCGATTATTGCTTTGGTTTCTCCTGTTTGGGAGAATTGTGGATTGAAAAATAGTGGGTAAAATTCTTTACCACCTTAACTGCATGCTTATGTCTGACACTTTAAATGTGAAATGAGGCTTCATGTTGCTTGTTGACACTGATTTTAATAATTTATGTAAAATAAACTAGTTTCAAAGTCTCTCTTTTAGCGTCTCTCCTTGATGCCTTTCCCATTTTCTCCAGAGGGTCTTCTGAGCATCAGTGAATCAATAGTGCACATGCATGGTGCTGCCTTTTCTATTTGCTTTTCAAGATCACAAAGAAGACATCTTCAATCAGTCTTTCGCCAGTGATAATGTCATTCATAGAGTTAGACAACTGTGGGATTGTCCTCTGGTCAAGAGCGTATCTCCCGTGAAAAGTAGAGGAAAGGAAAGATTGATGGAAAGGGCGAGCAAGACCAGGAGGTCTTTCAAGTATTGTGGAGGTCTTTCAAGTATTGTTTTATGTTTCCCTGTATTTCCAGGACCAGTGCAGAGAGGTTCGGAATGAAGCGGAGGATGGGAAGTTTAGAGAGTCTGGGCGTTCCTTGGCCTCCATTGCCAGGATAAGTGCAGTGAGTCTGAGACCAGAGCCAAGAGAGGAATTCCTAAAACCAAGTTTAAGAAAGTAACCAAGGCACAAAGGGAAAAAGCCATGCCCACTTGCCTTTTCTTATTTTCTAGGATGAATGCAGTAACTTTCGGCAGCATGTGAGGAATGATGAGCTCATGTGCACTAGAGAGAATGACCCTGTGCTTGGTGCTGATGGAAAGTTATACAAAAACAAGTGCTACATGTGCAGAAGCATCTTGTGAGTAACAGGATCCTGTACCCCCTTCAGCTAGTGCGGGGACTGCATTTTTAGAGACTTGATTAAATACTCATGTGCTCATGAATCCATGCAGGCTTTAAACCAAGTCTTTAGATGCAATGCTTTTAAGTTGACAATACCCAGTACAGGAGAAAGAACAGTTGGACTTGAAGACAGGAAATCCAGTTGGAAGTTCTAATCATATTTACTAGCTATGTCACTTAAAAAAAATGTTTCCAACCCTCAGTATCATAGTTACAACAAATTATTCCAAATCTGTTCTACAACTAGATCACACTTAAGAGAGGTCTTACACACACACACACACACACACACACACACACACACAGATTAGTCCTTCAAAATAAGTTAGAGTCTCCAAGGCTAAGGAATTTGTTTTTTAGAAAGGGTTTCTAGTTTATTCTGATGAACAACTATATTTGGGGACCTATGAACATGATGGATGATGATGGTTCTGAAAAAAACACTATGAACACAACAGTTAAATATATTATATATATAATATATATATGTATATATTAGCTCCTCATAGTACATTCCTTGAGGAAGGAATTACCAGAACTATCATCTTTTTATGGGACTTCCCTGGTGGCTCAGATGGTAACGACTCCGCCTGCAATGCAGGAGACCCAGGTTTGATCCCTGGGTCGCGAAGATCCCCTGGAGAAAGGAATACTCTAAACAACTTGTCCAAGATCACACATCTGTTAAGTGAAGGGAGTGCCAAGCCAGTTCCCAGCTGTGTGCTTTTCTTAACATGTCTTCCTGGACACTTTCTCACTCAATGTTCTGTGGTTCCATCGTATTTTATTAGAAATGTTTAACTTCCAACTAGAAATTACAGGAGCCAGTCTTTGTGGATGCAAATTTACTTTTGTCTTCTTTTCTAGTGAAAAAGAAGCTTTGGACAGGATAAGACTTGAAGAAAAACCATCCCACTTTAGATCTTCTGAAGAGGAAGACAGCTCAGAGTCTTCCATTTCTTCTCTGGTAAGAACTGCTGTTTCTAAAAAGTTACTTATTAACTTAGTTCACCTATTCTGGGGGCGGGCAGCGCTATTGCCCCTTGCCGTCCATAAGCCTCATTTCATGTAAAGGCCTAGGAAAGACTGATTCAGTACAGCCTCAAGTCCTTCCAAGGAATCCGTGGAGTTCATGCTTAGTAAGAGTCTCAAGATTACTCACTGGTACATTATTCTGTGCTCTTTGAGATTATTAGTCTTGCTCTAAATGAATTTATTTTGAAATTTTAAAAAGTGCGTGTACAATGCATGTAACTTCTGGCACATGCAGTCAAATAAGTAGTTAGGAGTCTCAACCCTATAATTTCAGCAGACCAGAAAGGCTCCTCACCCACTTCCTACTCCCCCTCCAAACCTAGTTCTTTTCCCAATAAACTGAAATTTATGCTGAACATATTTATACTTATTATACATTTATAAGAAGTGTTACATGACATACTTATATTTACATATTTACACTGACCCTATTTGGGATTGCTTTTTTAGAGCTTTGTCAAGGTCAGGAGTAGAAGAAGATATGAGCATGAAGTATATTCATTCACAAAGGGCAATCTCAAATTGGTCCCTAGAAGGGAAACTTTAGCACCTAGTCTGATGACCCAAAAAAGAAGAAAGAAAGGTATCAAACATGAATTTTATCTAATTATTTTCCCAAATCAAGTATAATAACAGATGAGTTACCCTAACAAAATACTAATTACAAACTTCTAGTAAATCAAACTAGGGATCCCTAAGCATGGAGAAGTGCTAGCCACAAAATCTGCTCCTTTCTCCCCAGCTTTACTGTGTTATGTGTGTGTGTGTGCTTAATTGCTCAGTTGTATCCGACTGTTTGTGACCCTTTGGACTGTAGTCTGCCAGGCTCCTCTGTCCATGGGATTTTTCAGGCAAGAAAAGTGACACTAGAGTGGGTTGTCATTTCCTTCTTCAGGGGATCTTCCTGACCCAGGGATCAAACCCACATGTCCTGCATTGCAGGGAGATTCTTTACCTGCTGAGCCATTGCAAAGCCCTTACTGTATATGTGTTGACCTGTAAAATATGTAAACTTGTGTACAACATATTGATTTGATAGACTTATTATAAAATAAGACATTATAAAATGATTACCACTATAGTGTTAGCTAACATCTCCATCACCTCATATAATTACCATTTCTTTTTTGTGGTGAGAATATTTGAAGTCTACTCACAGACTCTGAGTATATTACACATTACTATTTCCTATAGTTTTCCTGTTCGTTTCCAAGGCAAACCATTCAATATCATGGTAATCCAAGTCTATGCCCCAACCAGTAATGCTGAAGAAGCTGAAGTTGAACACATCTATGAAGACCTACAAGACCTTCTAAAATTAACACCCCAAAAGATGTCCTTTTCATTATAGGGTACTGGAATGCAAAAGTAGGAAGTCAAGAAAACCTGGAGTAACAGGCAAATTTGGCTTTGGAGTATAGAATGAAGCCAGACAAATGCTAATAGAGTTCTACCAAGAGAAAGCACTGGTCATATCAAACACCCTCTTCCAAAAATACAAGAGAAGACTCTACACATGGATATCACCAGATGATCAACACCAAAATCAGATTGATTATATTCTTTGCAGCCAAAGATGGAGAAGCTCTATACAGTCAGCAGAAACAAGACCAGGAGCTCTGACTGTGGCTCAGATCATGAACTCCTTATTGCCAAATTAAGACTTAAATTGAGGAAAGTAGGGAAAACCACTAGACCATTCAGGTATAACCTAAATCAAATCCCTAACGATTATACAGTGGAAGTGAGAAATAGATTTAAGGGACTAGATCTGATGGACAGAGGCTCATGACATTGTACAGGAGACAGGGAGCAAGATCATCCCCCCAAAAAAAGAAATGCAAAAAAGCAAAATGGCTGTCTGAGGAGGCCTTACCAAAAGCTGTGAAAAGAAGAGAAGCAAAAAGGAAAGGAGAAAAGGAAAGATATACCCATTTGAATGCAGAGTTCCAAAGAATAGCAAGGAGAGATAAGAAAGCCTTCCTCAGTGATCAATGCAAAGAAATAGAGGAAAACCATAGAATGGGAAAGACTAGAGATCTCTTCAAGAAAATTAGAAATACCAAGGGAATATTTCAGGCAAAGATGGGCTCAATAAAGGAAAGAAATGGTATGGGCCTAACATAAGCAGAAGACATTAAGAAGAGGTGGCAAGAATACACAGAAGAACTGTACAAAAATCTTCACGACCCAGATAATCATGATGGTGTGATCACTCACCTTGAGGCAGACATCCTGGAATGTGAAGTCAAGTGGGCCTTAGTAAGCATCGCTATGAACAAAGCTAGTGGAGGTAACAGAATTCCAGTTGAGCTATTTCAAATCATAAAAGATGATGTTGTGAAAGTGCTACACTCAATATGGCAGCAAATTTAGAAAGCTCAGCAGTGGCTACAGGACTGGAAAAGGTCAGATTTCATTCCAATCCCTAAACAAGGCAATGCCAAAGAATGCTCAAACTACTGCACAATTGCACTCATCTCACATGCTAGTAAAGTAATCCTCAAAATTCTCCAAGCCAGGCTTCAACAATACATGAACTGTGAACTTCCACATGTTCAAGCTTGTTTTAGAAAACGCAGAGGAACCAGAGATCAAATTGCCAACATCCCCTGGATCATTGAAAAAGCAAGAGCGTTCCAGAAAAAACATCTACTTCTGCTTTATTGACTATGCCAAAGCCTTTGACTGTGTGGATCACAATAAACTGGAATATTCTGAAAGAGATGGGAATACCAGACCACCTGACTTGCCTCTCGAGAAATCTGTATGCAGGTCAGGAAGCAACAGTTAGAACTGGACATGGAATAACAGACTGGCTCCAAATAGGAAAGAAGTACATCAAGGCTATATATTGTCACCATGCTTATTTAAATTATATACAGAGTACATCATGAGAAAGCACAAGCTGGAATCAAGATTGCCGGGAGAAATATCAATAACCTCAGATATGCAGATGACACCACCCTTATGACAGAAAGCGAAGAAGAACTAAAGAGTCTCTTGATGAAAGTGAAAGAGGAGAGTGAAAAAATTGGCTTAAAGTTCAACATTTAGAAAACTAAGATCATGGTATCTGTTCCCATCACTTCATGGCAAATAGATGGGGAAACAGTGGAAACAGTGGCTGATTTTATTTTTTTAGTCTCCCAAATCACTGCAGATGGTGACTGCACCCATGAAATAAAAAGGCACTTACTCCTTGGAAGAAAAGTTATGACCAGCCTAGACAGCATATTAAAAAGCAGAGACATTACTTTGCCAACAAAGGTCCATCTAGTCAAGGCTATGGTTAGTTACCTGGATCTGGTAAACAAGAGGCTACCTTTTGGCCTTGCTCAGATTGGAGCGTGTTTTCACCCTGTTTCTGATACTAAGCAGACACCTGATGGTGTTAAAAGAATCGGTGAAAAGACTGAAGCTTCTCTGGTATGGTTTACTTCAGCAAGAACTGCAAGCCAGTGGCTTGATTTCTGGTTACGTCATCGACTCCTATGGTGGAGAAAGTTTGCTATGAGTCCATCTAACTTCAGCAGTGGAGATTGTCAGGATGAAGCAGGCCGAAAAGGAAACAGACTTTACTACAATTCCCCCTGGGGAAAGGAGCCAATAGAAACCCTGTGGAACCTAGGAGATCATGAACTTTTACACATGTATCCTGGAAGTGTGGCTCAAGTACACAGCCGAGACGGGCGGAAAAATGTGGTTCCTTCTGTTTTATCTATAAATGGAGATCTAGACCGAGGCATGCTGGCCTACCTCTATGATTCTTTCCAGCTAACAGAGAACTCCTTTACAAGAAAGAAAGATCTTCATAGAAAGGTGCTTAAACTTCACCCTTGCTTGGCCCCTATTAAAGCTGCTTTGGATGTGGGATGAGGCCCAACAGTGGAACTAAGACAGGTTTGTCAAGGGCTGTTTAATGAATTACTGGAGAATGGAATTTCTGTGTGGCCTGGTTATCTGGAAACTGTGCAGTCTTCACTGGAACAACGTTATTCAAAATATGATGAAATGAGTATCCTCTTCACAGTGTTGATTACTGAAGCTACTTTGGAGAATGGATTAATACAGTTGAGAAGCAGAGACACCACAATGAAGGAGATGATGCATATATCCAAAGTAAAAGACTTTTTAACTAAATATATATCATCAGCTAAGAATGTATAGATTTCAATATTTGTATAATAAATATTCACCTTTCCTAAAAAAAAAAACAATAGTCATGTTTTTCATAGTCATGTATGTATGTGAGTTTTTCCATAGTCATGTATGGATGTGAGTCATGTATGGATGTGAGAGTTGGACTATAAAGAAAGCTGAGCGCCGAAGAATTGATGCTTTTGAACTGTGGTGTTGGAGAAGATCTTGAGGGTCCCTTGGACTACAAGGAGATCCAACCAGTCCATCCTAAAGGAAAACAGTCCTGAATGTTCGTTGGAAGGACTTATGTTGAAGCTGAAAGTGCAATACTTTGGCCACCTGATGTGAAGAGCTGACTTATTAGAAAAGACCCTGATGCTGGGTAAGATTGAGGGTGAGAGGAGAAGGGGACGACAGAGGATGAGATGGTTTGATGGCATCACCAACTCAATGGACATGAGTTTGAGTAAACTCTGGGAGATGATGATTGACAGGGAGGCCCTGCATGCTGCAGTCCATAGGACACGACTGAGCAACTGGACTGAACTGATTGCCTATAATCATCACACCATATATTAGACTGCCATAAATTGTATCTAAAAATTTATATCCTTTGACCAATGTCTCCTTATTTTCTCCAATCCTCTAGTAATCACCATTCTATTCTCTGTCTCTATGCTATTGGCTTTATTGTACAGTATTTGTCTTTCTTTGTCTGACTTATTTAACTTAGCATAGCATCCTTAGGGTTCATCCAAGTTGTCATTAAAGGAAGGATTTTCTTCTTTCTCCTGTCTGAATAATATCCTATTGTTTCTATGTGTGTTTGTGTGTGTGTATCTTGGCTATCATAATAAAATCTGTTATTTAACATTTTACTGCAGTATAATAGTCATAAAGAAAAAGTGTACCTATCATAAGTATACAACTAAATATTACAAAGTGATCACATCTGTGATATTGACACGTAGGTCAAGAAATAATGTATCACCAGCAGACCAGAAATCCCATCGTGCTTATTCCTGTTTAACCTGGTTTTGAGCTGAGCTTTCTCTTGGAGAAGAGAACAACATTCTTTATTCAGTTTGTCATTTAGCCATCAGGCTACAAATAATTATTGAGCACTTGTTATTTTCCAAGCATTACTATGTGTATGATTAAAATGGTGGTGCTGGTGGTTTAGTCGCTAAGTTGTGTCCCACTCTTTTGCAACCCATGGACTGTAGCCCGCCAGGCTCTTCTGTCTATGCAATTTCCAGGAAAAAATACTAGAGGGGGTAGCCATTTCCTTCTCTAGAGGATCTTCTTGACCCAGGGATTGAACCTGAGGCTCCTGCACGGGCAAGCGGATTCTTCACCACTGAGCCACCGGAGAAGCCTTATGAGAACAATAGCCGTAAACAAAATAGACAAAACTCTCTACAATAGATCACAGGCGATGTGACTCAATAGAAAAATGACATAGTAAATGCTGAGATACAATTTTAAGTATCTTGTACAGAAAAGAGCTCCCTGAGAAGGTGCCATTTGCACCTCCTAGGGAGATTAATTCCATACATGTAAGTGAGGGAAGAACATTCCAGGAAGAGGAACAGTAAAGCCTTGAGACAGGGCTTACAGTACAGCCAGAAGCCCAGAACAGCTGACACAGAGTGACCTCAGTAGGAGTTATACAGGAAGATATCATTCCAATAACAGGAGGCCTGTTATGTAAGGTTGTGTAGACCATTTTAAGGATGTTGTCTACTAGTCTGAATGAAGGTTTTGAAAAGAGGAGTAACATGATCTATGTTTTAAAAGGATACTGCACCTGCTGTATTGAAAATACACTGCAGGAAGGCAAGAGCAAAAGCTGGACAGCTAGTTAGCCCCAGCACTAACCAGAGAGGCTGGTTTATGGTGGTAGTAGTGGAGGTCATAAGAAGTAGCTGAATCCTAGGTCTATTTTGAAGGTGGATAATTTGTTCAGAGTTGATGTACTATGTAAGAAAAAAAAGCATGATTCTGCTTGTTGCTTCTTTATCACCCTTTATTTTGGTAGTTTTCAACTTTGGAGTGGCAGATACCTGAAAAACATTAAGGATATACTTGGTTCAGTCCTACCTTTGCCAGTGACTTACAGAAGGTGCTTGTTTAAACTCTCCCTGAATATCTTTACTGACATGGAATTCACCTCAATCTAAAGCAGTCCCTTTAGATGTTTGAATTGTTTTAGAATACAAATTAGCAAATACTTCTTTACACCTCTGAAATGATTATCAATAGATATGCTGCTACTGCTAAGTCGCTTCAGTTGTGTCTGACTCTGTGCGACCCCAGAGACAGCAGCCCACCAGGCTCTGCTGTCCCTGGGATTCTCCAGGCAAAAATTATACTACTATTAAATATCTACTCAGTGTCTGTTTCAGAAATTAGTTTTCAAGGAATTTATTAAGTTGTCAAATTTATTGACATTCAGTTATTCATAACATTTTCATATTATCCTTTTAATATCTATATATAAGGCACCACTTTTAATATTGGTAATGTGTGTTTCTTGACTTTTGTCAATTTTGCAAATAGTTTATCAATTTATTAATCTTTTCAAACAACCATTTGGCCTTCTGTTTTCTATTTCATAAATTTATTCATTTTCTTCTATTTTGTTCGAGCTTATTTTGCCTATTATTTGCTAGCTTCTTGAAATGGAGGTTTAGATTGATTTTAAGATTTTTTTCTATTTATGTATCTACCTAAAACTTTCCTTCAAATCACTGAATTAACTACTGAGTATTTTTTATTTTCATTATCATTCAGTTTAAAACATTTCTGTATTCCATTATGACTACTTTAGAGTCATAATTTATTTAGAAGTATGTTGCATAACTTCTAAATGCCTAGTAGCTTCATAGCTATCATATATATTACTAATATTATTTCACTGTGATCCTAAAACTTGCATTTTATGACTTCAGTTTTCAAATTTATCAATACTGGCTTAATGGCCCAGAATGTGGTCTATTTGGGCAACAATTTCATGTCTACTTAAGAAGAGTGTGTAGTCTGCAGTTGTTGGATATAGAGATCTACAAATATCATTGAGGTCAAGCTGATTATATTGTTTTTCAAATACATATTTTTATGTTTGTGTCTGTGGTATTAATGACAAAAAGAAGTGTTAAATATAAACATAAAGTTTGATAAATTTGCCTTTTTCTCCTTTCAGCTAATTTTGCCTCATTATCTTAAGACTCTACTGTAGGTACATAAATGTTTGAGATTGTTAATTATGGAATCTATTATTTTATAATTAGAAATCCTCTTCTTTATCTCTGACATTAGTTCTTATCCTAAATTCTACTTTGTGTGATATTAATATAGATATATCACCTTTTGTGTGATGAGTGTTTGTACATATCTATTTTCCATCCTTTCATGTTCACCCTATTAGTTGAAATATAAAGTATACTTCTTTTAAATATTATAAGTTGAGTCATTTTGTTTCTCCAGACTAAGAGTCTCTGTTCTTTATCTGGAGTAGTTAGTCCTGCTAATACTTAATGTAATTTTTGACACCACTGAATTTGTCTTCCATAATCCTATTTTTAAAATTTCTGTGTTTTTTCCTTTTTCCTGCTTCCTTTAAGATTAATAAATTTATTATCATCATCATGAAACTCACAATTCCAAAAAACTACTAAGAACAAATATGTTCCTTTTTCTACATGAAAAAGTTATGTATGTTTTACCTTAGGAAACTAACAACTATCATATATTGAGCACTTAGTATGTGCCAAACACTGTATTATGTATGCATATAAGTACATTATCTGATTTGATTCCCTAAAACAACAATATGAGGCAAGAGCTATTATTATTCATGTTTTTCAGATGAGAAGCTAAGGCTCAAAGAAGTCAAGTAAATCACTCACTTTAGTTAGTGGCAGAGCTGGAACTCAAAACTCCATGTGATTACCTAGCATTTATTTTGAGTCTTTCTAGATTGTATATAACCAATGTCTTCATTTAAAAGGACAAAAAAAAAAAAGGTATTATTTTCTGTATGGGAGTTTTCTCCCATACCTCAGTTTATCTGTGCCTAGGTGGCTCGGATGGTAAAGAATCCACCTGCAATGCGGGAAACCCGGAGACCTGGGTTCTACCCCTGGGTTGGGAAGATTTCCCTGGAGGAGGGCATGGCAACCCACTCCAATATTCTTGCCTGGAGAATCCCCATGGACAGAGGAGCCTGGCGGGCTACAGTACAGGAGGTTGCAAAGAGTCAGACATGACTGAGTGACTAAGCACAGCACTGCTGCTGCTGCTGCTGCCAAGTCGCTTCAGTCGTGTCCGACTCTATGTGACCCCATAGACAGCAGCCCACCAGGCTCCTCTGTCCATGGGGTTTTCCAGGCAAAGTATTGGAGTGGGGTGCCATTGCCTTCTCCAAAGCACAGCACTATCTGGTAGGATGTCTGCTTTCTAATTGCTTTGTTCTTCCTTGTATCTTGGTTTGGCTACTTCCTTAGTAAAAAAGAAACTAAATCCAGGTTACCTAACAGTGATGGGAAATGAATATATGAGTTTGTATAACCTATGTTACACTTCCTTTACTGTTTAGTCACACATGATTGAGGAAATCAAGAGGTTTTCACCAAGTCCGTATCTCTTAAGTGCCATTGAGCAAATCTACTTTATGTTTTGTTTGTTCAGAATTCTGAGATGTGCAAACACTACCGAATATTACCCAGGATGGGTTACCTTTGTCCAAAGAATTTACAGCCTGTCTGTGGTGATGACGGCCAGACATACAACAATCCCTGCATGCTCTGCCATGAAAATCTGTACGTATACGAGTCCATCTTCTAGTGTAGAGGTTCTTGAAGACAGTGTTGACCCACAGTAGAGTACTGATATGAATGCAAGGTACTGCACCTCATCATAGAAGTTTAAAATTCAGATGTGAGTGATCCTGTTCATGCATAAAATAGAGAATATCTATGGGTATGCCTTTAATAAAATTGTTCATATACTTTACTGAGTGGAAGAGAAAGGGAAAAGTGGTGGGGTTACAACGTAACTAGAGAAAATCTCTCTAAGCCCATGTTCACTCATGGGAGTGTGAACATCAGCTATACTTTATGTAAAGAGAAAAAAGTTGAGAATCATTGCTGTACAGAGTCAGCCCAGGCTCTAATCTCTAATAACCTTATGACTAGCTTCTAGTCACAGATTTCCCTTCATTCTCCACGTGTTTCCAGCCTGCATTACACCAGCTTTAAAAAAGGGCATGGTGGCAAATCTTGCCTTTTCTACCACATCCCACCTCAGGAACATGCAGTCCCTGAATGTTCATCCTGTCCTTCTTAGAATACCATAAACAAGACCCAGAATATGAAGATGGGCCTGATATCCTCCTTTTCAATTCTGGAAAGATATTTGAATTTACATTTATTTCTTTAAAATCAACTAACTCACGAAAGAAAAAAAAAAAACATTCTACAGTTCATATATGTAGACTAAAACTTGAATATGAGTCCTTTATGTGTTATATCTGTAAGTAAGACACTTTAATATTCTCAGTTTCACTGACCTCACTACTTACTATAGAGCGGTATTATTTTCATTGTACAGAAGGTTAATCTGAGGCTCAGAGAGTCCAGGTAATCTGTTTAAAATGACAACGTTTTGGAAATAGAACAGACCGGATTGTAACCTTGTTGATTTGGGTTTAAATACAGTTTGCTTTTCTGTCTACTACAATACTGTTATATCAAAGGTAAACAAAAGGGGATCAAAGATTCCTTTGATAATATGGAGAAAGTCGTCTCTTTCTACAAAAGAAAGAATGATGAAACATTAAAAATCTGTATGCAGAATATCTGTGGGCACATAAATCTCTTGAAGTCCATCTATGGATATCACACAGTTTTAATAACTAAGGAATCTTAATTCTTAAATGTCTTAAACATTTAAGAAATGAATAAAACCATTCATGAATCTGTTACAACATGTGTCTTATTCTCTCCCAGAAATCCTTCAATTTCTCTTTACTGTAAATACCAGGCCCTAAATTATCCAAGCAATGCTCTACAAACATTCCATTAACTGTTTAAACCTATAAGTTATACTTTATTCAAAGGAACTTTAGAAATTACAGAAATGCCCATGATAAAAATACTGATAAAGGATGTCTCAAGATGGATTGTTTAGCTCAAGAACTGAGAACACATGTTATAAAGAGAAGATTTAGGCTGTCCCAGGCAAGATGGAACATTACTGGTTTCTGAGGTCTTAGAAGAAGCTAGAGGGAAGAAATTTCAATTTTTGCAATGTTCAAAGACTAGATGAACTGTCCTGATAGACAGTTAGTCTCCTATCACCAAAGCAGACAAGTAGATGTTTGCTATATAATATTTCTTATGAGAAAGGCATTAAAATTCATATATCTTAAGATTCTTTCCAAGTATAAAATTCACGATGACCATATAGTTATGTTTTATAACATATATACATAATTTATATATATTTATGTAAAACTTATTTTGTAAAATGTGTCCTATTTTATAATCCCCAAGTCACATTATAGATATCAAATAAAGTCAAACTCCTCTCTGGGATCCAGTTTTCTCATCTATAAAATAATGGCTTTTGTGTTAGATGATGTTTATTTCTAACATTCAACAATTCCATGAATATATAGTGTATAGGAGAATGACATATGATGAAACAGATCCAGGCCTGGGGCATAAATCTGGAGCTAAATCAGAAGAGGGAGAATAAACCTGAATGATGCCTACTAGGAAATGGATACCAGTTCCTACCCCTGATTTCAGTTTTGATTTGATGCCCAAATGTCATTCATATTGATGCTTGATTGTATTTTTGTTTTGTTTTCATTAAAGCTGAGTTTTCCCAGCTTTGAAACTTCCTGTTCTGTTTTAGAATACGCCAAACGAATACACACATACGCAGTAAAGGAAGGTGTGAGGAGAATAGCATCGAAGAAACAACACCTCTTGACGTGAGTACTCTGGCGTTCAGAATCACAGTCTTAGACCCAGGTGGTTCGGCTGCTGTTCTCTTGTATTAAGTGATGGATGTTTCTCTGGCCAGGGAGATGATAGTAGGTCACGTAACCCCAGAATTATCTTCATTGTGAAGATAATTAATTACTGAAATGTGTGGGATTTAAAATATAGTAGTTAACATTTCTAAATGTTTATAGTTTACTGGGATTGATAACAGACTGTTTATGAGCAATGTACATAATGTCACCAACACTTCTTTGGAGTAGCTTTTATTTTCTGTGGACTATGATACAGAGGCCAGACAGGGATAGAAGCAGACTTAAACTTTCTATCCTTGTACTTTGCATTAAACTGTTCCCCAACGTGAAAAATTGACCTTTTCATTTAAGTCCCTATAAGGAAGTTTCTGGAATCAACTTTGGAATCTTCTGGAATCAAGATTGCCAGGAGAAATACTGATAACCTTAGATATGCAGATGACACCACCCTTATGGCAGAAAGCGAAGAGGAACTGAAAAGCCTCTTGATGAAAGTGAGAGAGTAAAGTGAAAAATCTGGTTTGAAACTCAACATTCAGAAAATTAAGATCATGGCATCTGGTCCCATCACTTCATGGCAAATAGATGGGGAAACAATGGAAACAGTGACAACCTTTATTTTCTTGGGCTCCAAAATCACTGCAGATGGTGACTGTAGCCATAAAATTAAAAGACCCTTGCTCCTTGGAAGAAAAGCTATGACCAACCTAGACAGCATATTAAAAAGCAAAGACATTACTTTGTCAACAAAGGTCCATCTAGTCAAAGCTATGGTTTTTCCAGTAGTCATGTATGGATGTCAGAGTTGGGCCATAAAGAAAAGTGAGCACAGAAGAATTGATACTTTCGAACTGTGGTGCTGGAGAAGATGCTTGAGAGTCCCTTGGACTGCAAGGAGATCCAACCAGTCCATCCTAAAGGAAGTCAATCCTGGATATTCATTGGAAAGACTGATGCTGAAGCTGAAACTCCAGGACTTTGGCCACCTGATGTGAAGAACTGACTCATTTGAAAAGACTCTGATGCTGGGAAAGATTGAAGGCAGAAGGAAAAGAGGATGAGATGGTTGGATGGCACCACCGACTCGATGGAAATGAGTTTGAGCAAGCTCTGGGAGTTGGTGATGGACAGGGAAGCCTGGCGTGCTGCAGTCCATGGGGTCGCAAAGAGTTAGACATGACTAAGCGACTGAACTGAAGGATGTTTTGACACACCCTACGGTAATCTCACCTTATTCGAGGTTTTGTTTTCCATAGTTTTAGTTACCCAAAGTTCACAAATACTAAATGGGAAACTCCAAAAATAAATAATTCATAAGTTTTAAATCATTTGCTGTTCTGAGTAGCATGATGAAATCCTGTACCGTCCTGCTCCATCTCACCCAGGAGGTAAATCATCCTTTGTCCAGCACATCCCATCTCCTAGTCACTTAGTAGCTATCTAGGTTATCAGATGAACTCTTGTGATATTACCATCTTTTGTTCCAGAGACCCTTATTTTGCTAAATAACGCCCCTTAGAGTGCAAGGGTAGTGACACGGGCAATTCGTATATGCCAAAGAGAAGCCAAAAAGTTCCTTTATGTGCAAAGTGGAAGTTCTCAACTTATTAAGGAAAGAAAAAAATCATGTGCTGAGGTTGCTCAGGTCTTTTGTAAAAATGAATCTTCTATCCATGAAATTGTGAAGAAGGAGAAAGAAATTTATTTTAGTTTTGCTGCTTCATCTCAAATGGCAAAAGTTAAAGACATATTATGTGATAAGTGCTTAGTTAAGATGGAAAAGGCATTATATTTATTGGATGGAAGACATGAACAGCAAATGAGTTCTGACTGGTGA
Source organism: Bison bison bison (assembly GCF_000754665.1). Lineage (NCBI taxonomy): Eukaryota > Metazoa > Chordata > Mammalia > Artiodactyla > Bovidae > Bison > Bison bison. The sequence continues at coordinate 9,350,929 of NW_011494863.1, forward strand.
CAAGGTGTTTGGCCAAAAAGCATTAAGACTATAATGAGATTTCAGTAAGGAATCCCCTGAAATTAGTGACACCAAGCCATTTACTATAATAAAGTATGGTTACACAGATTCAGGAATAGGTCTGGACTGAAAAATATAAAAATGAGTGGAGTGGATGCATCTGCCATGAAGAAGCTGCTGCCACATTTCTAGCAGAGTTGAAAGGTTGATTAAAGAGAAAGACTATCCTTCAAAGCACATCTTCAATTACAATGAGACCGGGCTCCTCTGAAAGAAGATATCCAATAGAACCTGCATTTACAGAAGCACAAAGGAGACACCAAGTCATAAAAGCAGGGAAGGACAGATTAACTCTGTTACTACGTAGTAATGCCACAGGGGATTAAGGCCGGCAAAGTGTGAAGAGCAAATAACCCACCTGCTCTGAAGAACAAATATTAACTGCCCATGTTCTGGTAACAAAATCAGAAAGCGTGGGGGACAGTCATCTTATTTATGGAATAGTACCACCAGTGCTCCATCCCAGAAGTGAAACATATTTGGAAGAGGAAAGTTTGGGATTTAAAGTACTACTAATAAAAGACAATGCCCTTAGACATCCTGAATCTATCTGCTATGAAAATAAAAACACTGAGGTTGTATTTTTGCCTCTAAATACAATCTCATTGCTTCAGTCCCTTGATCAGAGCATTGTTCAATTTGTCAAAGTCACATACACCTGCCTGGTGTTTAATTACTTTTGATCAGCAATTGATGCAGACCTTCATTTGGACAAAAAACACTACTGGAAATCGCTCACTATTGCTGACACAGTAACATTCCTCAAAGCTACAATGGATAAATTAGAACCAGAAAGTGTAAATGCTTGCTGGAAAAATGAATGGAGTGAAGTTGTGAATTATTTTAAAGGCTTCCTGGGGATTGATGGAGAAGTTAGCAAATTCATTCACAGGAGAAGACAAGTTTATGGAGAAGGATATTCTGTCGTGCTTGATGAAGTGGAATAACATATTGAAGGCCATTGACAAGTATCCAAGAATGAGGAGCTAGAAGAACTTACTGAGTCATCCACAGAGGGAGAGGAAGACAAAGAAGAAACTGAAGCAGAACCAGCAATGTAAACATTAGCAAACTTTGCCAGTGTTTCAAGCTGCACAAACATTAAGGCAAAATTATGGAATATAATGGTGGGCTGCTGTCTATGGGCCTGCACAGAGTCAGACACGACTGAAGCGACTTAGCAGCAGCAGCATCGAGTACAATCCTTGAATGGAAGCCAGCATTAAAGTCACCCATATGATCACCAAAGGATTGCAACTTTTGCAGCAACACTTTGAGTTAGAAAGAGCAACAACTTCTAACTATAATATCCTTTCAAAAGTTTTCCTCAAAAAAACCTTTTGCTATCAGATTCCTAACCATGGATATCAGTTCCTGACATCCAGCCATGCACACCATCACAGTTTGATGATACAGGATCGCTTGAAGCAGATGATCCTCTGGCTGATGTATTCCTCTGGCTGATGTATTCAGAAAGTCAGTGATAGCCTAATGCTATGTCACAAAACCTCCCTCTTTCACATCACCTCAATTATACAAGCATTGTATTGTATCATCACAGAAGGGGTGGGTACAGTAAAATAAGATATTTATAGAGAGAGAGGGGGGACTACATTCACATAATGTTCTGTTTTAGATTGTTGTTAATCTCTTACTATGCCTAACTTATAAATTAAACTTTATCTTAGGTGTGTAGGTATAGGAAAAAACATATATGAAATTCAGTTTACACATAGTATATCTATGGTCTCAGGCATCCACTGAGGGTCTTGGAATGTATACCTCGGGGGTAAAGAGAACTACTGTATTGAGTTTTACATCGTCCCTGGTGATGGCATTTGAGTAATCTCCTCCTCAAGCAAGAGGATATTTGACTTGGGTAAAAATATTAGGAAGTTTCAAATAAGAGAAAAATGTTGTTACCAGATAAGTATAAGTTCAGAGTTTTGGTGTTTTTCATGTATGAGACCTTTGGCAAATCACATAAATATGTAAACCAAAGTTCTCACTGAGTTACTGAAAATTTTTAGTAAATACTTTTAAGCATTTGGCAATAACACTTTGGCAATAGTGGAATTAAAAACAATTCTACCACATTTGAGGATCTCAAGCAACACTAGATGAGACCATATTCAAAAGAACTACTCAGTAAGCACTGATATGGGAAAGTGGAAAAATAAAAGAGCTATAAGCTAGATGTTTCTGCTTTTACACTGGCAGCTGGAAGGCAGGGGACTGGAATGAAATGAGGAGACCTTTGCTGTTTTTTCTTCTGGGTTAAAAAAGTCATTTATCTACTCTGGGTCTTTACACATGTACAAAGAGAGGTTTTAAACTTTTGCCCTAGTCCCTATATGGGGTTTGCTATCTTACTACATAGAAACTGTTAGTGGTTTGCTTCTCATTTTATTGCCAGAATATACTGTCTCCCCATCTTACAAACACATCTGGTCACATATATCTCAAAACAGGAAGGTAAAAATAATCTTTCTGCAAGTCCTACAGACCACACCTTAGACTATGCCTTGCTGCAATCTCACGTAGACAACTTGATGAAAACTACTTTATGAGGAATTTGCCATAAAATAATACTAAGATGTTTTTATTCAAATAATGACGTATCTTGCCAGAGATAAGATCAAAACGTTTTATAAGTTCCTTCCTTTCATATGAGGGTGTTTTCTTTCCCCTGGAGTTATATAATGGATATTACTTATGGTTTTATCTGATCGAACAAAGGATCTTGGATACACCAAGGTGGTATGGGTGGGTCATGGCCCAGCATTGATCTGATAACTATTATGGGTGTAAATCCCAGAGGTTGAAACTTATTGCCTGAACCTAGTTCATGAGTAGATGATTCTCTAAGAGAGTCTAGAATCCCAAGAATGAATAAAAGACCCGACAGTAACAACTTTCCTGGAAAAACAGACTGAAAACCCAATATTCTAAGAAATATTTTTCATTATATGGTAACTTCTAAGATTTATATAACTCTTTAGAGAGTTCCCTGTGCTCTTTCCTTTTGCATCCTCATAGTAGATCTGTATTTAGAGCAGGGATCGTTATCTTTCCCATTTTAAAGAAAATCAGCCTGGGAGAAATCCTGCCATTTACCACAAGTTCATTAGAATTAAGTTCTGGGTCAACTGTAGACCTGCCACCATCCTTTAGTTGTCAGGAGATTCTGAAAACCGAGGGCTCTAGAAAAGGCATTATCTGAACGAAATAAAGATTAGCTACACTGGAAGGCAATTCCTATATTAAGAAAAATATCAATACTATTTTGAGATGAAGAAATGACTATTCTCAATTCCATGACAAAGATTTTCAAGGATTCAAGACCATAAGTTGCCAACCCAAATCAAAGAAAGCCTGATGTGTTCCATGTGAGAACTAAAATGGAGGCTTGAGTTTGTAATAATAATGCTGCTAGTGTTCCAGGGAGTGCCAGCAGACAAGATGCAGTCACTATTTAAAAAACTTTAAATGTCGACTTAATGTTTTAAATGTTGATTTTAAGAATATGCATGGATGAGTCAGGCACGAAGACAGCTATTTAAATGCTTATGGCCTAAAACTATAATAGTAAAGCATTAACTGTTAGAGGAATTAGACTTAAGTCCTGACCAAATGCGAGACCTTGGCAAGTCAGTGAACTTCTCTGAAGCTCAATTGCTTCCTTTTTGAAAAGATATGAATGACACCTTCCTTCTTTCATTATCATGAGGGTCACAAGTAATCAAGAGCAGAGGTCATTTTTGCATCCACCTCAATAGGTAAAATATACTAGATACTCTATAAATACTCATTGAATCAATTAAATAAAATGTGAAAGTGATTTGAAATCCTGTATTCTTGGCAGAAGGCAGGAATCTACAGATTTCTTTGACTATGTTACAATAATACATGCATAGCCAGCATTTCTACAGTGTCTCTGAGTTTCTAACATCTAACCTCTTCATCTTCTTGTCTAGGTCAAATGATGCAAAAGTTGGTAAAAGCCATGAGGGAAAATGTATACCCCAATTCTGAATAACCTATCTTCACCATCTGTATATACAAAGAATTCTTCAGAGCTCATCTTATTTACTATAGAAAACAATACAGAACTGTTGGGGGAATGGACTCATTGACTTTCAGTCTATTCCATCTCTTCCCTCCTAGATTCTGTGATCTAAGGGCACAGAGACATCTTAACCAGTTTGTGCTGTGGAAGCCTCCTGATCACAATGCTGTCTGTTTAACTGCTTGTTCAATAAAAGTAAACTCAGCAGAATGCCATTTCTGGGAATTTTTTTGTCACTGTCTGGATAACAGAAATTTTTTTTGAAGAAAATTAACTATATCCTTTTTTTTCTTTAATCCTTTTCTCAAATTCTAGTTGCTCTCAGAGTTCAGAAGAAATGTCTAGAAGAGAGGTGAGGAGGTAAGGGCTCCTAGGCTCTGACTCAACCTCACCTTCACTGTTACCTTACAGCTCCTCTATCTATCTTCTGTATTTCCATGGATAGCATAACTCTCTCAGTTACTTGGGTCTCATCCAGTGACACAAATTAGTAATTTCTCATAGTAACCATGCAAGGAGATCCAACCATGCAAGGAGATCCAACCATGCAAGAACATTCATCCTAAAGGAGATCAGTCCTGGGTGTTCTTTGGAAGGACTGACATTGAAGCTGAAACTCCAGTACTTTGACCACCTCATGCAAAGAGTTGACTCATTGGAAAAGACTCTGATGCTGGGAGGGATTGGGGGCAGGAGGAGAAGGGGACGACAGAGGATGAGATGGCGGATGGCATCACCGACTCGATGGACAGGGGTTTGAGTGAACTCCGGGAGTTGGTGATGGACAGGGAGGCCTGGCGTGCTGCGATTCATGGGGTCGCTAAGAGTCGGACACGACTGAGCAACTGAACTGAACTGAACTGAATCATGCTACCTCTTGATAATTTCCTGTATCAGAGCCTTGAACCCATACATAGTCTGGGGGAAGACTAATGCAACAAGAGTAACCAATGTATGCAAGTCTGAGCAGCACTGACTAGTAGAAATATAATAGTAGTTACATGTGTAATTTCAAATTTTCTAGTAGCTACAAAAGAAATGGGTAAAATAAATTTTGGGAATATATTTTATGTAGCCCAATATATCAAAACTATTATCATTTCAAAATACATACATAATATGATAGTCATAATATCAATATAAACTTGTTGTTACTAAGTCTTTGATATTGGTGTGTATTTTAAACTTCCAGCACGTTGAAATTTGGACCAGACACACTTCAAGTGCTCAAGAGCTACATGTAGCCGGAAGCTACTAGTGACTTATAACACATGAGAAAACCACTAAAGAAAGTAAGCGCTAGACAGGAGTGGGACAGAACAATGTGTGAGCTCCCGCCTCAATGCTGAAACACTGTCAAGCTCAGACTCTTGCTACAGCTTGCCCCTAGTTATTGTCCCCATGCAGATTCTGGGCTGATGCTGAACACACTATAGATGCAGGAAAGTAAAAGTGTGTGTCACTCAGTCGTATCCGACTCTGTGCGACCCCATGAACTGCAGCCTGCCAGGCTCCTCCACCCATCGGATTCTCCAGGCAAGAATATTGGAGTGGGTTGCCGTTCCCTTCTCCAGGGGATCTTCCTGATGCAAGGACTTGGGCTTCCCTGGTGGCTCAGATGGTAGATGGAGGAAGCTATGGGGAACCCATTGTGCTTCAAACTGTTCTTAGCTCTAGAGCTATGCCAGGAATAGTTGGCTTACCTGGATTTGGGAAGTTAATTTTGTATTTATTATGCTGTTCTTTTTCTTTTAGATAAGTTGCCACTAAGCCAATTAAAGCAAAATTTTGTGATCTTTGTCCTTTTTAACTAAAGTGAAGATAAATCATTCCCTAGGTATTTTTTTTTCTATGATATCATTAAGAAAAAAGAAAGAAGGCTTACATATAATTTTGCAAGCATGAAAACACAGAGCCATTTTAGGGGGGAAAAGTGAGAAAACAACATTGCTATTTTCTTTGGTAATTCCAGGATATACAGAATGGGTTTCAAGATTCTAGAACATATGAGATTGTATCTCTTTCCTGGTTATTTCTGGGGAATCCCAAAACACTATTTTCCTGACCAAGATATATAATTGTTTGAGAAATAGTTACTTTATTATATCATTATGAATATTTTATTGAGATAAAAATAGCAAATTCCTTGTACTGCTTTGATCATTATTATGATTATGGTCATAAGGTTACATGCACAAAAGACTATGTTATCGCACATTCAAGACTTGAGCAACCTTCGACAACCATATTGAGTACCAGGGAAAGTGTGGCTCAGGGATACTGTGAAGTGAAGGATAAGGTAGTCTAGAACTGGATGAGACATAGGAATAGAGAAATGCCTACGGACCCAGTGAAAGTCAAGGGTGAAGTGGGGATGCAGAGGTCAGGAATGGAAAGGGGACCAAGGAGGCTCAGGAATTGGCGTTAAGGATGTGAATGTGTGAAAGCTGTTTATTTTGGAGACACAACCTGGAGGCAAACATAAAATGTCACCTGTGTCCAAATGGTCACAAGAAAATAGCTGCATTAAGTAAACTAATTTCTGGGTTGCTACTTGAATTATATCTTGATATCCATATGGGAGGCAAATGAAAACCAGACCCATCTCACTGAGGTTCCCCAAACCAGCCCTAAACTTCTAAACCGGGAAGTGACAAATGATCCTGAAATGGAACTAAGAAAGCCAAACTATTTGTATTATCTCTTCCTGTCACTACCACAGACTGACGCATTTCTCTATAATTGATATTTCAGATTTCATTTGCAGAATGCGGGTTTTCAGAGAACTATCACTGTCCAACTCCTATATTTCCTGTAAGGAACTCACCTGAAGTCTCCCTCTCTCTCTCTCAAGGCTTCAGAAACAAGTGCACAGAGCACTTGTGGAGACTACAGGCCAACAAACTTTTCCACTGAAGAGCCAGATAGACCTTGTGAGACATACAATCCTGTCACAGCCACTCAATGCTGCTGTTGTAGAAATATATGAATTTACATTATGTAAGATCATATGGACAGCTGTGTTCCAATAAAACTGTATTTACAAAAACAGGTGGTGGGCCAAGTTTGACCTGTGGGTAGCTCAGTAATGGTTAAGAATCGGTCTCTTTAGCTACATGTAAATCAATGACATTAGAAGGCTCCCTCATACCATACACAAAAATAAACTCACGATGGTTTAAAGACATAAATATAATACCATAAAATTCCTAGAGGAGAACACAGGCAAAACATTTTCTGACATAAATCACAGAAATATTTTCTTACATCAGTCTCCCAAGGAAAAGAAAGAAAAAATAAACAAACGGGACCTAACTAAACTTAAACGTTTTTGCACAGTGAAGGTAATATTAACAAAATAAAAAGACCACCCAGGGAACAAGAGGATATATTTGGATACATTGTGACTGACAAGGAATTTCCAAAATATACAAACATCTCATTAAAAAACAAACCCAATCAAAAGATGGGCAGAAGATCTAAGCAGACATTTTATCGAAGACACACAGATGGTCACAGGCACAAGAAAAGATTTTCAACATCACTAATCATTCAGTTCAGTTCAGTTGCTCAGTCATGTCCCACTCTTTGCAACCCCATGAATTGCAGCCCGTCCAGGCCTCCTTGTCCATCAGGAAGGATGGACATTGCATTTCCATCCAATGCAAATCAATATCAGGATGAATTATCACCTCACACTGACCAGAATGGCTATTATTGAAAAGCATACAAATAACAAATGTTGGCAAGGATATGGAGAAAACTGTTGGTGGGAATGTAAACTGGCTCAACCACTGTGGAGCAGAGTATGCAGGTTCCTTAAAAACTAAAAACAGAACTACCATATGATTCAGCAATCTCACTCCTTGGTATATAGCCAGAAAAGACAAAAATGCTAATTCAAAAAGATACATGCACCCTCAACGTTCACAGCTGCACTATTTATAATGGCCAAGACATAGAAGCAACCTAAGTATACATTAACAGATGATTGGTTTAAGAAGATGTGGTTTATATATATATATACACACACACAATGGAATGTTACTCAGCCACAAAAAGAATGAAACACTGCCGTTTTCAGCAACGTGAATGGACCTAGAGAATATCATACTAAGTCAAGTCAGACAAAGAAAGAAGTATTATATGATATCACTTATATGTGAGGTCTAAAAAAATAATGTAAGTAAATCTACATACAAAGCAGAAACAGATTCACAGACATAGAAAAGAAAGTTATAATTACCAAAGGTGAAAGGAAGGGGCGGAGGGATAAATGAGGAATACGAGATTAACATATACGGACTACTGTACATAAGGGCTTTCCCAGGTGGCACAGTGGTAAAGAATCTGCCTGCCAATGCAGGAGATGCAAGAGACAGGGTTTCAGTCTCTGGGTTGGGAAGATCCCCTGGAGGAGGAAAATGGCAACCCACTCCAGTATTCTTGCCTGAAAATTTCCACGGACAAGAGGAGCCTGGGGGGCTACAGTCTACCACAGAGAGTCAGACACGACTGAACAACTGAACTCGCAGACACACACACTTTACATAAAATAGACAAGCAACAAGGATTTACTGTAGCTCAGGGCACTATATTCGATGCCTTACAGTAACCTATAGTGAAAAATAACCTGAAAATATATATCTATGTAGATAGATAACTAAGCCACTTTGCTATATACCCAAAACTAATGTGATATTGTAAATTAACTACATTTCTATTTTTTTAAAAAAGAATCTCTTGTCCTTCTTTGTAAGTTATTAGTGGTTGTCTTCTCTTTGCTCCTTTCTATACATTTAAATAAAAACCACACTTCTTATTCGATGAAAATAATAATAAAAAGTAACAAATGTTGACATTTAAACATTTAATATGTGCCTGAAACTGAGACAAGCATATAATCAGACTCACATTTGTACCCCAATCCAACACTCTCTGTGGCCTTGCTGGTTGACTTTGACCAAGGCCAGTCTCATATATAACACGGATTATGGTAAATGAAGTGAATGTACCCTCAAATTACACTCCCTGTGACCTTTACCAGTAATGGATAATACTTGTTTCCCTCTTAGTAACGAGCATAACAAGGCATCTTATTCTTTCCCTGGTACCATCCTGCCACAGAAATACCTTTTTCTTTCCAATATTGTAATTAAAGCTCAATATAAATAATATGTAACCATAAGTCACTCTTCAAGCATGAAGGGAGGACAGAGAGAAAGACTTGGTCATCTGAAAAGGAGTCATAGGGAAAAGAATCTAATAAAACATTCGTCATCCTTGAGGGACTTTTCACAAGACGGTAGTTCTTGTGGATCATTTTGCGGGATGATGTGCTGTCTTCCTCCAGGCTGTTCTATACACTCTGTCCTATTACAGTCCTTGTAAATACCTTTCAAGCCTAAAGACAATTTACTTTTTAACTTTTTTTCTTGAATGAATTTTAGACCTTCTATCTTTTCAGTGGACTTTTTCAACGGCCTACCAGACGTGCTTGTCGCCATCCTTTACAGCCCTCTCTTTTAAAACAGTCTTCCAATGACCTCTTTGAAACACAGATCTGCTTAATTCCCCAGTTAAATGTTTTGTTTTGTTTTTTGGAAAATTCCTCCTAAGCAGCCAGGGTGCATTAAAACACAGTAAAACAAGACAAACCTGAAACCAAGGCAATGTGTTCCCTACTCCCTTTTGTCTTCTATTCACTTATCAATAAATTTATTAACTCTTTCGTTTAAGCCATCATCCTCTTATGACTGACTGTAACAACTTTATACATGATCTCCCTGCAGAGTACTGATCTGAAATCCAAATTTGGTAGTATTATGCATAAAACCTTTAAGTGATTTCTCTAGTCCCCAAGATGAATACCAAACTCCCTCTGACGTGTAAGGCCTCTGTCTACCTCTTTAGTCTCAGCTCTTATATTATCCTTTTTCCCTTCTACCCTTGAATAATTTCCTGAAATTTATTTATATATGTCCTCTCCTCCTAACATATCCTCTGTATTCACCTCTGGTCCTTCTCCCATTTTTTTCCTTCCATCTTTTAAGGTTCATTCCTTTAAACTCTAGGATAAATTTATTTTCACCTCATTAAAGGTGAGGCTTTTTTCTAGAAACCTTCCACAACTTCTTTCCCCTCTGAATGTGAATTAGTTATTCCTCTCTTATGCTCCCATAACCTCTTCTCCCTACACCCAGATTACCAGCTGTCACTTGTTTCCTAGTTGCTTATTTACAAGTCTGTCTCTCTCACCAGACTGTGACTGCTTTAAGAGAAGATGGTTTAATATTCTTGCTTTTCTTTCTAGTTCATACATACTGTAATACTTAACTTGGAGCTATTACTTATTAAAGTTGTTGGGTAAAGCTATACTCGCTTAAAGTTTTTAAAGGAAATTTAGAACATGCCTCTTAGTTACTGTCAATGCCTACAAGGACTTTTCTCTTCAAAAACTGCTGGCAATGATGGTTGGAAACAAGCTAGTTAAGTGAAAATATGAACTTGTAAAATGTATCTCCTCCCTAGACAAAGGCTAGATTCATGAGGTATTTCTTAGAAATATTAGAAAAGGTTGTAGCTAAAGAGGAATGCAAAAGCAGTAGGAGCCCAGAAAAAAAAAAGCTATGAAGTATACTGTTATAATTAACCTTAATTTCAACTAATTAACTGCTCTTAGTCAACTAAATATATGATACATAGTGATAAAGAAAATCTCAATTATTTTATTTCAGGTTGATAAACTCCTAGATTGACAGAGCTAGAATAAAACTACCCCATGATTTATCCAGCATGTTTAATATATAGGAATCCTAAAGCCAAAAGAGAGGAAGTGATTTTCTGAGCTTACCCAGATGGGAGTAAATGAGGTATAAATTCAAGTAAATGGTTTTTAATTTCATGTCCCTTACACCACTCCCTCTGGCCTCATGAACCACAGTTCTACACTTTTCATGAAACTAACTAACCATGTGATTATGTTTTCAGACAAAAGGGTGGCGTTTATATCCAGTGATCCTAGAAAACTGTTTATTACCTACAGAAATGTCACTTCTGTTCATTTGTGGAATACTTCAATTCCAAATCTATGGGGTAAGTACACATGCAGATTTGTTAGCAAAGAGTAACAGAATTAACAACGAAAAGTAAGTTCTAATGACAACACAAAAGAAGTCCTTGGAATAGTAATGAAACAGAAAACTGCCAGCTAGTATATTCTCGTCTCGATTCTTTCTGCTCCTAAAATTTTAAGTGAGAAAAAGTTGCCAAAACTCCATTGCAAAAGTCTCTAAAATGAGCTGCTGACAATTGTGCTTGCAAAGGATATTTGCTCAGGGCCCAGCCTCTGGTTGCAAGATGGGCATTGATGAATCAAGCAGGAAATGCCACATCCGTCTCTGCCCAGACGCTGTGCCAGGCACTCAGAAGATGTGTAGGCAGTTGGATAACCTCCAGTTATAATTGCCCACTGAAGAATTTCTGGTAGAGCTCTTCCCCCCACCCCCCATATTAGCACTTACCCCACTCCAGTACTCTTGCCCGGAAAATCCCATGGAAGGAGGAGCCTGGTAGGCTGCAGTCCATGGGGTCGCAAAGAGTCGGATACGACTGAGCGACTTCACTTTCACTTTTCACTTTCATGCATTGGAGAAGGAAATGGCAACCCACTCCAGTGTTCTTGCCTGGAGAATCCCAGGGACGGGGGACCCTGGTGGGCTGCCATCTATGGGGTCGCACAGAGTCGGACATGACTGAAGCGACTTAGCAGTAGCAGCAGCAGAAGCACAAGATAAGACTCTAAAGGAGAATGGAATCGTGATAGTCATTTTAATGCCAGTATGTCAAACAAGAAATAGTAACACAGCATCAACAACTCAAGCAGTAGTTAAAAGCTATTAACTAGTTTTCTTTGTATCTTTCCTTTACCATCAAGCACAAAGCTTGCAAAAAATGATATGATTTTTTGCCTTAGTAATTCCTTGGACAAAACTTGCAAAAAATGATATGAATTTTTGCCTTAGTAATTCCCTGGACAAAAACATAAAAATAGGTAAAATATTACTCCTAGTGTTGCAGCAAAAATAGAAATGGAGTTTTTCCTCTCCTGAGAACGAGGAAAGTAAAGGGAACAAAGAACAGACTAAAGAAGAAACATAAGTGTGCGTGAAAGAGTTAATAACACCTAGTTTTATTTTTTTCTTTTAGTTATTTTATTTAAAAGAAAAAATTATTTAGTAAAATGCTGCTTTATTTTCACTGTGACTGATAGTATATTCTCATTAAATATTCATGATCAACCTTGAAGAAAAATCATAGGATGAGGTAAAAATATTATTGAAAAATTGATATTATATAACAAAGACAAGATATTATAAGCACAGTAGGAAATGCCAACACAAAGTATGAAAATTTCACTAAGAATGCTTTTTTCTTGACTGCCCTATCGAAAAAATTTTTTTAAGTTTTACTTTAACTGTTACTAACCTGTAGTCTATTTTACAAAACTAACTTGACACTATGTAAATTACATCTCAGACCTACAACCCCTTAACTCTATGCAAATTACACCCTGTACCCGGTGCTTTCCTCCCTGGCACTCCCTTTGCAGACCTTGTCAAGCAGTTCAGTCGCTCAGTCTTTTCTGCCTCTTTGCAACCCCAGCTTCCCTGTCCATCTCCAACTCCCACAGCCTACTCAGATTCATGTCCATTAAATCAGTGATGCCATCCAACCATCTCATCCTCTGTTGTCCCCTTCTCCTCCTGCCTTCAATCATTCCCAGCATCAGGGTCTTTACAAATGAATCAGTTCTTCGCATCAGGTGGCCAAAGTATTGGAGTTTCAGCTTCAGCATCAGTCCTTCCAATGAATGTAATAAATACAATGAATACAAGCAGACCTTGTAGCTTTCTGCATTTCAGAAAGTAGGCCCAGTAGGATGAATATGCAAGACTCACTACTTTGGTCTTTATCACTTACCCCAGACTTGGAGCCCCATCTACAGGATCTCCTCAGATTCCCCATGTGGGGAGGTGGGGGTAGGGTAGGGGGAGAACCACGGTTCTTGAGGCACCAGCCTGCTGTGTTCTCTCTCCGCTAGGCCAGCTGAGGATCAAAACAGCCTTTCTATTTCCTCCAGACTTTGTCTCTGTGTTATTTATTTGGCATCAGAGGGCAGAGAAAGCCAAGATTTGGGTGGTAACATTAGTGGCTTGAGTACTTTAGAAAGGAATGCAAAAACAGAAGAAATTAAATTTTCAAGAGAAATCAAAAGGACTGAGTTCTAACACTGACCGAGACTGCTGCTGGCCGCTTCCTGAAGAGGCAGAGACTGCTGAGTGCCTGCCTATACAAAGTATCTGCTGAACCCTGGACTCAGGAGTTTTTCAGTCTCAGTCAAAAATCACCCTGTCTCCTGTGTGGCATGGAATAGGGAGCTGCCTCAGTGAAGGGAGCCATTTAAGGCTGGCATGCACGGCAGAGATGCGGGTAGAAACCATGCCTGTCCAGAGATAAGAGGGCCTGCTCTCATTTCCCATGCACTGCTTACGCATTTCAGATCATCACAAACTCTAATAATGAATGAGACTAAATCTACTCAAATCCAAGCAGAGTGAAGAGCTCAGAATTCTGTAATTTTATTTAGAGAAAACGACAGACAGTATTGTATATCTACATTTACTGATCAAAACTGACACCTACTCCATGGAACCATGTTGGGGATTGCTAGGAATTCACATGCAGTGCACGTCTGCATCAAGGCCTGGCTACCTCAGAATCACAGCCAACCTATGAGTTTTGAAACAAAAACTTTGTGCCTGTTAAGGAACTGGTAATAGAAATGGGTGTGGATTTACTGATGGGTTTTTTGATATGGGCAATGTATTACGAGGATGTTGAGTTTAATGTAATTCTACATACTATTTTTAAATCCTTAGTTGCTGAATAGATAAAGGAAGAAAGAGAAATGGAGTCTTATTAGTTTGTTGAGCAGATTCATTTTTTTTAATGAAGATTTCCAGAAAGAACATGGGAGGTAGACATATAGGTCATTCTTCTTAAACTCTGGATTTAAAGGAATGAATCAATGAAACAAAGTTAAAAAAAAAAAAAAAAACTTCATGGAGAGGAAAGCACATACACAAATTAAAACCTAATTGTAGAGAGATTAGATGGTGTGAAAATTAGACAGGATATGAAGACTCCTAAATTTTCCTGGGTTGGGTTACTACTGACAGCTATCAGCACAGTGAAACTGGAGAGAAGCCTAAAAGTGAGATTAAGCAGCAAGGTTTTGGGGGAGCAAGTTGACCTGGAAGATCCTACAGGATGCCCAGAAGGCACTCCTCAGTAAACAGTAGAGACCTGAGTCTAGGACCCAGGTAGCAAATCTTCCCTCATCTTATTTGGGAAAGTAAGTCAGGCCAGACATGTTGACTTAGAGCTGTGTGCACGTGAGAAGATATGAAGTAGCAGGAAGAATCCTGTACTCTAATCAGGTGATCTAATTCACTGAATGGCCTCATCATGGTACTCTTCCTCTGAGGGCCTCACTTCCTTTTCTTTTCCAAATTGATTTCCATGGAGCCTTGAAGTGCATGGTAGAAATGCAAGTACTCTTGAGCCCTATATTGCTTCCATTTAACTTAGATTTAAAAAAAAAAAAAAAATCTGCTTCTTTATCATTTGCCTCATAAAAGTGCATTTGAGTGTGGAAAAAGTTCCGTTTTTAAATTTGACAACAATAAAAAAAATGACAAACATAGACAGCACATTAAAAAGCAGAGACATCACTTTGCCAACAAAGGTCCATACAGTCAAAGCTATGATTTTTCCAGTAGTCATGTACAGATGTGAGAGTTGGACCATAAAGAAGACCGAGCGCCAAAGAATTGATGCTTTTGAACTGTGGTGATGGAAAAGACTCCTGACAGTCCCTAGGAGAGCAAGGAGATCAAACCAGTCAATCCTGAAGGAAATCAGTCCTGAATATTCATTGGAAAGACTGATGCTGAAGCTGTAGCTCAAATACCTTGGCCACCTGATGCGAAGAGCCAACTCACTGGAAAAGATCCAGATGCTGAAAAAGATGGAGGGCAGGAGGAGAAGGGGGTGACAGAAGATGGGATGGTTGGATGGCATCACTGCCTCAATGGACATGAGCTTGAGCAAACTCTGGGAGATAGTGAAGGACAGGGAAGACTGGTGTGCTGCAGTCCAGGGGCCGCAAAGAGTCGGACACAACTTAGCGACTGAACAACAACAACAGAAAGTCTGAAGACCACAGATCCAGATGTTTGTTCTGGGACTCACCAATTCTCACATTCTGTGAGTCATTGTTCTCATTTCTGTTACCTGCTTAGAACACGGTCCCTCTAAACAGGTGTTTCACTATAACCTGGAAAGATGACCATTTACCCCATTCAGAAAACCTTCTGGATTGCACTTCATTGTGGTATACATATTTCAAATGTTGATAAAGCCTCGAAATATATGTAAAATATAAGTATTCAAATTTTTACAATAAACTAAAACTGTAGAATTCAGAGAGAAAAGAGGTGGTATTGGAAAATGGGAAGTATGAATGAGAGAAACATATCTTAAAAAATTAGAAACAAATACAATCATTACTGGAAGATAGTAAGATCTGAAACTGGAAGATCTGGTTTCAGTGAAGATCAAAATAGCTATCTATTTTGGGGAATTTGCTTACCTCCTCCATCTCTGAATCTGTCCTTTGTGAATGAATTTTTCCTTTATATTAACTCTGTCTTCTGGAGAGCTGATGTGAAGAGCACAAGGGATAATAGAGGTGAAAATGCTAAATAATTGGAAATCACTGGGTGTGTGTTGTTGAAAAAATACTGGTCATGTGGATAAACAGAATATTTATAGATATGGGTGCAGGAGAATGGGTCATACACAATATCATGGTATGATCTTAAAAGGCATGAGATAACATGTTGAATATAGGTTTTCATTATAAATATCCATTTTAGTGACCAAAGTAGTATATCGTAGTTTTTTGTTTTTTAAAGTATAGGTAGGCCTAGAATTGGAAGGGACCAGCTCTCCTAACTGTTAAGAATGTGACTAAAAAGAATATACTTAATCTTTCTGATTTTGTTATTTTATTTGCAAAATAACAATAATACTTGTCTTCACATTTCATAAGGTTAATCATTTAACAAGCCTTCACAGAAGGTTGTAAAGTGTGTTCATACTTACCAAAGCAAGGTTTATGGTACTATTAATGTTGTCTATTACAGTACATTTTAAAGAAATGTCCTCAGCATTTCTCTGATCTATTTCAACATTCTTGCATTTCACATAACTGTAAAATCCCTTTACGTGTCATTTAAGAGTCCATTTGCTATTCATTTCACCTATGACTTTATTTGTCCTCAAATATAGCCATGCCATTATAACTGCTGAGCGATCAAAGGACTATTATGGAAAACATCTGGTAGTTGGTATCAGGATGTAACTATTCCAATTGTCTGTAACTCAAGATAATAAGGAAGCTTTGTTTGACAAATGAAAAGAAACAACCTTGCTTGGATTAACAGCCAATCATCACTGCAAAGACCAGTTTTAATGAGGGTAGGTCTCTGCTCTGAGTGTATATATACATGCATCTGTCAGACTGCTTTTTGTCTGTTTCTCTCTGAACTTCTTGACTCGGGGCAGCGGCTCTCGAATACCCTCATTTATCATCACTATGAACAGCATCACTACTTTTGCCATCCTCGCTCTGGCAGCCATGACATGGGCTGTCACTCCACCCGGTGAGTTAGGATTCCTTTTCAATATTCATTCTCTTATGTTAACTGCAATATATTTGGCCTTCAGTAATTATAGAATATTAAGTGAAAGTGAAATACTAGAGTGGGTAGCCTTTTCCTTCTCCAGGGGATCTTCCCAACCACAGGGATCAAACCCAGGTCTCCCACATTGCAGGTGGATTCTTTGCCAGCTGAGCTACAAGGGAAGCTCATAGAATGTTAAAGTCAAAAGAAAATTTAGTAGGCATCTATTTAGATTGGTCTGATCAACAGAGTAGGGGTAAATCAGACCTTCAGGAAGAGGAAGAGAGACTGAGAAGAAAAGGACTGAGAAGTTCCTGCTCAGTTCCTCATTAGATCTCTCAGGTTTCTGACTTGCCCTTTTAGAAATCAACTATGCAACTCTGAGACCTTAAGTCCAACTCTCCCTGGGCATGCCCACAGGATCTCCTGGATTCCTCTACAGTTCCTTCTCCAGTGATCAGAGATTCTCGCCCCCAACCTCATTTTTTTTTTTTGGTGGGGTCAGGGGGTCAGGATCATATTTCTCTGACTTCACCCTTAGCTGGCCTGACTAAAGAAGTGACCTCTTTTCGGTCTGGTCTGGGCAAGGGATGTTGGGAAATGGGTTTTAGTTACTGTGAACAATGAATTCAGCTTTGCATTTCTAACTGTAGAATTTACTATTTCTCTAATTCCTTCTCTCCAAATGCATCTCATCATAGTCTCTTCTGGTGATCAAGAAATAGGGATAGAGGTGAGTACCTTTTTGGCATGCTCTTTGTAAAAATGAAATCAGGGTGAATATGTAAATGAGTGGTGAAGGTATCTAAATTGACTCACAGTGGGCTGAAATAATTCCGTGGGAGGTAAAAATTGTTTCTACTCTACTTTTCTAATGGTGTTTCTTTAAACGAGTCTCTGTGCAAAAGGAGAACAGGAGATCAAGGAAGCTCTTACTTTTAGGTAGTATTTTAAACTTTTCTCAGTATCATTCATTATTCTACTGGACTGTCATTATAACCCTAAAAAAAAAGAGAGAGAGACTAATATTTCTTGCTTAAACTGCTCATTCTCATTTAAATACTGTTCTAGGTCTGATTTATTTTTGCAGCACAGCACCTGGTCCACAAAAGGCCTTCTAGACATGTTTGCTGAAAAGCTGAGGAGGGAATCTTCCTACTCTCTTCTCACTCTTCACCATCTAGATATAAGAATGATAACAGAATTGAAGAAACAGAATGCAGAGTATTATTTTGTCCCAATTACAGGTGAACTGCACCAAATACAACATAAAAGGTATCGGGATTGCGTGCACAAAGATATGGAGTCCAATATGTGGCATAGATATGAAAACTTACAGTAATGAATGTATGTACTGTTTCCTAAATAGGTAAGTATTATACTCAATTTGGAGCCCAGTTTTGTTTTGATTTACAATCACAAAAGTCACATTGGCCAAAATCTACTCGGCTTTTGAAAACATGGTTTGACATCTTACCTTTTGTCATGTTCCTCTACTACTCTGTGGACATTGTTTTGTTTAAAAAAACCCCAAAACTAGTTATATTAGGGATATATATTATGTATATTTCTTTGCTATCCGGCCAAATTCTCATGTGTATTATATTACACGGTATCCCTCAGGCATTAGCTGTTACATATAGGCATTTTTATTCCCAAATTACATTTAAGGAAACTGGGTCTCAGGCAGGAAACATATTTTTGGTCAAACTTTCATGATCTTTCTTATCAGTTAATGGAAACTCAGAAGAGAGATGTTGCTACTTGGGCTGTAAGCCATGGACACTATTGTAACACTTTGATCTACCCTTCACACCCCAGAGGAAAATCATGTTGCTTCTCTGATTGTCTGGAAAAATCTAGGGAAGAGAATGAAAGTACAAACGGATAGTTGGAATTTGTTGGAATCCTCACCACCATCATCCCCACACATTAAGTTCTCACTATAAACAACATCTCAGCTTCTAGGAGACTTTACAATAATGATTATTACCAGTCACTCCAGCAACTTGAACTCACTGCTTTCCGACTAGCAGTTAAAATCGTGGACTTTTGTGTCAGACATCTGGATTCAAATCCAGGCTGCACTTAGTAGATCTCTGACATTAGGCAAACAAATACCCATTCTGCTATGTACTTCTGTATTCAGCAAAGCAGAAATTATAATAGTGTTTAGGATTCATTGTGAGAAAACATGTCAAATCTTAACTAAGCAGCTGACACAGAGTGAATACTCAAAGAAATGAGCTTTTCTTCCTTTTAATCATTTTCCTCCTCCTTTTCTAGCCTTTCTGAAAAGTCATAGTCAAATATAATAGCAAGTGTTAGTCAAATAAAACCCCTCAGAATATGCAATACCAGAGACTAAACACTGAGATGGGATTGATTATATTATCTCGTATCTTTTTAGAAGGAGGAAATTTAATACTCAGAAAGGAGAAGTGATTATAACAAAATTACACAGACTATAAGTGCCAGATATGGATATGTGAATATTTTCTTTTAAAACTGAAAAAATATCCACATACTTTATTATACCTTTGATTTCCATCTGAGTATTCATGGATTATTTTAAAAATGCCCAATCTACTCTCCTTTTAGTGTTGATCTTATTTTTTTATATTTTAATTTGTTTGCAAAATGATCATTTATCAAAGATGTTAATGACAAATATTAACTAACTGGGGAAGAATATTAACCAGAACTACTTAGTTCAGGTCAGACAACACAGAATGACATATGACCATGTTTTACTCTGTAGATTAAGAAATATCAAATTACTGATTCAATAAAATCTTATTTTTCAGGGATAAAGGATCTCAACTCAGGAAACTTCATAATAATGAATGCGTAAGTATACACAAAAATTTTACATATCCTTAATATAAAATGTTTCAACAATTCCTCCCTTTCATCAAGAACAACTATTTTAAGGTATTTATTCTACAAATTATCTATGACTATGAGTAGTCACAGGTAACACACCTGGCCAGCCTAAACAGAAAATCTGAAATATAATTTATTTACCCAGAAGACTCCAGAAACTTTATTTATACTCCTTTATTCATAAGCCACAGGATGGATTCTGTTCATTAGCTACACGGGAGAATGAGAGAGAGGGCAGCCTTGAACTTGGGCTGAGCAATCTCTTGCTGTGATGGTATTCTCACCAATGTTGGGTCAGGTTATGTAAACTGCAGAAAATACACCTTTCTGCAAGTGGGATTCTGAACTAATGATCCTCTCAAGGCTTTAAAAGAGTTTCTTTTCTATGATTTAATGGTTTTTTTTTTTTTTGAACAGAGGGAGGTTGAGTGCACCACATATTCAGAAATATGCACCTTGGAGTACCTACCTCACTGTGGATCTGATGGGATAGTATATGGCAACAGATGTGTATTTTGCAATGCTGTTGTGTAAGTGCTTTATTCAGTATTTTATTTGTAGAAAGAGCCCCTCACACAGAACCAGAAGCCATCTTAGCTATGTAAGCCAGATGCTGCTATGAAGCCTAAGAGATGGCTGACTGAAAATCATAATATTTTACAAAAGGAAGGAAAAAGAGAGAAAATGAGAGAGAAAGAAAATGCCTAAGAATAAGAATTGAAGTTAGGGGAAGAAACATTTGATTGTCATCATAATATTATTCAGTGGTAGATAAAAGAGAAACTTACAGAATTTTTGGCTCCTAACACTGGCTTTTACTGGTACACTGAATTCCCTTTTTTCCACCATGCTGAAGCTTGGTAATTAATTGTTCAGCTTTCATGTTATGTATTCATCTGGCTGGCTTGATCTAAGATGATGCAACTTTCAACTTAAGATTTCCAAAGCTCCCCTTTTAAAAGTATTATTTTTCTTGCAGGGAGAGCCGTGGCACACTTTATTTTGTAAAATATGGACCATGCTCTGAGTCTCCCTGATGTTCAAGGGCACCAAGTTTCCTTTGGCAGCGAACCAGTTTCTCTAGGATGGCTATGGGGACAAGTATATGGAACTTAATTCTTCAATAAAAGATTCTCAGCAGAAAAAGTTGTCAGGCTTATCTCTGTGGATGCAGTTCTTCTCATATCTATGGTCCTTTCCCTAAACTATAAGTCATACAGAAATATTTCCTCTGTTTCTACTCAAGTTGGAAGCTAGAAAAGATTATACATAGAGTGGTGAAAAAAGAATCTGCTCTCAGCATCCCATTAAAAAATATTTTTTTTAAGTAAACATGGATCAAAGTGTGTATCTGACCATTACTATTACATTACCTTTAGCTACACTAATGAAAAGTGGAAAATCCAGATTTGCAGAAAGATAAGAGTGAGAATCCTTAACACTATAAATGAGTCAGAACAGGCTAGGAATAACATAATACTTTAGGTATCACCATTTAAACAGAGCTCAGTCACATGTGGGCATCTGCAAAGGAAGGTACCTTATGGTTCATGTTGGGGAAGAGATTATACACACACATACACACACACTCTCTCTCTCTCTCTAAATGGTGAAGTCACTAACAAAGCCTGAGAAATATGAGGCTATGTGCTGGACTCTCAGGAAGTAGAGATATGAGAACTTTCTCATGGCTGTGTCTCCACAGAGTACTCAGTTGAATACAGTGTGCACAGATAAATATTTAACTTGGTAAAGAATTTTTTAATAGCGAGTCTGCAAATAAGCACACAGTGATGCCCTATAAGTTCATGTTTCCAAAGCACAATGTATTTTTAGCAAAGAGTGGTTAAACGCTTGCCAGCTATGCTGTAAATATTTGTGTGACTTTTCTAACAACACATATAGAAAGGTCACTAGAGAGGGGACCTTGTGGGGAGAGGGAATACAATGAGGCAAAGAGAAGCCTGCATGGCATTAAGGAATTTGTAGGCTAGTCAAAGAGACAGACTTTGTAAAGAGCTGAATACTAAATATAAAAACAGTATACTTCAGAATTAATAAAATTCCAGCAAGAACTGACGGGGTGGGGGACAGTCTTAATCCCACAATGAGCTTGTATATTAGTATGCCCAGGCTGCCATAACAAAATACAGATCTCGCTCCACTTAGCATGGGGTTCAGTTCAGTCGCTCGGTCATGTCTGACTCTCTGCGACCCCATGAATCGCAGCACGCCAGGCCTCCCTGTCCATCACCAACTCCTGGAGTTCACTCAGACTCACATCCATCGAGTCAGTGATGCCATCCAGCATCTCATCCTCTGTTGTCCCCTTCTCCTCCTGCCCCCAATCCCTCCCAGCATTAGAGTCTTTTCCAATGAATCAACTCTTCACATGAGGTGGCCAAAGTACTGGAGTTTCAGCTTTAGCATCATTCCTTTCAAAGAAATCCCAGGGCTGATCTCCTTCAGAATGGACTGGTTGGATCTCCTTGCAGTCCAAGGGACTCTCAAGAGTCTTCTCCAACATCACAGTTCAAAAGCATCAATTCTTCGGCGCTCAGCCTTCTTCACAGTCCAACTCTCACATCCATACATGACCACAGGAAAAACCATAGCCTTGACTAGACGGACCTTTGTTGGCAAAGTAATGTCTCTACTTTTGAATATGCTGTCTAGGTTGGGCATAACTTTCCTTCCAAGGAAAACCATCATAAATTGGAAATGTCATACACTGAAAATACACCTTACCTACCAGCCTCACCTACCTTAAACGTGCTCAGAATACTTATATTAGCTTACAGTTGGGGAAAGTCATATAACACAAAGCCTATTTTATAATAAGGTATTGAATATCCTTTTCCTGGTGGCTCAGAAATTAAGAATCCACATGCCAATGCAAGAGATGCAGGTTCGATCCCTGGGTCAAGAAGATCCCTTTGAGAAGGCAATGACAACCTACTCCAGTATTCTTGTCTGGGAAATCCCATGGACAGAGAGGCCTGGTGGGCTACAATCCATAGGCCTGCAGAGTCAGACATGACTTATTGCCAAACAGCAACACTGAGTATCTCATGTACTTTCCTGAATACTGCAAAAGTGGAAAACAGAATGGCTGTGTGGGTACAGAATGGTTGTCAGCATATAAGCTGTTTACCCTGGTGATCGTCTGGCTGGCTGAATAGGCACTATAGCTCACTGCCTAGCATCACAAGAGAATACTATACTACTTATCACTAGCTCAGGAAAATATAAAAGTTAAAAGTAAAACTTCTACTAAATGTGTATTGCTTTCACATCACCATAAAGTCAAAAAATTGTTAAGAAACTGTCTATAGCAGAGATTGGGTGGCTTAAACAATAGGAATTTATATTCTCACAGTTCTAGAAACAGGGAAGTCCAAGATTAAGACACAGAAGGTTTGGCGTCAGGCAAGAGCCCACTTCCAGATTCACAGGCTACTGTCTTCTTGCTGTGTCTTCTCGTGGTAGAAGGGGTAAGGGTGATCTCTAGACTCTGTTTCATCAGGCCTCTAATTCCATTCATGAGGGCTGTGCCTTCATGACCTAACCATCCCCCAACAGTTCTACCTCCTAACACCATCACACTGAGGATTAGGCTTCAACATATGAATTTGGAGCTGGTGAAGGGGGCCGGGGCAGACACAAACATTCAGGCAGTAACACACAGGAGACTTAAAGGTTGATGGCCATTCTAGGTCATGACTGGGATGGTGGGTACATGGGGGTTGACCCTATAATAATAAGCAATTGACCTAACTGAAAACAACAATAAGACAAAGTCTACATATTGTAGGTGCCTGGGAGGCGGATCAGGCCCAGGGAAGCCAGTGGCAATAGTCAGGCCAGGGAGCCCTCTGTCCCTGGGCATCCTCCAACATCAATCAGCTTCAGCCAACACCAGCAGCAGGGCCTTTGCCCTGGACCCCCGGCCGCATGTTGACCAACACCTGGCGGCCCGTGAAGCTTTACAGTCCCAAGACGACCAGCAGTGGGAGAAACAGGGCACTGGGCATGTCTTCCACCTAAGTGAAGCAGCTGAAGGGCATGGCCCTGGTAGTCAGGTCCTGACAAAATGTGGTCCACTGCAGAAGGGAATGGGAAACCACTTCAGTGTTCTTGCCTGGAGAACCCCATGAACAATATGAAAAGGCAAAAAGATAAGACACTGAAAGATGAGTCTCCCAGGTTGGTAGGTGTCCAATACACTACTGGAGAAGAGGGGAAATATAGCTACAGAAGCAATGAAGAGGCTGAGCCAAAGCAGAAAGGACACCCAGATGTGGATGTATCAGGTGGTGAAAATAAAGTCTGATGCTGTAAAGAACAATATTGCATAGGAACCTGGAATAGGTCCATGAATCAAGGTAAATTGGATGTGATCAAACAGGAGATGGCAAGAGTGAACATTGACATTTTAGGAAGCAGTGAACTAAAATGGATGGGAATGGGCAAATGTAATTCAGATGACCATAATGTCTACTACTGTGGGCAAGAATCCCTTAGAAGAAATGGAGTAGACCTCATAGTCAAAAAAAGAGTCCAAAATCCAGTACTAGGGTGCAGTCTCAAAAGCCACAGAATGATATCCGTTTGTTTCAAAGGCAAATCATTCAACATCACAGTAATCCAAGTCTATGCCCCAACCACTAATGCCAAAGAAGCTGAAGCTGAACGGTTCTATGAAGACCCACAAGACCTTCTAGCACTAACACCAAAAAAATGATGTCCTTTTCATCACAGAGACTGGAATGCAAGAGTCCCCACAGGGGACTGGAATGCAAACGCAAGACATACCTGGAATAACAGGTAAGTTTGGCCTTGGAGTACACAATGAAGCAGGAAAAGGTTAACAGAGTTTTGCCAAGAGAACGCACTGGTCATAGCAAACACTCTCTTCCAACAACAGAAGAGATGACTCTACACATAGACATTACCAGATTGCCAATACTGAAATCAGATCAATTATACTCTTTGCTGCCCAAGCTGGAGAAGCTCTATTCAGCCAGCAAAAACAAGACCTTGAGCTGACTGTGGCTCAAATCATCAGCTTCTTATTGCAAAATTCAGGCTCAAATTATTGAAAGTAGGGAAAACCACTAGGCCATTCAGGTATCAGTTTAGTTCAGTCATTCAGTCATGTCCAACTCTTTGCAACCCCATGGACTGCAGCACCCCAGGCTTCCCTGTCCATCACCAACTCCTGGAGCTTACTCAAACTCATGTCCATCGAGTCGATGACGCCATCCAACCATCTCATCTTCTGTTGTCCCTTTCTCCTCCCACCTTCAATCTTTCCCAGCATCAAACACCTTATGATTATACAGTGGAGGTGATGAGTAGATTCAAGGGATTACATCTGATAGAGTGCCTGAAGAACTATGGACAGAGGTTTGTAACATTGTACAAAAGGTGGTGAACAAAACCATCCCCAAGAAAAAGAAAGCAAGAAGGTGAAGTGGTTGTCTGAGGAGGCCTTACAAATAGCTGAGAAAAGAAAATAAGCAAAGACAAAGGAGAAAGGGAAAGATACATTGGAAAAGACTCTGATGCTGGGAGGGATTGGGGGCAGGAGAAGGGGATGACAGAGGATGAGATGGCTGGATGGCATCACTGACTCGATGGGCGTGAGTCTGAGT
>NW_011494863.1:9376512-9393038 GCF_000754665.1 Bison bison bison
GGACAGGGAGGCCTGGCGTGCTGCGATTCATGGGGTCGCAAAGAGTCGGACACAACTGAGCAACTGATCTGATCTGATCTCATCTAGATTGTGACAGTTCTATGGTTTAGACAGAGGAAATCGAGACTTTCTTTCCTACTGGAGAACATGGAATCTTAGGTTAAATCCTATGAAGGATTTTTACATCCCTAAAGGTAGTAAGAATCTGCTTTGGCCACACAAATATGGTCAATTAATCTTTAACAAAGGAAGCAAGAATGTACAATGGAAAAAGACAACTGCTTCATTAAGTGGGAGAATTGGACAGCTATGTGTAAAATTATGAAATTAGAACATTCTCTAACATTATGTACTAAAATAAACCCCAAATGGATTAAAGACCTAAATGTAAGACTGGATATTATAAAAGTCATAGAGGAAAACATAGGCAGAACACTCTTTGACATAAACCTCAGCAATATTTTTTTGGACCCTTCTAGAGTTACAGAATTAAAAGCAAAAATAAACAAATGGGACCTAATTAAACTTAAAAGCTTTTGCACAGCAAAGAAAAGCACAAACAAAATGAAAAGACAACCTGAAGCATGGAAGAAAACATGTGCAAATGATGCAACTGACAATGGATTAATTTCCAAAATACACACTGTTCATACAGCTTAATAATAATTTAAAAAACCCAAACAACAAAATCAAAATATGGGCAGAAGACGTAAATAGACATTTCTCCAAAGAAGACATATAGATGGCCAACAGGCACATAAAAAGATGCTCAACACTGCTAATCATTAGAAAAATATAAATTAATCAGAACTACAATGAGCTGTCACCTCACACCAGTCAGAATAGCCATCGTTAAAAACTCTACACTGCACACCAGACAGAATGGCCATCATTCAAAACTCTGGAGATGGAGTGGAAAAAAACAACAACACATTTACACTGTTGGTGGGGGTGCAAACTGATGCAGTCACTATAGGGAACAATATGGAGACTCTTTAAAAAACTAAAAGTAGATCTATCATATGATCTAGCAATCCCACTTTTGAATATCCATCTGGAAAAACTATAATTCAAAATGACATATGCACCTCTATGTTCACAGTATTACTATTCACAGTAGCCCAAACATGAGAACAATCTAGATGTCCACTGGCAGAGGAGTGAATAAAGAAGGTGTGGCCCATGCATACAAAGGAACACTGTGCAGCCATTACATTAAAGTAGAAAGCAATGAAACGATACCACTTACAGCCGCATGGCTGGATGGCATCACTGACTCGATGGACGTGAGTCTGGGTGAACTCCGGGAGTTGGTGATGGACAGGGAGGCCTGGCGTGCTGCGATTCATGGGGTCGCAAAGAGTCGGACACAACTGAGCGACTGATCTGATCTGATAGCCACATGGATGCACTTAGAGATTATCATACTGAAAGAAGCAAGTCAGATAGTAAAAGGTAAGTATCAGATCAATATAATATCACTTATATGTGAAAACTTAAAAAATATATACAAATGAACTTATTTAAAACAACAGAAACAGACAGATGTAGAAAACAAAGTTACTGTTACCAAAAGGGAAGGAGGAGGGAGGGATAAAATAGGAGATTCAGGCTAACAGATACACACTACTATATATGAAATAAAAAATAAGGACCTGCTGTATAGCATGGGGAACTACATTCAATATTGTGTAATAATCTATAATGGAAAAAATCTGAAAAAGAATATATATATATATATTCTATGTATTCTTACCTGAAACTAACACAACATTGTAAGTCAACTATACTTCAATGAAAAAAAGAAAAAGAAAAAGAATCTGCTTTGGACTACAGAGTGAGGAGTTAGTTTTTTAAAGTATTCATTTGAGATGATATTGGAACAAACAAATTGAATTATTTCCTAGCTAGGAAAAGGGGCCTGACATCTAGGGACAAAGCCCCAAATTGTGGCTTCTGGAAGTAAACCATGGGTATGACAGATGGTGAAGAAGTCACAGACTAAGGATTCTTTGATCCCTCAGTCTTACCTACTGTCCACTCATAATATTAGTTCAACTGGAATTTGGCGGTCATTGGAAAAGCTAAAAATATTGCAGTCTGATTTCTTTCCTATGTTTTACTTTTTCTTCTATGAGCTTTAGGTTTAAATACTGTTTGTATACCTTTCTATGTTATCTTATTTTTGCATCTATTAAACAGAGTCACATGGTAAAAACATGCAATTCCTTTTATTTAACATGGGGTTGCAAAGAGTCAGATACAACTGAGGGACTGAACTGTACGGTATTGGCACTGAAAGTACAGCAGTGAAAAAGAATGGCATCTCTTTACCCTAATGGAGCTTATACCTTGGCAGGAGAATATCACTGCAACCCCAGTTCCTTTTATTATTTAACTGCATAGTCCATGGGGTCTTAAAGAGTTGGACACGACTGAGTAACTTTCACTTTCACTAGGAAAGTTCACTTTACTTTTACCTAATCAGTGTATTAGACTTGTAGGATTTATTCATTTTTTAATTGGAGTATAATTGGCTTCCAATATTGTGTTAGTGTGGAATTTAATGTTTGATTTCTCAGTCTGATATAGCTCAGCTGGTAAAGAATCCACCTGCAATGCGGGAGACTGCAGTCTAACCCTGGGGTGGGAGAATACCCTGAAGAAGGAACAGCTACCCATTCCAGTATTCTGGCCTGGAGAATTCCATGGACTGTATAATCCATGGGGTCTTAAAGAGTTGGACACGACCGAGCAACTTTCACTTTCACTAGGAAAGTTTGCTTCACTTTTACCTAGTCAATGTATTAGACTTGTGGGATTTATTTTTTTAACAGGAGTATAATGGCTTATAATCCTGTGTTATTGTGGAATTCATTGTTGATTTATCAGTGTTGATATGGATGAGACTCTGAGGGGCCATGATTATTACTGGAATGTTGCAAAATTCAGGAACCTCAAATATTAAATTTTCTTCTTTAAGTCTGCCTTCCAGGAGTGGTTATTTGTTTAATAATATTCTCCTGCAAAGGTATAAGCTCTATTAGGGTAAAGAAGATGCCATTCTTATTCACTACTGTACTTTCTAAGCTGATATAGTACAGTTCAGTCACTCAGTCATATCTGTATCTTTGGACTTCATCACTGCATCATATCAGGCTTCCCTATCCATCACCGACACCTGGAGCTTGCTCAAAGTCATGTGCATTGAGTCAATGATGCCATCCAATCATCTCATCCTCTGTCATTCCCTTCTCTTCCTGCCTTCAATGTTTCCCATCATCAGGGTCTTTTCAAATGACTCGGCTCTTCACACCAGGTGGCCAAAGTATTGCAGTTTCAGCTTCAGCATCAGTCCTTTCAGTGAATATTCAGGACTGATTTCCTTTAGGGTTGATGGGTTTGATCTCCTTGATGTCCAAGGGACTCTCAAGATCAATACCACAGGTCAAAAGCATCAATTCGTCAGCACTCAGCTTTCTTTATAGTCCAACTCTGACATCTATACATGACTACTGGAAAATCCATAGCTTTGATTAGACAGACGTTTGTTGGCAAAGTAATGTCTCTCTCTGGTTTTGAATATGCTGTCTAAGTGTGTCCTAGTTTTTCTTCCAAGGAGCAAGCATTTTTAAATTTCATGGCTGCAGGCACCATCTGCAGTGATTTTGGAGCCCCAAAAAATAAAGTCTGTAACTGTTTCCACTGTTTCCCCATCTATTTGCCATGAAGTGATGGGACCAGATGCCATGATCTTAGTTTTTGAATGTTGAATTTTAAGCTACCTTTTTCACTCTCCTCTTTTACTTTGTCAAGAGACTCTTTGTGGCTTTCTGCCACAAGGGTGGGGTCATGTGCATATCTGAGATTATTGATACTTCTCCTGGCAATCTTGATTACAGCCTACACTTCATCCAGTTTGGCATTTTGCACGAAGTACTCTGCATATATTTAAATAAGCAAGGTGACAATATACAGCCTTGACGTACTCCTTTCCCAATTGGGAACCAGTAGGGTGTTCCACGTCTGGTTCTAACTGTTGCTTCTTGACCTGCATACAGATTTCACAGGAAGTAGGCAAGGTGGTCCAGTATTCCCCTCTCTTGAAGACTTTTCCACAGTTTCTGGTGCTCCACACAGTCAAAGGCTTTAGCATAGTCAATGAAGCAGAAGTAGATATTTTTCTGGAATTCTCTTGCTTTTTCTATTATCCAACAGATGTTGGCAATTTGATCTCTGGTTTCTCTGCCTTTTCCAGATCTAGCTTAAATATCTGAAAGTTCTCAGTTCACGTACTATAGAAGCCTAGCTTGGAGAATTTTCACCATTACTTTGCTAGTGTGTAAGAGGAGTACAATTGTGTGGCAGTTTGCATTATTTGGCATTGCTTTTGGGGGGGGATTAGAATGAAAATGGACCTTTTCCATTTCTTTGGACACTGCTGAGTTATCCAGACTTGCTGGCATATTAAGTGTATCACTTTCACAGCATCATCTTTTAGGATTTGAAATAGTTCAGCTGGAATTCCATCACCTCCACCAGCTTTGTTCGTAATGATGCTTCCTAAGGCCCACTTGACATCACACTCTGGGATGTCTGGCTTTAAGTGAGTGATCACACCATTGTAGTTATCTGGGTCATGAAGATCTTTTTTGTATAGTTCTTCAGTGTATTCTTGCTACTTCTTAATAACTTCTGCTTCTGATAAGTCCATACCGTTTCTGTCCTTTATTGTGCTCATCTTTGCATAATATTCCCTTCAGTTCGATCAGTTCAGTCGCTCAGTCATGTCCGACTCTTTGTGACCCCATGGACAGTAACACACCAGACCTCCCTGTCCATCACCAACTCCTGGAGTTTACTCAAACTCATGTTCATTGAGTTGGTGAGGCCATCCAACCATCTCATCCTCTGTCGTCCCCTTCTCCTCCTGCCTTCAATTTTTCCCAGCATCAGGGTATTTTCAAATGAGTCAGTTCTTTGCATTAGGTGGCCAAAGTATTGGAGTTTCAGCTTCAGCATCAGTCCTTCCAGTAAATATTCAGGACTGATTTCCTTTAGGATGGACTGGTTGGATCTCTTTGCGGGGACTCTCAAGAGACATCTCCAACACCACTGTTCAAAAGCATCAATTCTTCGGCACTCAGCTTTCTTCACAGTCCAACTCTCACATCCATACATGACTACTGGAAAAACCATAGCTTTGACTAGATAGACCTTTGTTGGCAAAGTAATGTCTCTGCTTTTTAATATGCTGTCTAGGTTGTTCATAACTTTTCTTCCAAGGAGCAAGCATCTTTTAATTTCATGGCTGCAGTCACCATCTGCAGTAATTTTGGAGCCCCCCAAAATTGTCTGTCACTGTTTTCCCTGTTTACCCATCTATTTGCCATGAAGTGATGGGACCAGATGTCACGATCTTAATTTTTTGAATGTTGTGTTTTAAGGCAATGTTTTCACTCTCCTCTTTCACTTTCATCAAGAGGCTCTTTAGTTCTTCTTTGCATTCTGCCATAAGGGTGGTGTCATCTGCATAATGAGGTTATTGATATTACCCCCAGAAATCTTGATTCTAGCTTGTATTTCATCCAGCCCAGCATTTCTCATGATGTACTCTGAATATAAGTTAAATAAGCAGGGTGACAATATACAGCCTTGACATACTCCTTTCCTGATTCGGAACCAGTTTGTTGTTCTGTGTCCAGTTCTAACTGTTGCTTCCTGACCTACACACAGAATTATCAGGAGGCAGGTCAGGTGGTCTGGTGTTCCCATCTCTTTAAGAATTTTACACAGTTTGTTGTTATCCACACAGTCAAAGGCTTTGGCATAGTCAATAAAGCACAAATAGATGTTTTTCTGGAACTCTCTTGCTTTTTTGATGATCCAATAGATATTGGCAATTTGATCTCTGGTTCCTCTGCCTTTTCTAAATCCAGCTTGAACATCCAGAAGTTCACGGTTCATATACTGTTGAAGCCTGACTTGAAGAATTTTGAGCATTACTTTACTAGCGTGTGAGATGAGTGCAATTGTGTAGTTTGAGCATTCTTTGGCATTGCCTTTCTTAGGGATTGGAGTGAAAACTGACCTTTTTCAGTCCTGTGGCCACTGCTGAGTTTTCCAAAATTTGCTGGCATATTAACTGCCAGACTTTCATAGCATCATCTTTTAGGATTTGAAATAGTTCAACTGGAATTCCATCACCTCCACTAGCTTTGTTTGTAGTGATGCTTCCTAAGGCCCACTTGACTTTGCATTCCAGGATGTCTGGCTCTAGGTGAGTGATCACACCATTGTGGTTATCTGGGTCATGAAGAACTCTTTTGTATAGTTCTTCTGTGTATTCTTGACATCTCTTCTTAATATCTTCTGCTTCTGTTTGGTCCATACCATTTCTGTCCTTTATTGTGACCATCTTTGCATGACATGTTCCCTTGGTATCTCTGATTTTCTTCAAGAGATCTCTAGACTTTCCTGTTCTATTGTTTTCCTCTATTTCTTTGCATTGATCACTGAGGAAGGCTTTCTTAACTCTCCTTGCTATTCTTGGAACTCTGCATTCAAATGGGTATATCTTTCCTTTCTCCTTTGCCTTTCACTTCTCTTCTTTTTGCAGCTGTTTGTAAGGCCTCCTCAGACAACTATTTTGCCTTTTTGCATTTCTTTTTCCTGGGGATGGTCCTGATCCCTGCTTCCTGTACAATGTCATGAACCTCCATCCATAGTTCTTCAGGCACTCTGGCTATCAGATCTAATCCCTTAAATCTATTTCTTACTTCCACTATATAATTGTAAGGGATTTGATTTAGGTTATACCTGAATGGTCTAGTGATTTTCCCTACTTTCTTCAATTTAAGTCTGAATTTGGCAATAAGGAGTTCATGATCTGAGCCACAGTCAGCTTCCAGTCTTGTTTTTTGCTGACTATATAGAGCTTCTCCATCTTTGGGTGCAAAGAATATAATCAATCTGATTTTGGTGTTGGCCATCTGGTGATATCCATGTGTAAGTCTTCTCTTCTGTTGTTGGAAGAGGGTGTTTGCTATGACCAGTGGACTCTCTTGGCAGGCCTTTGCCCTGCTTCATTCTGTATTCCAAGGCCAAATTTGCCTGTTACTCCAGGTGTTTCTTGACTTCCTACTTTTGTATTCCACTCCCCTATAATTAAAAGGACATCTTTTGGGGTGTTAGTTCTAGAAGGTCTTGTAGGTCTTCATAGAACCATTCAACTTCAGCTTCTTCAGCATTACTGGTCAGGGCATAGACTTGGATTACCATGATATTGAATGGTTTGCCTTGGAAATGAACTGAGATCATTCTGTGGTGTTTGAGATTGCATCCAAGTGCTGTATTTCAGACTCTTTTGTTGACTATGAGGGCTACTCCATTTCTTCTAAGGAATTCCTGCCCACAGTAGTAGATATATTGGTCATTTGAATCAAATTGGCCCGTTCCAGTCCATTTCAGTTCACTGTTTCCTAAAATGCTGATTTTCCCTCTTGCCATCTCCTGTTTGATTCTTTGACTTAATATTTCCAGGTTCCTATGCAGTACTGTTCTTTACAGCATTGGACTTTACTTCCATTACCAGTCATATCCACAACTGGGTATTGCTTTTGCTTTGGCTGAGCCCCGTCATTGCTTCTGGAGCTATTTCTCCACTCTTCTCCAGTAGCATATTGGGTACCTACTGACCTGGGGAGTTCATCTTTCAGTGTCCTATATTTTTGCCTTTTCATACTCTTCATGGGGTTCTCAAGGCAAGAATAATGAAGTGGTTAGACATTCCCTTCTCCAGTGGACCATGTTTTATCAGAACTCTCCACCATGCCCCGTCCATCTTGGATAGCCCTATACGGCATGGCTCAAAGTTTCACTGAGTTAAGACAAGGCTGTGATCCAAGTGATCAGTTTGGTTAATTTTCTGTAATTGTGGTTTTCATTCTGTCTGTCAGAATGAGACAGATAAGACAGATACTGGAGTGCATATAGATATAGTGGAGTGGTTTGCCATTTCCTTCTCCAGGGGATCTTCCCAACCCTGGGACTGAACCCGTGTCTCCCGCCTTGCAGGCAGAGTCTTTATCGCTGAGCCACCAGGGAAGTACTATGCCCATACAACTCCTGAGAAACCAGAATCCCAGACAGCAAAAGCCTGTGGGAACTCATTTAACCAGTGATGTTCTACTAATAACAAAATCTGTGACATGGGACTTCCATGGTGGTCCAGTGGTTAAGAATCTGTCTTCCAAAGCAAGGGACTTGAGTTTGATTCCTGGTCCCAGGAAGATTTCACATGCCGCAGAGCAACTAAGCCTGTGCACCACAACTACTGAGCCTGTGTGCCTCAACTATAGAGAATCCTGCACATTGCAACAAGGCCCAATGCAGCTAAAAATAAACAATTAAACAAAATAATAAACAACAACTAACATTAAAATAAGAAAGACATTTTGTAAAAACCTAAAAAAATCTGTGACAAAGCAAAGGTGAAAATGGCAATTATTTATTATTTTCAGGTGGGAAGAAATTTCACACTGATTATTACCCTTGAATATTTATACAATGCAATGAATCTGTGCCTATATCAGTAGCCCGAGGCAGGCAGTTTTCCAGTTGATGAAATGTTAGCTCACTTAAACCTCCAAAGAGTTTCTTAGGGAAGGTTTGATTAACCCATTGTGCAAATGAGAAAATTCTGTCCAGAGAGGAGAAATTAAGTTTTCACGGTGACAAAATATTGTAACTTGATTTTCAGCTTTTAAGTCCAGAATTCTTTCTAAACAATGGAGTGCCTCTACCTCTGTGTACTGCAAGATGAATGACTTACTTAGGAAAGTGACAGGGTATATCCAAAATGTTCCATATTAGACTTACAAGAACAGAGCCTACAGGTTGGATGAAAACCACTTTTTTCATATTTTAGGTGACCCAAGTCCTTTCTGGAAGTTTTCAGTAGGTTTATTGTTAAGTTTTATTAAAATAATGAGACAAATAAACTTGGGTAAATAAAAATTTGTTCATTCCAGCATTGCTAATAATAATGAAATTGGAATAACCTAGTTGAGCAACTATAGAAAAATTTTAATATAATAAAAATCCATATATGTGACAGAACACAATACAAGGCATCTAAATTCATGTTCTATATGACTGTATTTGAACATCAAGACATTTCTAAGTCAAAAAAGCAGAAAATAATGTATACTACAAAAATCTGATTAAATATGACAAGAATATGTATATATATGTGCATCTCTGTGTATGCATATATACATATTTTTTTTGACAAAACTGGAATGATACAATTCAATGCAGTGTATGTTTCACAGTTATTTATGGGTTTTGAGGTTTCTTGTCTTTTACTTCTTTTCCAATATTTTTGCTTTCTGAATTTTCTAGAGTAAACTTGTATTTCCTTGATATAAGAAGAATTGGTTTTTTTTACAAAACATTACATAAAGGCAAGAAGTTCAGAAAGCAGGAGGAAACCCACCATGACAAGGTATCTTCCCTGTTACAAAGCTGCAAAGGTCTGGAATGTTGCAGGACATGCTGGACCCACTGCAAATGGCATCCACAGACCTAATCTGTCACTGCAGCCTCCTCTCTTTCTCAGCTGTTGCTACATTTTTTCATTCGGGCCAAAGGTGCTAATTATTGCTGTGGAACATCCTATATTTTTTCTGCTATGCTCCTTCTTTCTGTGGTATGTTCCTTCTGCTCCTGCCTCTTTGGATTGCCCGCCCAGGGCTACCCTGGTCAGTGATCTGTTCTCACCTCCTCCCTCCCAACCCCGACTCCCACTTGGCCAAGTCTGATAGACATCTCAGTGCCCCCTTCCCAGTACCTTCCCAAACTCCTGCTGAGTTTGCCTTTAACTCACACTAAGTGTTTGGCCTCCCAGGGCCTGCTCAGCCCAGCACAAAAGGCATCAGTGCCTTCTCTCTCCTACATAGCTATGCTATCCCCCTCTCGAGGCTCTAACATATGTTCCTTAAAGGAGAGGCATCAGCCACAAAGGAGCACATTACATCTCTCTTCCTTTCTGAGGTATGTCAACCTGGGTACACGCTGTAGGGAGAGTGGGCGTTGTGTTCTAGTGCACCTGGATCTTCCACTGTTGAAGCTCCTCTCCTGAAGGAAGCCAGGGAAGACGTCAGGAAGAGATGGGGGTCCACTTAGGCAAAACATGGAGTCACAGACTGACTCAGAAGCAGGCCAAGTAGACAGCTCTGGACACAGTGCCAAGAGCTTTCAGCCATCCTTGAGAGTAGAGTACTTCAGAGACATTTCAGGATATTTGATAACAAATATCATACCATAACGTAAAGGCAAAGAGTTTATGTAAATTACATAATCAGCATATGCTACAAAGCAGAGATTAAGGCCTCTGGGACAGTAGGGAGGACTAGCTCACTTTTGCAGAATTAGGAAGATGGGGAGAGTTCAGTGTGGTCCTTATTCAACCCTGGAACCGCCACACACCATTCTCTAGGGTTGGAA
Source organism: Bison bison bison (assembly GCF_000754665.1). Classification (NCBI taxonomy): domain Eukaryota; kingdom Metazoa; phylum Chordata; class Mammalia; order Artiodactyla; family Bovidae; genus Bison; species Bison bison. Next base: position 9,387,022 of record NW_011494863.1, read on the forward strand.
AGGCTGCTTCAAGACAGGCAACCCCAAGGGAGGATTTGCTCACTGCATTCTCCCTTTCTGTGTATGGAGGAAAATAGCTTTTATTCCTATGGGAATAATTCTTTTTTTCTCCCTATGCACTCTCTCAGAATGCTCCAAGAGAGTTTAGCTTTCCAAGCCAGAAGATTCTCAGCACAGCCAAGTAGGCCTGGATTTGCTGTATTACAAATCTCTGTCTTAATCCCAAGAGACAATCTCAGCTTTATGACTGCGTACAGATCTGCTTCCTCTATTAAGAAGCTCTTTTTTCTAGAAGGCTCTAGCAGCCTCATCATTTTCTTTGTATCCTCTCAAACAACAACAAAAAAAAGAGAGAGAGAGAGAGAATCATCAGGTAAGATGCCTGTTCAATACACTTAAAATATCTCCATACTAAAATAATACAATTATTCCCAAACAGTATCCTCTCATTTACTTCTAAGTAGTCACAGATCTGTCACTGAGAGCTCTATATTTATTTATGACTAGTCAAAGTTTAACTTTTCCTGAGCATTTGTCCTTGGGGAATTAGCATGCAATGGGTAGACTGGAGATGAATATTCACTTCAAAAGTGGTCTCAATATCCTGGTAACCCTTTCTTTGGTGACTGCATCAAAAGGTAATACCATCCTGAAACAACATCTCAGAGCATCACTTTGAGGACATGCCAGGAGGGCAAATGGCCATACCCTTTGAAGTACTCTGCTCACAACTGTTCTTTATCCCAATATATTTGGCGTTACCTTCTGGTGAGTAAGGCAGCTGTTTTGGGCAGGGATGTAATAAGGTTGATTGCTGGGTTCTGACATTATAATCTGAAAGAGAATGCTTTGAAATTCTTACTTACATTTTTATTTAAGTGTTTCATTTTACTATGTTTATGTATCTGTATCTATGGAGAAAGATACAATGAAGTGTGATTTTAAAAAAAAAAGGCCCTGGGTCAAAGGGCAGGGGCTTTAACTTTCCCACCTGTTAATGCAAATTATGAGACCTAACTCACGGGGATGATGTGTGTGTGTGACTGGGTGAAGTAACACGTGAAAGTGACTGGCAATAAGCCTCCACCACAGTGCACCACAAAAATTCATAACTTTAAAAAAATTTTTGCCATATATTTGAGTGGGTAATTATCTTTTGTGTCCTTTTTAGAGAAGTCATGTAGGGAAATCTGGCTTCAAGGATTGAAGAGCTTAGTTTTTTCCCATATCTGTCATGAATTCTTGGGCAATTCATAAGATAATGGGAAGGGGTTAAAAGATCTCTTTAAAATTCCAGCATTTCTTGAAATTTCCTAATACCATACACAAAGATAAACTTGAAATGGATTAAAGACCTAAATAAGACCAGAAACTAAAAAACTCTTAGAGGAAAATATAGGCAGAACACTGTATGATATAAATCATAGCAAGGTTCTTTATGACCCACCTCCTGAAATAAAACAAAGAAAATAAAAACAAAGATAAAGAAGTGGGACCTAGTTAAACTTATAAGCTTTTGCACAGCAAAGGAAACTATAAGCAAGGTGAAAAGATAGCTCTCAGAATGGGAGAAAATAATAGCAAATGAAACAACTGACAAAGGATTAACTTCCAAAATATACAAGCAGTTCATACAATGCCAGAAAAACAAACAACCCAATCAAAAAGTGGCAAAAAACCTAAACAGACATTTCTCCAAAGAAGACACAGAGATGGCTAATAAACACATGAGATGCTCAACATCACTCATTATTAGAGAAATACAAATCAAAACTACAGTGAGATATCACCTCACATCGGTCAGAATGGCCATCATCAAAAAATCCACAAAGAACAAGTACTGGAGAGGATGTGGCAAAAAGGGAACATTCTTGCACTGCTGGTGGGAATGTGAATTGATACAGTCACTATAGAAGACAGTATGGAGATTCTTTAAAAAAAAAAAACTAGGCATAAAATCATCATACAACCCAGCAACAACACTTCTAGGCATATACCCTGAGGAAACCAAAATTGAAAAAGACAAAAAAAAAAAAAAAATTGAAAAAGACAAATGCACCTCAATGTTCACTGTAGCACTATTATTTACAACAGCTAGAACATGGAAGGAATCCATGTTCTACATGTCCCTTGACAGACGAATGGATAAAGAAGCTGTGGTACACACACACACACATACACACAACAGAATACTACTCAGTCATTAAAAGAAATGCATTTGAGTCAGTTCTAATGATGTGATGAACCCAGAGCCTATTAGAGAGAGTGAAATAAGTCAGAAAGAGAAAAGCAAATATCATACATTAACACATAATACATTATGGAATCTATACAGATGGTACTGATGAGCCTATTTGCAGGGCAGTAATGGAGATGCAGACATAGAGAACAGACTTATGGACAAGGGCAGGGGAGCATAAGGAGAGGGTGAGGTGAATGGAGAGAGTAGCATGGAAGTATATGCATTACCATATGTAAATAGACAGCCAATGGAGATTTGCTGTGCAACTCGGGGAACTCAAACTGGGACTCTGTAATAATCTAGAGGGGTGGGGAAGGGTGGGAGATGGCAGGGAGATTCAAGAGAGAGGGGACATATGTATACCTATGGTTTATTCATGTTGATGTATGACAGAAATCAAACCAATATTGTAAAGCAATCAATCAATTAAACATAAATAATTATAAAAATTTTTCTAGCATTTCTTGATTTCTTTCATATACTGGCTGTCAGCTCTGAATCTTCTCAAGCCCCAGCTAATTAGTTAATCAAAGCAATTAGCTGGTACACTAACTGGTAGTGATGCATCTGTAGAGTCCTCTGCTGATTATCTACCAGGAGTAAAAGAGTTATCCCACATTTTAAGAAAATGAATGAATATATGTATAAATGAAACAATGTTTTCATTGTTGCACGCTTTCTTGGTACTACATTAGAACTACATTCTGTCAACAGATTAAGGCTATATGACTTATGAGACACTAGATTCTGTAACTATTTTCATGTGTTATGGTTTCAGGCCCTCCACGCTGGTGGCTACCACATGGAAATATTAAGGTAATCTTCCTTCAAATTCCCTAGGAACGAAACTCTAATCTGAGTTTTGTTTGGAATTACTTAGAACTTTACTGAGGCAAGTGATGTTCTTCAAGGTTCAGACACATGAAAGGGGCAGGCATGCTGTAGGTAGAGGAGCCCATAGGAGAGTAATCCCAACCAGGACCCAAGCTGAGACTTGGTCACGGGTACACCACGGAACCCTCCGCAGTGCCTGGAAAATGCTTGTGGACACTGGCAGTTGCCAGGGGGCATGGCAGGTTCTTACATGCCCACAGATTTGAGCACTGCATGGTTTCTTCTCTGGAGGGGATTGCAGTTTGATTAAGAGTATGCTCCTAACTGCCCTATAAGTTGCAGAGAATGCCTAGAGGAGTGTGAATGGCAAACGCCAACTCTGAGATATAGACTGAGGATATGTGAAGGAACAGCCTATCTCTGAACAGAGCCTCAGATTCTGTTTCCAACTTGTATGAGGGCAAAGTGATGGAGGTACCTTTTTCATTTTCAGCTATGCTTCTGAGTACTGAATATACTGTGAGGTAAAATAAATGTTTAATAAATGGGGGAAATGGAGAAATGAAAGATTGTTTTGGTTTTTTTGGTGTGGATTAGTGTTCCTGTACTCCTTCATTTTACAAGCTTTTTCACTTGAAGCTTTAGCCTCACTAGTAAATTTTAAATTTTACTTCTTAAAAAAAATGCATTCATGAGTTGCTGCTGCTGCTGCTGCTGCTAAGTCACTTCAATCATGTCCGACTCTGTGCAACCCCACAGACGGCAGCCCACCAGGCTCCCCTGTCCCTGGGATTCTCCAGGCAAGAACACTGGAGTGGGTTGCCATTTCCTTCTCCAATGTGTGAAAGTGAAGTCGTTCAGTCGTGTCCAACTCTTCGTGACCCCATGGACTGCAGCCCACCAGGCTCCTCTGTCCATAGGATTTTCCAGGCAAGAGTACTGGAGTGGGGTGCCATTGCCTTCTCCGATTCATGAGTTGACTGGTGCCAAAGATGCTTTGAGGGCAGCTTAGCCTTCAGGGGGGACTTCCCTGGTGGCTCAGACGGTAAAGTGTTTGTCTACAATGCGGGAGACCCGGGTTCGATCCCTGGGTTGGAAAGATCCCTTAGAGAAAGAAATGGCAATCCACTCCAGTACTATTGCCTGGAAAATCCCATGGATAGAGGACCCTGGTAGGCTACAGTCCATGGGGTCGCAAAGAGTTGGACATGACTGAGCGACTTCACATTCATTCACATTCATTCATTAGACTTCAGGGGACCCAGAGTGCTGAACCTGTCAGGGGCTATAACTCCAGCCAAAGAATCTGTAGAATCAGTCCAGGATTACACTTTAGTCTCACAGAGTTCAGTCTTAGAGTTTTCCTCTTCTGAAGGTTGCCAGTAAGAATAGTCCTTCACTTGTTCATCAATTTACAAACAAAAATAAACTTACTCATTCTTTCTTAGTTTCTTTAAGAAATATTTATCATCTGTGCTGTGCCCTAGGATACAATACTGAGGGAAAAAAAGACATATTCCCTTCTCTCATGAAGTTTACAAATAGCTAGAAAACAGAAAGAGAAGGACTGTTATTTGTAGTAAATTTTGTAAATAAAATAGGATGGTACAACAGAGAATATCTACTGAAAGTAGAGATACTACAGTCCACAATGTGATCAGTGAAGGCTTCTTGGGCATGGGGATATCAGATGTGACGGAGAAAAGGAGTCACCCAGGCAGAGAGCAGTGAGGAGCATTTACCTACTTGAGTCATTGGAGACTTGTGAGGTTGGAACAGAGTGAAGGAGCAGCTACATCGCACAACAGATGAATGCACAGTCCGCTCTCCATGAACAGGCTCATATTCTCTTTAAAACAGGAGGAATATATACATCCTACTGTAAAGAGGAAAAAAAAAGCTGTATTTACAGATGGTACTAGCTACTCTTGCTATTATTTGATTATATTCATTCTGTTTGAACTATTTTATATCTTATTCACTTTGCACATATTTAAGGGCAATGATTAAGTGCCAATATATGTGCTGCTCACATAAAGGTTAGTCTAATCAGACACAGACTTAACTGTTATGGACTTACAGTTCTTTGTGGTGTGCAGTTAGTCAAATAATTATACAAATGCTTTATTGTACACTGATTAGAGGTATTAAAGAGAATGGAAAGTTGGAATTGTATTTTGAGAAATATCTCTGAGAAAGTAGGTCATAACCTGAGCTCTGAAGGTAGAATAACTCATGTTCTTGTTTGGTTGTGTCTGACTCTTTGCAACCCCATGGACTGTAGCCTACCAGGCTCCTTTGTTGATGGGATTTCCCCAGGTAAGAATACTGGAGTGGGTTGCCATTTCCTTCTCCGAGGGCTCTTCCCAACCCAGGGATCTAACCTGCATCTCCTGAATTTGTGGGCAAATTCCTTACCAATGAGCCACCTGGGAAGCCCTAGAATCAGTTTAGGTTCAAGGAAAAAGAGAATACATTTGATGGGGTGGTTGTGACAAACCACAAGACTCTGAGATGGAGGGGCTGTGGAGCATTTGAAGCAAAAAAACAGGGGAATAGCAAAGAGCAAGGTGGTATAAAGCAAGGTTGGAAAAGTCAGGAGGTGACAGATCACATAGGGTCTTTCAGCCCATAATAAGAAGAAATTCTTTATGTGCAGCGAAATGCAATTAAAAGAGCTTAATGACAGGATTCTGTATGCAGGTCAAGAAGCAACAGTTAGAACCAGACATGGAACAACAGACTGGTTCCAAATTGGAAAAAGAGTACGTCAAGGCTATATATTGTCACCCTGCTTACTTAACTTGTATGCAGAGTACATCATGAGAAATGCTGGGCTGGAAGAAACACAAGCTGGAATCAAGATTTCTGGGAGAAATATCAATAACCTCAGATATGCAGATGACACCACACTTATGACAGAAAGCAAAGAAGAACTAAA
>NW_011494863.1:9393138-9402591 GCF_000754665.1 Bison bison bison
ATGAAAGTGAAAGAGAAGAGTGAAAAAGTTGGCTTTAAACTCAACATTCAGAAAACTAAGATCATGGCATCTGGTCCCATCACTTTATGGCAAATAGATGGGAAAACAATGGAAACAGTGACAGACTTTATTTTGGGGGGCTCCAAAATCACTGCAGATGGTGACTGCAGTCATGAAATTAAAAGACATTTGCTTCTTGGAAGGAAAGTTATGACCAACCTAGATAGCATATTAAAAAGCAGAGACATTACTTTGTCAACAAAGGTCTGTCTTGTCAAGGCTATGGTTTTCTAGTAGTCATGTATGGATGTGAGAGCTGCACCATAAAGAAAGCTGAGTACCAAAGAACTGATGCTTTTGAACTGTGGTGTTGGAGAAGACTCTTGAGAGTACCTTGGACTGCAAGGAGATCAAACCAGTCCATCCTAAAGGAAATCAGTCCTGAATATTCATTGGAAGGACTGATGCTAAAGCTGAAACTCCAATACTTTGGGCACCTGATATGAAGAACTGACTCATTAGAAAAGACCCTGATACTAGGCAAGATTGAAGGCAAAAGGAGAAGGGATGACAGAGGATGAGATGGTTGGGTGGCATCACCAATTCGAAGGACATGAGTTTGAGCAAGCTGCAGAAGTTGGTAATGGACAGGGAAGCCTGGCATGCTGCAGTCCATTGGGTTGCAAAGAGTCAGACATGACTGAGCAACTGAACTGAACTGAGAAGCTAAATTTCCCAAATCTGTCCTCTTTACACACACTTTCGTTTCCCAGGAGAACACAGCAGGCGTCCTTTCTCTGTTCCTTTCAGGAGATCCTGACAAGGAGGGCATTGCGTTGTTAGCTGAAAGGACATACCTGGTTTGTCCACATGCTTTGCGAAAGTGGAGCTGGAGAGCTGCTGTCAGACTGGGTTATGATCCCACGTTTGAATTTTCCTAGTAAAGTCCAGAGGTCTCTATGAGTGTGATTCTATGTATCATTCTTTTCAACTCAATTTCAGGTGAAATGTCCATATAAGAAAGTAGACTTCAGTTGGTTCCAGGGAACAGTGAATCCCTGCCCTGGTTTATATCAACCTATCTGTGGCAACAATTTGATAACCTATGACAACCCATGCATCTTGTGTGTTGAGAGTATGTGAGTACTACTGGGAGAAAAGAACAACAAAAAAGCTTAGTCCAAGGCAATTACTATCAACCTCTTCTACAAAGTACAACAGCTATGAAGCCAGGAATTTGCTCCAGTATGCTCAGATAATAATCAGCCCCTATTCAGGAGAACACGTGGTAACACAAAGCACACTTGAGTAGAAAGCAGACTCACTGTACTCAGCAGTGTTTGCTGGGCTCTTCTCTCAGCCCTCACATTCCCATAAACCAACTGATAGATTTATTCTCATTTGAAGCTTCAAATATCCCTTTGAGTCCTTGAAATTCTTTGGTTTTAAGATAAGTTGTAGTTTCCTTCTTTCAGATATCTTCAACCTCATGTGTCTGAAATTCTGAGCTAGGATAAGGTGACCATAAAGTTTGGGTCCTTTGGTAAAGAGTCAGTGTTTAGTCTTTGGATTTATGGGACATGATTATCAGTGATTAGACTCTGAGTTCTCATAAAACGTGGGGCTTCAGAATTGATCTCTGTAGAAGACAGTCCAGTTTTCATGGAGAAAAACTCTTCCCATGGCATGAGACTGGAGGCCTCTATTCAATAATAATTTTGCAATTTTCACAAAGGGCAACGGCAGGAATATGTAAACTCTAGGCCATGAGGAATTCAGCCAAAGTGTAAGAGTATTGATAGAATAAGTTGAAGACTGATATGCCTCATATATTACAAGCTCAGGCCTGATTAAATAACTTATTTTCAGAGAGATTATAGTATAGGGCATAATATCTTCAGTGGCATCTAGCATGATGGGAAGATAACAGAGTAGGGAATCCAATAACCTGGATTTTGTCTATAGTCAATATCCTTTATGCTTTTAGTTTCCTCACATATAAAATAAGGGTGACATATAATTTTACAAGTATTTTTGTAGTTCTGAAAATTATATTAATAAAATACTTATTCTGATTCTTTCTTTAGGAAATCTCAGGGGAAAATTAGATTTCTACATGATGGACAATGTGAGCTGAGTGGACTTGGAAGTGAAAAGAAGAACTTTCATTTTCTTTCCATTGAGAAAATCCTTCTCCTCCACCTCACCCCTCCTTGCATGTGTTCTTAGTGACAGAAAACTGCCCCACTGAGCTTATATCAGGTAGTTAGAGTCCTTCTTTAGACTTCTCCCCTCATTGATTCATTGCCTTTCATATTTGCCCTAATAAACAAACATTACTGAAAGTCTCATTTAACTTGGGGGCCAGATCTGTGTCTCAAGTCTCAGAAGTAGAACACAATGAACATTTGAGCCAAAGGTCAATAACAAACAGAGCTTAATCAGATCTCTGATACTGTAAACCATGGAGTAATCTATGTGAAGGCTCCTGGTTGTTTCCCAAGAACACAACAGAAATTTCTTCCATATTCCTTTGGCATTAAAAAAAATTAATAGGAAATATGGGGTGTTGTGCTCGTCATGGCCATTCCTGTTACCTCCTTTCCATATTAAACAATCTCACTTTCAGACTCAGCCTTGAAGCAGAGTCATTCATGCACATCTGGCTTAGGTAGACAGGGCCCTACAATTTCACCACCCCTCTCTTTTCTTCATAGAAGGAGGTCTACATTAATAGTATCCATTGGTCTTTTCTTAAGTTCATTGGTCTTTGATCTTAAGAAAAAGATCGTTGGTCTTTTTCTTAAGTTCTCTTGACACATTTTAACCTCTGAAACATATGGGGACATTGTTCTTTGGGTTCAATCCTTTTTCTCTCTCTATCTGCCTCTCTCTCTTTCACACAGACACACATACACACTTAATACAGAAAAAAAGACTAATATACACTTTCTTTCCCTCAGCAGCTCGCTCCCTATTGGCCTGGGAAACAGTATCGCTTTTGATTCTGAACATCCTATAAGATTATTATCAGATTATTTATATGTTCTGTTGGCTCTCTGACCTTAACTACCATGCTGATTAGATGGGGACACGTGGATCCAGTAAAAAGGAAGCAATCACCTTAGGCCTGTCATCTTTAAAATAGGAAAAGCAAACAGCTCTGGGAAAAATAAGAGAGTCTCTACCTTTACAGAGTATCAGTGTCCACTGCTCTGACTCCTGGGCTATACAGGAACACCAAGAACTCCAGGTAGGATTATTTCCCAACATAATTGCTTTGATTTCATGTTCATAAATCTTTTCTTCTGTAGTCATTGATCTGCAATTAATGCCATTCAGTAGCTTTTTCATCTCATTTTAATTTTTTTCATCTCATTTTAATTTTTTTATCTCATTTTAATTATCTCTACAAGTTTGATTTATATCTTCCATGTTTATAACTTTTAAAATATCTGGTATGCAGTTACAATAACTGTTTTTATGACTTTATCTTCTAATTCTATTATCTGTGTCCATTTTGAGTTGGCTACTTCTCTTCTTGTTATAGGTAATATTTTAGGATACTAGATATTATGAATTTTACATTGCTTGGTTCTGAACACTTTGGTATTTTTAGAATTATTATTGAGCTTTGTATGAGATATAGCTCAGTTGCTTGGAAATACTAAGATCCTCTGAAATTTTGCTTTTTAGAGTTAGATGGGTCAGTGCAGTATTCATTAAGTGGGCTAATTACTTCTCATTACTGAGGCAAGACACTGTGGAGGACTCTACTCGAGGCACGGTGGATTATAAGGCTTTCTGGTCTGGCCAATAGGAACAAGCACCATTACCAGCCCTGAATGAGACCAGGCTCTGATATCACTAATCCTCTCTGGCAGTTATTTCTTAGCCCTGGGTAGTTTCCTCACACACAAGCACACATCAGTAATCTGATGTGCTTTCTGTCCGACTCTCCAGGGCTGTGGTCCCACAAGCTACAGCCAATCTGGTCTCTCTCCTCTCTGCTCTATCTTCCCAATTCAGGTAACCCACCTGCCCTATCAGAGTCCCTCTTTCCTCTCCCTAAGATCTCTCACAGGGCAGAAACCAAGGCCAACCACAGGGCTTGCCGTATTTGTTTCCTATCTCCCAAGTTTCAGCACTCTTCTTTGCCTGACTAGACAGTGTCGTTGTTTCATATATTTTGTCTAATTTTTTGTCTTTTCAGGTAGACAGTATAACTGGTTTCTCTTACTCTATATTATCTGAAAGTAGAAGTCAGGTTTATTTTTATCTTCATGTTTTAATCGGAAACCTTCTAAAGCCTAGAATACAATGTCATTATTTTACTTTTTCTAAGGACCCTGAAGCATAAGTTTGTCCTCTGCAATAATACAATTCCCCCCACACCCCAGTAAATAATACATTTACTTAAATTTGCTACATACAACAGCAAAAAAACCTTCCATAATAGTATTTTTTTCTGTCATTTGATAGTAGACATTTTCAAAAAAAATTAAAGAAGCTCAGTGTATTTATCTAAATATAAGACTTCCTTCCTTTCAGGGTAAGCCCTAAAAGATGATGATTTCCATAAATACTCTACTATTGTCAACATGAAAGGGTCTTCCTGTCTGTGTTATTTTGCTTGCCCTCTCTGGAAAGTGTTTTGAATTTTGACCTTCTTCTATATGGTTCCCTTATTTTTTATCCTCTAATTGTTGATCATCCTTGCTATCTTCTCACCTATCCCCACTTCCTCTGTTTGATGATCTCCATTGCCAATATAATTATTGCTCACATATTCATACCATGAGACTGTATCCATTTTCTTGGTATCATATACTAACATCTTAATTTCACTGGCTCAGAATTTTTAAAATCAATCTATCTAATATAAGTGCTATTTTTTTCTTTCTAAAAGTGATATTCCATATGCTTCAAGTCACTGAAAGTTAATGTTACTACTCAAGTCCTTTCTCACTTGAACTCAGTTTCAATATATAATTTGTTTAGTCCTTATTTCATCTTAAGTATAAATTAACCCATAAACTAAATGCATATATTTAGTCCAAGTATTCAAAATGTTTCATGAGTTACTTTTATATTCTTATAACTATTACCTCAGCCTCCATCCTGTTCTCCTATCCATAGTCCTGCCTCTATTTTATAATGATTTAAACATGACCTGTTTTAAAAAGCACTATTTTTGTGAGCTATAATACAAACATCTTAGTATGACTTATAAGACACTTTTTTCATCTGCTAAAGGCACTGTATACCCAACTTGGAGGACTTTGTTAACAAACTCTATTTGCCCATAAAGTGAAGTCGCTCAGACGTGTCTGACTCTTTGCGACCCCATGGTCTGCAGCTCACCAGGCTCCTCCGTCCATGGGATTCTCCAGGCAAGAATACTGGAGTGGGTTGCCATTTCCTTCTCCAGGGGAATCTTCCGGACGCAGGGATCGAACCCAGGTCTCCCATATTGCAGGCAGACGCTTTAACCTCTGAGCCACCAGGGAAGCTCTGGTGGCACCTTATTTGCCCATAAGGTGGCAGTAAAACACTGCTGTTTAAATCAACAACTTTGATGAGACCTGGACTTCCTTAGTGGCTCAGACAGTAAAGCGTCTGTCTACAATGCGGGAGACCTGGGTTCAAACCCTGGATAGGGAAGATCCCCTGGAGAAGGAAATGGCAACCCACTCTAGTACTCTTGCTTGGAAAATCCCATGGACAGAGGAGCCTGGTAGGCTACAGTCTACAGGGTCGCAAAAAGTCAGACACGACTGAGTGACTTCACTTCTTCACTTCATGGCCAATGCATCACATACCAATAATGTGATTTAGTGGCAAGTTACTAATGCTCAATCAGCTACATACTTCTCACCACTTCAAATGATGATAATACAGAGCTCCAGTCAGGATGCTGGACTAGAAGGACATGGAACTCACCTCCTCTCACAAATACATCAAAAAATACATCTACAAATGGAACAATTCTTACAGAACACCTACTGAACACTAGCAGATCTCAAACACTTGAAAGGACAAGGAAGAGCTCCATGTAACCAGGAAGGATGAATGAAAAAAAAGAGAGAGAGAGAGAGACAGGAAGCAGGACAAGACCTGAACGTCTGGGAGGAAGCTTAAAAAGAAGAAAGCTCCCTGCATCTCAGGAAGACCCCTCACCCGCAGGGAGATCAGCCAGGACAGAAAGAGAGCTTCAGAAGCTCAGAGAGCACTACAACTAGTTTATGACAGGTAGAACACAGAGAGACAAACACAGTCATGCCACTGCCCTGCACACCCGAGCCTGAGACGCATCTGCTGGTACAGGTGGGGTCTGGGTGCTGAAATTGGGGTTGAGAGGACAGACCCAGGGAGGACTGCTGTTGGCTGTGTGAAGACAGCCTGAAGGGGCTGGAGTGTGGTATGTCTGCAACCAGGAGTCTGGGTGGAAACAGCACCTGACTGCCATAGAAGAAAAGCACCACTGTAAAGTGGCGTGCAAAAAGCAAGGTGGGGCTGCCTTAGCAGCTTCTTTCTCCACATGTCAGCCCTGCCTCCATGGGACAGCAAGCCCCAGCCACTGCCTTAAGCGCTCCCACTTCAGCAGGCTCCCACATCCCAGATGTCACCTTGGTGCGTTCTGGGAGCAAATGCCGGTTGGTTGCCCAAGCACAAAGGCAGGGCTAAAACCATGGCTGAGTCCAAGGGGTTGCACAATCTAGGAAGCAAGGCCAAAATGTCTCTCTGTGACTATGTAAGCCTCAGATTTACAGCTCCACCACTGGCTCTGTAAATGCAGCACCTGCAAGACATCCAAGTGGACAACAGGTGCTCCAGTAGCTGGTACGGAGCTGGCTTTAGCAGCTGTGGGCCACAGTGGGTTCACATGCATGACTACCACAGTCCTGGGACCGGCCTTCAGTGGATCTGCACTGGTGGCCTTGTGAAACAATGCCTTAGGGACACCAGGGCCAAATGCTGGCACTCCCATGGTTGAGGCAAGGGCCAATGGCAGTGCCAACAGTACTTTGTGAGCCTGAACAATGCATGACAGGTTTCACCACAGAGCAAGCTCAAAAGTGAACAGATCTGGCAGAGGAATACTCAGTGGCTCATTTCCCAGTGGGAGTACTCCAATCCCACCTACCTCACACCACAGCTAAGAAATGCAGCTCAGAAACAGATCTGGGAGCTTCTACTCCAACAGCTAGGGAATAGACCCAGCCCCTGACAGGGCAGTGACAACCACAGAACAAAGAGGAGGCCCTGCTAGATATCCTGTGCAGGGTCTTGTCAGCACCACACCAGTCACATCTCCTATCAAGGGGATAACAGCCAGCAGACACAGAGGAAAGAGGTGGTAGGCACCCACACTAAAAGGAGTCCTTGCATTAAAAAATATTAAATCTACACAGAAATGCTCCTAAATAAGAATAGCCCTCCAAGACCACAGGAGATAATAGTTTCTCTCAAACTCATACAGCAAGAGATATGTAAGTAAAATGAAGAAGAGGAACCACTCCCAATTAAAATATCAAGAGAACTTCCCTAAAAGAATATAGTTTCCTAAAAGAACTTCCCTAACAGACACTGAGGTCAAAGAGGAGATAATGAAAATACTGAAGGAATTAAGGATTAATGATAGAAATGCAGATTACTATAAAAAGGAACCAAGAAAAATTACAGTGTTCATTCTCAGAGATAGTAGCTGAGCTAAATGCAAAGAACAGCAGACTGAATAATGCAGAAGAATAAATAAGTGATTTGCAAGATAGAATGGGCTTCCCAGGTGGCTCAGTGGGTAAAGAATACACCTGCAATGCAGGAGGCGCAGGTTTGATCCCTGGGTCAGGAAGAATCCTCTGAAGGAGAATGTGGCAACCACTCCAGTATTCTTTCCTGGAGAGTCCCATGAACAGAGAATCCTAGGCAGGCAACAGTCCATGGAGTTCCAAAGACTCGGACATGACTGAAGCACGCACGTGCACACACACACACACACACACACAAGACAGAATAATGGAAATTATCAATCAGAACAGAAGACATAAAGTCAAATAAAAAAAAAGAAATGAAAGCAATGTAAGAGACCTATGGGATAATTTAAAGTGTGCCAATCTATGCAGAATAGGGATTCTACGAGGAGAAGAGGGGGTTGAAAATGTGTTTGAAGAAATTATGGCCCCAAGCTTTCCAAACCTAAAGAAGGAAACAGATATCCATATACAGGAAGCATAGAGAGTCCCAAGCAAGATAAACCCAAACAGATCTACACAAGACATCCTATAATAAAAATAGCAAAAGTTAAAAACAAAGAGGATTCTAAAGGCTACAAAGTGAAAAACAAAGTTAATTACAACGGAATCCCTATAAGATTATGAAGGTCAGAAGGGAGTGGTGAGATATAGTCAAGGTACTAAAAGAGAAAAATCTGCAACCTAGGATACTCTACCCAGCAAGATTATCATTCAGAAAAGATGGAGAAATAAAGAATTTCCAAGACAAGCAAAACCTAAAAGAATACAATACTATGTCAATTCTATTAATAAAATAAATATCAAAAGGTCTTCTCTAAATAGAAAAGAAGAATCTATAGAAAAATCAAAATTGGTAAGTAATCACTCAAATAAGCTAGTAAACAGATTTTTTCAAAAAAGTCAAGGGCTTCTGGTCCAAGATGGCAGATTAGAAGGACGTGTGCTCATCTCCTCCAGCAAGAACACCAAAATTGCAACTAGCTATTGAACAGCCATCGACAGGAGGATGCTTGAACCCACCAAAAAATATATCCCAGATCCAAAGACTAAGACAAAGCCACAGCGAGATGGTAAGAGGGGCACAATCACAATAAAATCAAATTCCACACCCACTGGAGGGGTGATCCACAGACTGGAGAACAATAATACCAAAGAAATTCTTGCACTATTGTGAAGATTCTGAACCCCAATGAGCCTTCCCAGCTTAAGGATCTGACAAGGGACTGGTAATCCTCATGGAATCTGGCCTTGAGGGCCAGCAGGATTTGATTATAGGCCTTACAGATGACTGTGGGAAACAGAGACTACAGTCTTGGAGGGCATAAACAAAATTTTGCATGTACCTAGACTCAGAGATATGCTTACTCCTTGGAAGGAAAGTTATGACCAACCTAGATAGCATATTCAAAAGCAGAGACATTACTTTGTCAACAAAGGTCCATCTAGTCAAGGCTATGGTTTTTCCACTAGTCATGTATGGATGTGAGAGTTGGACTGTGAAGAAAGCTGAGTGCCGAAGAATTGATGCTTTTGAACTGTGGTGTTGGAGAAGACTCTTGAGAGTCCCTTGGACTGCAAGGAGATCCAACCAGTCCATCCTAAAGGAGATCAGCCCTGGGATTTCTTTGGAAGGACTGATGCTAAAGCTGAAACTCCAGTATTTGGCCACCTCATGTGAAGAGTTGATTCATTGGAA
>NW_011494863.1:9402691-9403334 GCF_000754665.1 Bison bison bison
GCTAAAACAAAAACCTTTTTTTTTTCAAATTTTATTTTATTTTTAAACTTTACATAATTGTATTAGTTTTGCCAAATATCAAAATGAATCCACCACAGGTATACATGTGTTCCCCATCCTGAACCCTCCTCCCTCCTCCCTCCCCATACCATCCCTCTGGGTCATCCCAGTGCACTAGCCCCAAGCATCCAGTAAGTTAACCACGAGGAAAAAGCAGCAAGTTACGTCACAGATGAAGGGACAAGATAAAATCCCAGAAAAGCAATTAAATGAAGTGGAGATAGGCAACTTTCCAGAAAAAGAATTCATAATAATGATAGTGAAGATTGAAAGGTTGTTGTTGAATCACGCGAATACACCGGGATTCTTGGCCCCCGGAGGAGAAGAATTCAATCCGGGGCCAGAGACGAGGCTTGATCGCTCAGAGCTTTTGTGTAATAAAGTTTTATTGAAGTATAAAGGAGATAGAGAAAGCTTCTGACATAGGCATCAGAAGGGGGCAGAAAGAGTACCCCCCTGCTAGTCTTTAGCTGGATGTTATATAGTCACTAGCAGTCTGTTAATGAAAGAAAGGAATGTCTTAAAATTCAGATGGGCCATAAAATGATTAACTTGAATCTTGAAGAAGGGCAGACCACCATAC
>NW_011494863.1:9403434-9404407 GCF_000754665.1 Bison bison bison
TTTCCTGTGGTCATGTATGGATGTGAGATTTGGACTGTAAAGAAGGCTGAGTGCCAAAGAATTGATGCTTTTGAACTGTGGTGTTGGAGAAGACTTTTGAGAGTCCCTTGGACTGCAAGGAGATCCAACCAGTCCATCCTGAAGGAGATCAGTCCTGGGATTTCTTTGGAAGGAATGATGCTAAAGCTGAAACTCCAGTATTTTGGCAACCTCATGTGAAGAGTTGATTCATTGGAAAAGACTCTGATGCTGGGAGGGATTGGAGGCAGGAGGAGAAGGGGACGACAGAGGATGCGATGGCTGGATGGCATCACCGACTTGATGAACATGAGTTTGAGTGAACTCCGGGAGTTGGTGATGGACATGGAGGCCTGGCATGCTTCAATTCATGGGGTCGCAAAGAGTCGGACATGACTGAGCAACTGAACTGAACTGAACTGAGACTCAGAGGAGAGGAGCAGTGACTCCACAGGAGACAGAACCAAAATTACCTGCTAATTTTGGAGGACCTTCTGTGGAGGCACATGTTGGCAGGGGCTCACCATAGGGACAGGGGCACTGAAAGGTCCCCCTTGGTGTAAACCCCCTTGGAGTTCTCCATCAACCTTACCATAGAGCCTGTAGACCCCAAGGCTGGGTAGCCTAAGGCCAAGCAACAGGGAGGAAGTGCAAACCCACCCATCAGCAGATAATTGTATTAAAGCTTTACTGAGCAAGGCCCTGAGCACCAGAGCAAGACCCAGTTTTTCCCATTGCCAGTTCCTCCCATCAGGAAGCTTACACAAGCTCTTAGCCTCATTCATCAGAGGGCAGACAGAAGAAGCAAGAAGCACAGTCATACCACTGCTAAAACAAAAACCTTTTTTTTTTCAAATTTTATTTTATTTTTAAACTTTACATAATTGTATTAGTTTTGCCAAATATCAAAATGAATCCACCACAGGTATACATGTGTTCCCCATCCTGAACCCTC
>NW_011494863.1:9404507-9405735 GCF_000754665.1 Bison bison bison
CTGCTTTTCAATATGCTGTCTAGATTGGTCAAAACTTTCCTTCCAAGGAGTAAGTGTCTTTTAATTTCACGGCTGCAGTCACCTTCTACAGTGATTTTGGAGCCCCCCAAAATAAAGTCTATCACTGTTTCCACTGTTTCCCCATCTATTTGTCATGAAGTGATGGGACCAGATGCCATGATCTTCGTTTTCTGAATGTTGAGCTTTAAGCCAACTTTTCACTTTCTTCTTTCACTTTCATCAAGAGACTCTTTAGTTCTTCCTCACTTTCTGCCATAAGGGTGGTGTCATCTGCATATCTGAGGTTATTGATATTTCTCCCAGCAATCTGGACTCCAGTTTGTGCTTCATCCAGCCCAGCTTTTCCCATGATGTACTCTGCATATAAGTTAAATAAGCAGGGTGACAATAAACAGCCTTGACGTAATCCTTTCTTTATCTGGAACCAGTCTGTTGTTTCATGTCCAGTTCTAACTGTTGCTTCCTGCACACAGATTTCTCAAGAGGCAGGCCAAGTGGTCTGGTATTCCCATCTCTTTCAGAATATTCCACAGTTTGTTGTGATCCACACAGTCAAAGGCTTTGGCATAGTCAATAAAGCAGAAATAGATATTTTTCTGGAACTATCTTGCCTTTTTGATGATCCAGTGGATGTTGGCAATTTGATCTCTGGTTCCTCTGCCTTTTCTAAAACCAGCTTGAATAATTACTTTAAACGTAAACAGATTAAACACAACAACCAAAAGACACAGACTAGCTGGGTGTATGAAACATGTGCATATATGCACTTTAACATATCACATCACTCTTCGTGACCCTCCCTCCCCAACCAAATTATATCAATTATTTTATATTGTTAAGTTAATCATGTTCTCATTATGACTTGCAATTGTAATTATCTTTTATTTTTTGTCTGACTACTGAATGTGGAAAGTGATACACATCTTTTACTACTGTGATTATGTAACTATTACTCAATACCATTGTATCATGACTGGTCAACAGAAAAATAATAGAACTCTATATCACCAAACCAAAATCACTGCAGATGGTGACTGCAGCCATGAAATTAAAAGACGCTTACTCCTTGGAAGGAAAGTTATGACCAACCTAGATAGCATATTTAAAAGCAGAGACATTACTTTGCCAACAAAGGTCCGTCTAGTCAAGGCTATGGTTTTTCCTGTGGTCATGTATGGATGTAGAGTAGTTGGACTGTGAAGAAGGC
>NW_011494863.1:9405835-9407306 GCF_000754665.1 Bison bison bison
CTTAAGAGAGATAAAAATGTCTGACACTTGCAGGCTATTTCCTCCATTTGGAGAACCCTGGCCTTCCTGCCTGTTACCCTCTCAAGATGATCCAGGATCTCAGGAAAAGAATGGAGGCAAAGACTGAGAAGATGCAAGAAATGTTTACCAAAGACCTACAAGAACTAAAGAACAAACAGACAGAGATGAATACTACTACTAGAAGGAATCAATAGCTGAATAACAGGCAGAGGAATGGATAAATGACCTGGAGGACAGAATGGTGGAAATCACTGCCACAGAACAGAACACAGAAAAAAGAGTGAAAAGAAATGAATACAGCCTAAGAGACATCTGGGATCTATTCACATTATAGGGGTCCCAGAAGGAGGAGAGAGAGAGAAAGGACCTGAGGAAATATTTGAAGAGATATTAGCTGAAAACTTCCTGAACATGGGAAAGGAAATAGTCAACCAAGTCCAGGAAGCAGAGAGTCCCAGGAAGAATACACCCAAGGAGAAATGCACCAAGACACACACCAAACAGAAAAATTAAAGACAGAGATAAAATAGTAAAAGTAACAAGGGAAAAATGACAAATAACACACCAGGTAACTCCCATCAGGCTATCAGCTGATTTCTCAATGGAAATTCTACCAGCCAGAAGAGAATGGTATGATATATTTAAGTGATAAAAAGGAAGAACCTACAACCAAGAATACTCTAGCCAGCAAGACTCTCCTTCAGATTTGATGGAGAAATCAAATTTTCCAGACAAGCAAAAATTAAGAGAATTCAGCTCTACCAAACCAGCTTTACAACAAATGCTAAAGGAACTTCTCTAGGCAGGAAACACAAGAGAAGGAAAAATAAAGTTTAAAGTTTATTTTCTGTAAGTTTATTTACTTACAGAAAATAAACCCAAAACAATTAAGAAAATTATGCTAGGATCATCAGTTCAGTTCAGTCATTCAGTCGAGTCTGACTCTTTGTGACCCTATGTACTGCAGCACACCAGGCCTCGCTGTCCATCACCAACTCCCGGAATTTACCCAAACTCATGTCCATTGCATTGGTGATGCCATCCAACCATCTCATGCTCTGTCATCCCATTCTCCTCCCACCTTCAGTCTTTCCCAGCATCAAGGTCTATTCCAATGAGTCAGTTCTTTGCATCAGGTGGCCAAAGTACTGGAGTTTCAGTTTCACCATCAGTCCTTCCAAAGAACACCCAGGACTGATCTCCTTTAGGATGGACTGGTTGGATCTCCTTGCAGTCCAAGGGACTCTCAAGAGAGTCTTCTCCAACACCACAGTTCAAAAGCATTAATTCTTCGGCCCTCAGCTTTCTTTATAGTCCAACTCTCACATCCATACATGACCACTGGAAAAACCATAGCCTTGACTAGACAGACCTTTGTTGGCAAAGTAATGTCTCTGCTTTTCAATATGCTGTCTAGATTGGTCAAAACTTTCCTTCCAAGGAGTAAGTG